>NC_069502.1:300572896-300882896 GCF_027579735.1 Bombina bombina | reverse complement strand
AAGTAGGAAAGGAAAAGCAGGGTAAAAGAAGTACAAACTGGTAATGCCACTGTTATGGAAAAACAAGGGCAGGTCTCATGGACTCTCATCATCATGAAAGAAATTAATTTATTAGGTAAGCATAAATTTTGTTTTATTTCATAATATGGTGAGAGTTCACGAGTCATCACATGTGAGGTCCTATACACAAGCTGAGAAGTCCAGGGGATTACCATGAAACAGAGTGGGAAAAACAGTTAAGGAAAGTAGAAGTACTAAACTGTCACTGCGGCCTGCAGAACTTTCCTACCAAAAGCAGCCTCAGAAGAGTAAAGGTATGTAAAGAAGACCAATAAGTTGATTGTAAATATGTTCAAAGAAAACTTAAAGGGACACTGAACCCAAATTTTTTCTTTCATGATTCAGATAGAAGCATGCAATTTTAAGCAACTTTCTAATTTACTCCTATTATCAAATTTTCTTCATTCTCTTGGTATGTTCATTTGAAAAGCAAGAATGTAAGTTTAGATGCCGGACCATTTTTGGTGAACAAACTGGGTTGTCCTTGCTGATTCGACAGCACCAATAAACAAGTGCTGCCCATGGTCTGAACCAAAAATGTGCTGGCTCCTTAGCTTTGATTGCTTTTTTTTCAAGATAGCAAGAGAACGAAGAAAAATTGATAATAGGAGTAAATTAGAAAGTAGCTTAAAATTACATGCTCTATCTGAATCATGAAAGAACAAATGTGGGTTTAGTGTCCCTTTAATTTCTAAAAGTACAAGAGGTGGGCACTGCTCTGGTAGAATGAGCAGTAATTCATTCAGAAGGAGACTACCCAGCTACTAGGTATGCAACATGAATCAATGCTTTAAGCCAAAATGCCAAGGCAATTGCAGTACTTTCAGTAATGGATAAACAAGGAAGAAGAATTTCTGAAGCTTTTTTTTTTTTTTTTTTTTTTTTAATGCAGAACAGACAGATGAGACTAGAATTTCATAAATTATTAGAAACAAATTTGAGCAATAGCATACAATTGGACACACTCCCTAGTGTATACACAATGGTTAGTTGCAGTTAATTGCAATTGAATGTTTCAGTATTGCTAAAGGGAGGGGTGCTCCGCACAAAAATTACATGAAAGCCCCGAGTTTAAGTGATAGAGCCACTTCCACAAAAGAATGCAGGTTTAGCACTCACTGTCTCGACCACTGGGCGGAATCAAATTCCTAAGTTTAAAACATAACCTTTATTAAATAATAATATAAAAATGATGGGAGAAGGGGGAAACATTACAATTAAAAACCTAGGCTAGAGTAGTCATGTATAGATTCCCAAGAATAAATATGTGATATAAAATCACTAGAGGGCGCTAAAGTGCAACTTGAAAGATATATCTTTAGTATATGGAGCCCAATATTAGTATGAACTATAAACAATTGGACCAAAGAACCCTTAACAATAGTGTGGGTTCTGAATATTAGCACTATCTATATGATACAGTGTTGAGAGAAATATACACAAACCACATATATAATGAACCAAAGCTGCACCTCTCAAAACATGTACTCTAAAAGTAATGTGAAACAGAATCCTAAAAAAAGTGCATTAAATACACCAGAGGGCGCTAGTGTAACTAAAATTGACCACCAAATATAAAAAATGTTCAAAACAAGTAAAAATTAGTTGATTCATATGGATAATGGCACCTCATTAAAACAAATGTTTTTATTTGACCAAAAAGTTCAAGGTTTTCTTAACCGTCAGCAGTAGACTCTCCCTAATGGCAGAATCAAATTCCTTCTTCTCACGGATAGAAGCCAATCTGTGCAGGTTTAAACACAAACAAGAGCAACCATTGTGTGTATCCACAGCCTCAATAAACCCCACACAGCAGTATTCTATTTCCAGGGTACTCACACTTTCGCAGAGCACACCAGTGTGCTTGTGGAAATAGACTGGTTATCAGAGCAAACCAGCTTGCTCTCTCCGGTATGCTCTCTCCTCACAGGTGTGGATGAAGACAGACCCACTGGCTCCTCACAGCATTTCAGGATAACAGAACTTCACTTAACAGCGGCTTGGTAATGAGAACCTCACTTGTCAAGGAATTGCAAACAATGATTATAAAAAACAGATCTTTAATCATTAATAAAACCACAATCCTTACAGTACAAGTAGGTGGACAATGTATAACAATGGTATTTGCTACGCGTTTCTCGGCTCACTTGGCCGTTTCCTCAGGCATAATTAACACACACTTTTAGCCCGGCTATATAGTGCCGCTCATTACCAAAACTTAACTATTCCCTCCCCTTTCCTTTACTGAGGGGTGTGTAAAGGCTGTCCAATGAGTGAATGTCATTCTCAAGCCCACAAGTTATTGTCATATTATTACTAACTCTCACCTAACTCTCACATAATACTATTATTACTAACTCTCACCTTTGTATCTTTTTAATAAAGCATGTAGGAAGACGATCATATAATGCTACAAAACAAATTTCACAAATGCATAGGGGTATTGAGCATTCATCGTTTGTCCGTTTTCACATATCTTGTAGTAGTTTGTAGCAGTGATTTGTGCATTATGCATTTAAAAACTCGCATTACCGCATAAACATAATCATACAAAATTGTAAAACAAACTTGAGGTGCAAAGGGCATATGAGCATATATTTTATTTAATTTATTTTTGTTTAGTCTCACTGCACTGTACACTCGCAGTTTTGTATCTTTTCAATAAGAGATGTAGGAAGACGATCATATAATGTTACAAAACAAATTCTCAACTGCAAAGGGGAAATGAGCATTTATCATTTGTCTGTTTTCACATATCTTGTAGTAGTTTGTGCTTTATGCATTTAAAAACTCGCATTACCGCATAAACATAATTATAAAAAGTTGCAAAACAAACTTGAGTTGCAAATGGCATATGAGCACATATTCTATTTCATTTATTATTGTTTAGTCTCACTTATAAAGTAGCGCACTATGTACTTTTAATCTGTATTACTGTTTAGACACAACCATTTATAATGGTCAGATTGTGATATAGGTTGAGGATGTAATAACTTCTAATTTAAGACTAATAGCTTAGCAGCTTATAGGAACATTTATATATGATCAATACGCTTAAATAGTTAGAATATCGTTCTATTGGATGGTCTATATATATTTTTATATATACACATAAATTATACAAAAGGCATTGGTTAAATCGTCTATCTGGTTGTGCTTTGGAGATGAATATGTTTTTATTGCCGAGGTATATTAAAGGGACAGTAAACCTTAAAAATAATGTTATATAATTCTGCACATAGTGCAGAATTATATAACATTATTTAGGTGCTATAGCTATAAATGCCTTTTTTACCTTTTAATTTGTTAAAAATATGGCGCTTTTACAGACCCGCTCTCTGCTGAGCGGGTCTGTCATATTTAGTCAGCGCATCGGGCCAGCTGTATAGTCACAGCCCGGCCCGACCGCGCCATAGCACTAAGTGCAGCTCGCTCCTGTGACAGGAGCGAGCAGCACTTAGTCTTATGGCGCGGTCGGGCCAGGCTGCGACTATACAGCTGGCCCGATGCGCTGACTAAATATAACAGACCCGCTCAGCAGAGAGCAGAGAGCGGGTCTGTAAAAGCGCCATATTTTTAACAAATTAAAAGGTAAAAAAGGCATTTATAGCTATAGCACCTAAATAATGTTATATAATTCTGCACTATGTGCAGAATTATATAACATTATTTTTAAGGTTTACTGTCCCTTTAAGGTTGACAATCCTGTTTTTTAGTTGTTAGTATGAACTATAATGCTTGCAACAAAAGTCAAATACATACTCCTGCTCTAGAAATCGTATAGAGACAGAGTAAACACACACTAATTATTAATATAGATTGGCTGTGTGATAGCAGGTGGATTAGCGATTGGAGCAAATGTATTTTTTAATTATAATATGATATGTTTGTATTAACATTGCGTTTGGTATATGTAGGGACATTATGGACATATTATGTTATATGTATATTAGGTGAGAGTTAGTAATAATATGACAATAACTTGTGGGCTTGAGAATGACATTCACTCATTGGACAGCCTTTACACACCCCTCAGTAAAGGAAAGGGGAGGGAATAGTTAAGGTTTGGTAATGAGCGGCACTATATAGCCGGGCTAAAAGTGTGTGTTAATTATGCCTGAGGAAACGGCCAAGTGAGCCGAGAAACGCGTAGCAAATACCATTGTTATACATTGTCCACCTACTTGTACTGTAAGTATTGTGGTTTTATTAATGATTAAAGATCTGTTTTTTTATAATCATTGTTTGCAATTCCTTGACAAGTGAGGTTCTCATTACCAAGCCGCTGTTAAGTGAAGTTCTGTTATCCTGAAATGCTGTGAGGAGCCAGTGGGTCTGTCTTCATCCACACCTGTGAGGAGAGAGCATACCGGAGAGAGCAAGCTGGTTTGCTCTGATAACCAGTCTATTTCCACAAGCACACTGGTGTGCTCTGCGAAAGTGTGAGTACCCTGGAAATAGAATACTGCTGTGTGGGGTTTATTGAGGCTGTGGATACACACAATGGTTGCTCTTGTTTGTGTTTAAACCTGCACAGATTGGCTTCTATCCGTGAGAAGAAGGAATTTGATTCTGCCATTAGGGAGAGTCCACTGCGGAATGTTAAGAAAACCTTGAACATTTTGGTCAAATCAAAAGACTGTACATTATATAGTGGACTTTTACACTGGGACATTTGTTTTAATGAGGTGCCATGATCCATATGAATCAACTAATTTTTACTTGTTTTTAACATTTTTTATATTTGGTGATCAATTTTAGTTACACTAGCGCCCTCTGGTGTATTTAATGCACTTTTTTTAGGATTATGTATAGATTCCTTAATATGATAGAGTTATGTGAATAGGCCTTTGGGGTATAATAGCCCAAATAGTAGTATTAAGGTCAACTCTATACGTGGATCAATGTGGCAACAAGGCTCAGGTGTGCAAAACCTGAGTAAATGGTACAATTGTTCATGTGCAAAACTAACAGTGAGGGGTGTCTTCTTATTACAACCAAATGTGAGTTACCTAATCAGAGTGGTTGTCTGAGCAATAAGTAAGGTAACCTATAAGTTCAGATAAACTATTGTGTGACTCCCCAAGTGAATATATAACATCACTATCATTAAGACTGCTTAGGTCCTCATTCAGTAAAAAAGTATGATGTAAGATAGTATCTGTGTATACTGTTGTTGGAATCGAATTTGATCTAATATATAGGTTCTAATACCCAATAGGATAATATCAACAAAGCCCTATACGGGCAAAACGCGTTAGGCGTAGTGTCAGAGCATTGTTAGCTCTTTTTTAATATTAGGATCGAGTAGTCCTTTACTTTAATTGGTGGCACATAGGCTATAGTGGGGTCTCTTTGTTATATTGTTTACCGGGAGCGTTTACTCAAATGATCATTTCTATACTCATATCCACGGCAAATTATACAGATAGACAAGCGTAAACGCAGCCACACAGCATATTGTTAACTATACTACCAATAGCGTTATTAGCATAATGATACCTTCAACTTCGATTCTCTAGTATTAATAAACAGCATCTGTTATAAATATAAACCAGCGATCTACCGATAACTTAGTGAATCCATGTTGATTAATATGGACGCATACCATTAGGGTCTTGTTGTGTGAGATTGGATTTGCCTATTCTGATATTTAAAGCTATACTTGATAATCTATTGCAATACAAGGCAATCGTTACAAGAATAGATCCACAACAGTAAATCAACATAGTCAACTATATATTGGTAGACACATAACTACCATTCGCTGAGAAATAATATTTAAGACTGCATGTGAAAATATACAATAAGTGTTTCAAGTTATTTATATTAATATCCCTTTTTTTTTTTTTTTTTTTTTTTTTTTTTTTTAGCATTTGCAGCGATACCGCTGCTGCTCATAGAAACAAAGTTACTTATTATATTAACTAAAAAGAAACACAGAAATACATACATTGTTGTTCTTATTTGATAGCGTAATTCATCTAGTTCCTTCTCAAGCACAATATCTCGCATGCAATTGTTTATTTAAATATACTAGGAATCTACATAGCTGCTAACATTAATTTTTATGCAACGTTATTCCGGTAGTATCAAATATTCTATTTGTCACTATAGTGGACTTTTCCCAGCACAATTGATTAATTATAATTGTAGTACTATTGTTGGGACATCGATGTCTACTTAATTCAATTTTATCCATACTTCATGTTATCGATATCTCAGTGAAATACTAGTTGATAAATAAAGGTGTATCCCATAAGGGTCTTTCCGTGTGAGACGGGGTTTGCCTATTTAGACACTCAATCCACACCTGTTGGTCCACTGTAAAATAGGGTAACCGTTACAGGAATAGATCCATAACAGTGAATCAATATAATTAACTATATATTGTTAGATACATAACTACCATTTGATGAGAAGGATATATTTGTAGCATGTAAAAACATCTAAGATAGCATTACGTGTTCTAAGTTCTCTATATTGATACCATATTACAGTATTTGCAGCGAGACCGCTGTCGTTCATAAAATCTAAGTTCTTTATTATATTACCTAATAAATAAACACAGAAAGACACACATCGTTACCTTTACTTCTGTGCGAACTGGGAATTATTTGGTATAACACTGTAATCTCGCGAGTTGATATAGCACTACCCTGGGTATTGAGTACCGAGATATATACAAACCAGTTTAACAGTGATTACACATAGTCATCCCTATCCCTCCATACATACAAAGTATTATAGGATGAGCAGGACTATTGCATGGTGCATGTAGAAGCAGTTAATTTATTAACAAATGTTATAATTACAGCGATCTCTTCACTGCCCATACTAAGATAACTTACCGGCACATTTATAACATACTAACAAGCTATCAAATTATCTTTTTATTGTCAGCTTTGTCAGATGGTTCACGCGGCCCAGAAGCACCATGTTCACGCATGTTAATGAACTTGTTGATATTATCCTATTGGGTATTAGAACCTATATATTAGATCACATTCGATTCCAACAACAGTATACACAGATACTATCTTACATCATACTTTTTTACTGAATGAGGACCTAAGCAGTCTTAATGATAGTGATGTTATATATTCACTTGGGGAGTCACACAATAGTTTATCTGAACATATAGGTTACCTTACTTATTGCTCAGACAACCACTCTGATTAGGTAACTCACATTTGGTTGTAATAAGAAGACACCCCTCACTGTTAGTTTTGCACATGAACAATTGTACCATTTACTCAAGTTTTGCACACCTGAGCCTTGTTGCCACATTGATCCACGTATAGAGTTGACCTTAATACTACTATTTGGGCTATTATACCCCAAAGGCCTATTCACATAACTCAATCATATTAAGGAATCTATACATGACTACTCTATCCTAGGTTTTTAATTGTAATGGTTTACCCCTTCTCCAATCATTTTTATATTATTATTTAATAAAGGTTATGTTTTAAACTTAGGAATTTGATTCCGCCCAGTGGTTGAGACAGTGAGTGCTAAACCTGCATTCTTTTGTGGAAGTGGCTCTATCACTTCCACTCCGGGCTTTCTTAAAAAGAACTGCTTTATTATGATAAAAAAAATCAGGTAAGGAGAATCACAAGATTGAGCAGAAGGCTGGCTCTTTCATTGCTAAGGCGCTGTGAAAAGGCGCAGAACAAACAACTGCCTTAGCAGAGGCCAACTCTGGAGAGCACTAAAGATTGCACAGAGTTCCAAGATGTTTATTGGTAATCTTGTCTCTTGAAGGGTCAAGCTCTCCATGCTTTCTGGCAACTCCACAGACTGTGCCCCAACCCAGCAGGCTAGCATTCATGGTAACTACTATCCAATTCAGACACAGAGATGAGCCTCCATGAAATAATGATTGTTGAGCCTACCACCAAGTTAGAGAATGTTTTGTCTTGAAGTCTAAAGAGATCTGAGACAAGTTGTTGTAATCTTCATTCTATTGTTGCAACATTTGAAGCTGCAAAGAACGTAAGTGAAATCTGGCAAAACGTTCAGCATCTAAAGCTGCTACCATGAGCCCAACTACTTCCATAATTTGAAGCAGTGTAGTTGGAGAAGAGCACAGGGCTTCTGCAATTTGAGCCTGCAAGCATATGTGAGAGTCTCATTGTTACAGAGTCTATGTAGAAGCCCAGAAAAGCAAATCTGGTTTCTGGTAGAAGAGGGTTTTTCAGGAGGTTGATTTTGCAACCATGGGAACGAAGGAACTGAAGAACTGTGTTTGTGTGTTCCTGAGAGATCTGAAAAAAAGCCTGTACCAAAATGTTGTGTAGGCAAGGAGCTACTTCCATGTCCTGAGCTTTCACTACCAACAAAAGAGTTCAGAGAAAATTTCAGAAGATTCTTGGTGCTGTTGCCAGAACAAATGGCAGCATCACACTCAGAAAGGCAAATCTAAGGAACTGAAGACCCTCCTCCTGCAGACAAACAATCAGTGAAATTTAAGATTGGTAAGTTATTTAAGGCAGCACCAAAGTAACCATCTACCTTCCTGGTTCCTTGTGCAATTGCAGAACCAATTAGCAAGGAATGGAACTAATCAGACATTCCGTTTGTTCCCTCCATCAAATTCAAATACATGTTCCGCAAAGTAACCCATCTACCTTCCCAGTTCCTTAAATAGTTTCTGAACTAATTAGTAAGGAATGGAACAAATAAGATATATGGGAGACTATTCCAAAGATGTACAATGCTATTTCCAGTCCACTTTGGTTAGGAGGATTTCTATTGCTTTAGAGGACAGTACCTCTTTTAGGGATCTGATGGTAAGAATATGTCAAGTTTTCTTCAGGATATCCATTAAGTTGGCAGGCTATATTTTTCATGAAACAAAATGCTACTTAATTGGTACTGACGGTCAATCCTCCTTTTCTATTTGCACATGCACCTACACACCCAACCTTTGACAACATTCACTCAACTATTTTTAACTACTTGCCCCAGTTCAATGTCTACTCACCCAGGGCTAGTGGGTAAGTGGACATTTTAAGCCGTGGATTACAGTAATAAATTACAGACATGAAACTTGTTATTTGTTAGTGAAATAACTGAAGCCTGGGGCATTAGGCTCTTTCTAGCGCCTGATTTATTATGAAAAAGTGAAACTCACAAATATCTGTGTATTGTTGTTTTTTTTCCTAATAAATCTGATGCCAGAAAGAGCCAAAAGCTAGAGCCTGAGTTTCATTATTTTATTTTATTTATTTTTGCAACAAAGGGCTAGATTACGAGTGGAGCACTATTTATCACTACTACACTAACAGTGCTCGACTTTGACTTTTTTGGCTGCGTTGGAAACCACACAAGTTGAAACTAAAATATTTTTTGCTTGCCTGCTAACCCGATGTGTGAAAAAAAACTGAAGTTACAATATCACAATTCTCCTATAGACTTCAATAGAGCGTGAAAAGGGGGGGGACTAACACCCAATAAGTCACGCAAACACAATCGCATTTTTTCAAGTGCGCTAACCCAACATTAAATATTAATTTTTCATATTACAATGGGCAAATGGGACAAGCCCTGGTACCACGTCAAGGTCTTTCACAAAACCTGGGTCCCTAATACAGTCATACAAATGCAAGCTCTCAATCAAACAAACTGGGAAAAAGTCAAGGACTCACTGACTTATGTAATCACCTTAGACATATACAAAACACGAAAGGGGACTGCACTCTCAGACTGGACTGGGTACACATCCGTTGACCCTGCAACATGCTCAGCCCTGGGTGCTCAATAGCACTTATAGGAAACTGTGCTGTCACCAGGGTCACAGGCAGTTAACCCCAGACAGGTCTGGGTGCAAGGCCCATAGGGAAAATTACAAGTAATACTGCTTTGATTGGTTGATATAGGATATTTAAACTCGACATGGGACTACAATCAGGTTCGCCTTTGAGAAAGCCTAATGGCTAAATGCGGATCAGGTGTATTCTTTTAATCTTTATCAGCAGGCTTATAGGATCGATTTGAGTTTTTTGGTATCAGATTATTTTTGCAATATATGGATGCACGGACCCAACAAGTATTAATAATTGTGTGAGCACTGCTATACCGTAGTTAATTGTTTGGGGGACCGTGTCCTCTTTAGGTACATAGTGTTATTGGCACTGCCCACACAATGGGACAACCGATGTGAATTGCTCCATGATTGCCTCTCTGATAGTGTATTATTTGACTACTTGTGCTGTTTAAATTCCTTGGACTTTTACTGTTTTATATTTAATATATTTTTCTGATAGTTTTTATGGCTATTATAATAAAAGTTAAGTTTTAGTTTACCCTGTGAGTCCCTTTCTTTGATATATTTCTAGGTGAGTGCTCTGTATGTGCCTCTGGTTCTTTCTCCCCCCCCCCCCCTTTTCTCTTTTTGCTCACTAGCTGATAGGGATTAACTCTTATATAAAAAGTCAGTTTATTCAGCACAGGGAAATAATTTTCCCCCCAAAATCAAAAGCTCTAATACATTTTAAAACATTTAGCATCACATCAGTATAAATTAGGTTAGCCTGCCACTTTTCAACAGCGTCCTCATGCTGTGCCCTTATGACGACCATTCAGATCAATTAGAATTACTGCGCAATGGGTCTCACATAACTTTTCATGGGGCTTTTAAATTCAAGACCATTTTAACCCATTTCTAACATGCTCATAAAACCCAGTTATCCTGTGGTTCCCCAGTGGCTATATGCGTTATTATCTCTGCCAATATTTTTCATTCAGAACCTGACGGTAGTATTCCCATCAATCAGATAAGCATTTCTAGCAGATTTTCAGTTGTTGGAATTTTCTATTTCAACAGCCATTAACCCTTGAAAGACTTATCCTGTCAGTTTCAAGCTGCTTATCTTGGCTTCTCTGATTGCCTTTTTTTAAAAAAAAATGTTATCAATACTGCATGAATGAACTATCATGTTTTTCTATGGCCTTGTAGAGTTTGGTTATGATAAGGTCAAAGAAAAAAAAGGGATTTTGTTTAGTTTTGCGTGTGTTTATCCACATTCTTGCTATAAAACTTCAAGCACTTTTACTAATTCAAACGTACATTTAATAGATTGGAATGCCCTAGAAAACTAATCCAGAAAGTACCCAAATCATATATATGATTTTCTCGCATAGCAATTCAAACAGATTAGGATAGAGACAAGAGACATTATTAAATGCCTCCTCTTATTAAATAGTTTTGTGTCTCTAAGTGTCTTGCGTACATGGATTATGGAGTTAGGGTAAATAATTATTACAATCAATAGTTTGTAATGTGTGGTAGACCTGGGTATAAGTAGAGAATTATAGTGACAACGATTAATGATAAAGAATAACGACATATAAAACAAAACTTTGCAATATAATCATTTCTAAACAAGTAGTCACTGCTTTCGTTTCTGAGAGATTTTGTATAGATAAGTATGCAAATATCTATTGCTGGATTATTTTCCAACAAAACTAACAACAGGATTTAAGTGTGAAATTCCTCTATTGCAAAATAAATTATACAAGATTTTCTAAACTTTTACTGGTGTTAACAAAAAATAAATATTTTATACAGCCTACTCTTTAAAGGCCTTCATTGAAAATTCACACATTTTAGGTTATTTTTAAGAGCTTTTCTTATCTTGCAATATAATATTTTGGCAGGATAGATCTACAAGCTTCTCCTTACACACTAATGGGGCAATTATCGTATTTTGGCTATAGTTTAGTAAGAATTTTGGCCAGAGAGACTGCATTAACAAGACCCCTGCAGCTTCTACTTAGCAGCATCGTGAGACATTTTTACAAGCTCAGTGATATTAGGTTGGCACACAAAATTTGATTTTTAGGAAGAATAGTGCTAGTGTGGTGCTATGAAGAATAATTTAAAGCCTTGCAGCGTCTCAGAAATAGCTAACTAAAGGGGAAAAAAGCAAACATTACTTCCCACAGATAACAGTGATGGATGTTATCTGTGACCCAAAGGTGACAAGCTCTGCATCATCTTTGCCTGCAGGGTTACACGTCCCCAAATCCCCTTAACTGATCTTGCTGCTGAGAGCCTAACTAGATAGGTAAATAAATGAGGTCTATGATTTCTTGATAAAAAGGGGAGGCAGAATAGGCTAAAAAGTAAAGTAATCAATCGAATAAAATGTAGGGATATTTCAGAATTCATTATTTCAAATAATAGTCTGTGAAACCCTAGGAAAGCCAAGAGATTTTGGATAATAGAACTCTTGCTCACCCTGCTGGCCAGTTTGTAACATTACACAGGGATGACAAAAGGAAAAGATTACATTACACACATCAAAATTCCTTTGAATTTATCTAATGTACTGTACGAACGTGGAAAATGAACCACACTTATAGGTGAAGCCCACACATGCACACATTAAAACAGAATAAACAATAAAAAAAACAATTTATATACACATTTGTATGTTCCTATACATTTGTATATATTTAAATACAACTTTCCCTCCAGCTTTCAACATTAAGATTAAAGGAATCTGCAATAAATGGACCATACACACCTTACACTAGTTTTTAAAAATACTAAAGTTCCTCAATTGATGTTGGCTGCACCTAGGGTCTCTCAGGTCTGTACTAGTACTTCTGTGGATAGCAGTAAAGGAAAATGCCAGGAAGAGTTCCAGAAAAGATGCATTGTATAAAAACCTGTATGAAAGAATAGCAATTTCTATTCTACTGGTTAGCCAGTTAGGCTTAGCAACAAGTACTTTTCATCCAATATGGATTAGTAGACAGTGCATGACGTCTACTGCTGTACTAGTTTCAATTTAAATTAAGAACACATTTTGCTTCATTCAAATTTAAAATAGTCTTTCATATGGCTAATGGGTTTTTTGTGGTACATATTCCTTTAAACACAGAACCAGCAGAAAAATCATTTTGTGCTCCAATTCCATTAGAACCCTTCCAGGCATGTCCGTATCAGGTAAGTTTTCTGATACCTCCAGAAGTAACACCAAACACCATCAAATATCTTCAGGTCTTCGATCTAGAAAGAAAACCATTAACGGGATAAAATAAGACCCAGCCATTAAAAAAGCTGAAAAACTCAATGGTCTAAAAGGATTCTATGTATTACTACTCCTAAACAACATCTAAAAAGAATAGAAAAATATTGCTCCTGATTATTTAAATCAGTGATGCACCTAATATATGGGGCCACAGTAAGTATTTTAGAATCTTTAAAGATTCGCAGATCAATATTTTAGGTCTAATTATGGCATCACCCAAATATTTCCTAAAAAGTTCAAGTGGTACAGGGCCTGATTTTTGTTAAAGTGAATGCCAATTTTCAGCAATGAGTGCCCGGTTTTAAAAAATACTTTGAAAAACAGGGGCAGTTTCATTGATGAAAGTTTACATTGCACCGGATTTGTAGAAATACTTACCTTTTACTTCTCCAAAACCGAATCGCCAATCCACCGCCATTCTTCTTACTGCTGTACAAACACAGCAATGACGAAACCGGCTTCCTCCAATCACAGCGAGATGAACACTCTGGGGGGAGAAGCCATGATTGGAGAAAGCCGGTTTTGTTATTTCTGACGTCACTTCAGAGGAACTGAGGCTAGGATCGGCGATCCGGTTTTGGAGAAGTAAAAGGTAAGTTTTTCTACAAATTTGGTGCAATGTAAACTTTCATCAATGAAACTGCCCGTTTTTAAAAGTATTGACATTCACTTTAAGGTTGCATGGTATTCTATATCTGCTCTTTTCCATTCCAGAGAGCTCCTTTGAGTTGTGTCAACCTAAACACAATGTCCCAAAGCACACATTTTTAGTTCCTCTTTTTTATGGGGCAAAAAAAAATATAGCATACATACTTATTAGGGCCACAAAAAGTAGTACATTGGGCCGCATGTGGAAACCCCTGATTTAAATAATCTAATGTCATGCATTCCTTAAAGGGACATGAAACCCAACATTTTTCATTCATGAGTTAGGTAGAACATACAATGTTAAACAACTTTCCCGTTTACTTCTATTATTTAATTTGCTTCCTTCTCTTGTTATCCTTTGCTTTTATGGTTTATCTAGGTAAGTTCAGGAGCAGCAAAGAACCTAGGTTCTAGCTGCTGATTGGTGGCTGCATATATACACTGATTGTCATTGGCTAACCTGTGTTCAGTTAGAAACCAGTAGTGAATTGCTGCTCCTTAAACAAATGATACCAAGAGAATGAATCAAATTTGATAAAAGAAGTAAATTGGAAAGTTGTTTAAAATTGTAAGTTCTACCTAAATCATGAATGAATTTTTTGGGTTTCATGTCCCTTTAAGGATAAAATTTATGAGACACAAAAGATAATTACAATTTTCAAAATCTTCAATTTTCTCATCCAATCGTAAGTGAAACCATGATTTTGTCCTAATGTCGTGAATTCATGCGCTTATATGTATATATGTGCGTGTGTGTAGGCAGGGTTATGTATGCATATATGTAAATATTGGTGCATTTTTATGAATACAATTTTTATTTATTCATCAACTAATTATGATGAGATTTTTGTAATTATAATAAGTCTCTTCACTTATATATATAAATAAACTTTTTTTTTAAATATTTTATAATTGTTCAAAATGAATTTTTGGAACAACATATATGAGATAGTTCTTTCAGCTATCTTACTAAAACATTTTTCAGTTGCCTTGAATTTTTGGGTGTTCTAGGTGTTATTGTTTTCCACTCCCCAATTATATTGAAAGAGGTCTGTTCACATATGAGTGGAATATAATAGTAATAATATTTCTAAATATTCTTATATATTATCTCTCATCTTTTTATAGTGTATTTTTATCTTTGTTTTATAATTATTTTATAACATTTTTACAGATTTGATAGTCTTAGGTATATATTTTAAATATGGAAATTATATTGAAATAAATTGTTGCAATATATTACTTTAGAAGTGAAAAATTATGTCTCCACACTTTGATTCTATAACATATTGCAGCGAAGACCTCAAACAGCATTTCAATATTTAAATTATAAAGAAATGCACTTACATGTTTTTGCAATTAAATACATGATTAGAATTAAACCTATTATTGTATAAGGTCTCGATATGGCCGCTATTGAGAAAAACAATTCCCATAATTATATTTCCAAATATGACATAATTCCAGTCAAAAATCAGAAGTTACTGAAACTGGTAGTGACGTATCGGCATTTGCTGATACCAGAAGTAGCCTGGATAAGTCCTATTTGGACATAAAAAGGACACCAGTGTTCACAGCTACTAGACTTGATAAAGGCTCTTATATGAGCTGAAACGTGTCGGATAGATAGCAGCCATTTGGGGTTTTCAATGTTTTTCATTTTGAGCTGGTAACCAGAACTTTATTAGCTGGATATTTCTTTCTGTTACAGTGTAAACTATGTAGATTTGCTTTTTATTTAGGCTATTCTAACAAATGTTATATATGGTACATATTCTATCACCTTTGAGGATTAATATTTGTATGATATTGTAAAATAGAAATATTGGACACTTCTGGAGTTACATTTTTGGTGGAATTGGGACTTGCTTTCACATATTGGGACTTACACTTACATCTAATTATATTTTGTACTAATTTCTGTATATGTTTTGCTTGAAGTGCCATAAAACAGGTTAAGAGCTGTGCATATCATAAAAGGGCTAATTAAAGGGACAGTCAAGTAAAAAAAAAAATCTTTCATGATTTAAATAGGGCATGTAATTTTAAACAACTTTCCAATTTACCTTTATTACAAATTTTGCTTTTTTTCTCTTGGTATTCTTAGTTGAAAGCTAAATCTAGGAGGTATATATGCCAATTTCCTAGACCTTAAAGGCCACCTCTAATCTGAAAGCATTTTGACAGTTTTTCACCACTAGAGGGCGTTAGTTCATGTGTTTCATATAGATAACATTGAGCTCAGGCAAGTGAAGCTCCTAAGAGCAAGCACTGATTGGCTAAAAATGCAAGTCTTTCAAAAAAACTGAAATAAGGGGGCAGTTTGCAGAGCCATAGATACAAGGTAATCACAGAGGTAAAAAGTATATTATTATAACTGTGTTGGTTATGCAAAATTGGGGAATGGGTAATAAAGGGATTATCTACCTTTTTAAACAACAAAAATTCTGGTGTTTACTGTCCCTTTAATTTAAAATAGTTTGAATTAAAAAATGTTTAAAAATTGCTGGCAAGTATTTTAAAATTATTTTTAAAAACAAGCAAAATTAATTACATAGCTAAACTGCCTGGAACAGCTAACTCCACCCCTCTTATCAGTGTTTAGACACAGGCATTGCATTTCAACTGAGTTCACAGCTTCTAGGCATGTTCCTGCAGATAATCCCTATTCACTTTTGCATTTTACCAAAAGAACAATAAACAAAGGTACAGGGGGAGTTAGAGTTTTACAATTCAGAGACTAAAAAGAAAGGGTTAATGGCGAGGCACTGCGGTATAAAATTGCAGGTAAAGTAATTAAAGTACATATTATATTATTTTGTCTCTATCCCAACTTGCTTTGTGTCCCTTTAATTTTTACTTAATCACACTATTATGTGTTGGTGTTAATATACTAATGTAATTTTTTTGATCACACACTGTGATAATGATGTACTGATGTATGCACATATATTTGATTATTGAAGTATTGTTCATATCCATTAGTTTGTTTTCTTTGTTTATATACATTTTTTAGATATTAATAAGTAATAGACTGTCTGCCTGAATTTGTTTGGAACACCCAAATAAACTGAGCTTTTTTCAGCTTTCGACTTGAAGTTATTGTTTTCTGCCTTTTTGGATTTACTTGATAATTATGCGGTTAGAAACCCCGCTATTTGCACTCGAGATTGATTGGTGCTGCCAGCTGTTACCTTTTTGCCAATCCTCGCATCTGGAGCCTATCGTAGGCAAAGAGACGTACTCACCTCATATCCAGGAGCCAAGGAGAAGGGCGACACGCCCACTTTGACGGAAGGATTCCGACCCTGCTTGAGGACATTTCCTGCAGCCGTGAGGAGGGCCTTATCGCCAGACCAGGATCGCCTTCAGAGGTTGTCTACTATAGCAGGTCGTATCAGATGAGGAAGGGGAGTTCCAAGTGACTGGCTTAAAAGTATACCATACTAATAAGAGCTACTACGGCATTTGGGCATCAATTCTGGGTGATCAAGACAAGGACTGTACTTTAGCCTACTAATTGGAATTTGACCTCAATACTAGAGACTTGCTGCATGAAAATTAACAGGCACTGTCCTAGTCTATCTGGATTAACCAACACATTGCAGCAACTACTATCGCTGAGTGGTGATAGTGTATGTTATACATTATTCTTTGTTCCTTATTTCTTTATTGAGGTCTGTCTTGATATTGCATATTGCATAGTATTTGCTCAATATCTCATTAAGAGTAATAATCAACCACAAAAGATACAGGATACAATAGAATAATTTGTAAAAAAAAAAAAAAAAAAAGGGATCATAAGACATAATACATCCATTTTAGAGGACTGCTGTAGGATTGAGACAACTAGAGCTTCGCAAAAGCTGCTTGAAAACTTTAGTATCCTCTAGTATCCTCTGTTAAGGGAAATCTTATTGACCATTCCAAGGAAAGACACCTTGGTCTGAGGAGAGAGAGAGCTCATTGGAACATTGATTTGCCATCCATGATGTTGAATAACAACAAAAAGTTGTTTGTAGGAGAATTGCAAAAGGTAAAAATAGAACCTGAACTAAAATATCATCCAATTATGGAGATACCTTAATACCCTGGGCTCTGATTACAAACAAAAGGGTTCTCAGACCTTTTGTGAAAATTCTGGGGGCTGTAGCCAGACCAAACAGAAAGACTACAAACTGGAAATGCTTGTCCAGAAAGGCTAAAAAAAATCCTTGAGGATAGAAATATGAAGGTATGCATCATTCAAGCATTTGGTGGACATGAATAGGCCTTGGTGGAAAAGAGGAAGGAAAGTTCTGAATGCTTCCAGATTGAAGAATAGAACTCAGAGAAGCTATATCCGAGATTTTAGATCAGGAATAGGCCTGAACATTCCCTCCTTTTTGGGAAATATAAAAAGGCCTTGTTCTGATAAAGGAACCGAAGGAATTACTCCGTGACCTGCAGACCCAACACACAGAAAAAAAGGCCTGGCAATTTCCTGTATTTTAGGAATGTGGAATAGAGGCCCTGATCTGAAGGCTATTCTGTATCTCTGGAAAACAATATTTAATACCCAGGATCTCAAACAGTCTGAGCCCAAGCCTTCTAAAAGTCTGGATCGGGCCGTACCTTCAAGCTGACTTGTTAGAAAAGGCGGCTTATTTGACTACTTAGACTTATTCAAAATAGAATAAAAAAGTTTTGAGGGGACTCTGGAAGAGTGATTCTTTTGTGTAGAAAAGGAGATTTTTGTTTCCTAAATTGACTAAAGCAACAAAAAAAGATTAGGAGACCTGTACTTCCCATTTGAACTTGAGGGGGAAAACCCTCTTTACCTCCAGATTCAGAAGAGAAAATTTTCGTCCAGACAAGGACCAAGACACGAAAGTCTGGTCTTAGAAATCCTAACAGACAAACGCCATTATAGTTAAACCAGCTAGCACCTTATTGTTGGCATTACTCCTGATAATAAAACTGCTAGCTGAAAAACCTTTCTAATTTCCTGTACATAGGGACCTTAAATGAAGAACTATCCTCTAAGGAAATTAGCATTAGCAATTCACTATAGGATTGTAAATCCCTATTAGGATAGCTGTCATATAGTTTGTGCTTACCTGGAGAAGGCATAGTCGCCAACATTTCTGAAACTGCAGAGTGCACAAAGTCCTTAAATCATGGAGCAAAATGTGAAGAACTCCTTTGTAAATAACCAACAGAGGGAGGGCAGAGACCTTTATAGGCAAAAGTAATATAAGTTGGATTGGCATGCATCAGGAAACCAGTGACCCAAACACATAGAGTTCATGCACCAACTAATATATCAACCATCACACCATTACATTGATATATTTAAAAGCTCTATGCATTGATACAAAGCAGTCAAAGTTATAACATAAAAGCACTCACAGCTTCTCCATAGAGACATGCTTTCCAGCGTCTGCTGTGATTCACTCTGCACTCAGTGTCCCATTTAAGCGTGCTTACCAGTGTCTTGCTAATATCTCGCTGTAATCCACTCTACAGTAACTGCTTCTGGGTTGTGAATAGGTTGCCTCAATTATCACTGGAGAGCCCTGTGTAGTTAGTCCATCTATACTCTCACAAAACACAATATCCCACACCGTCTCACTCCAGTAAAAACAACATTTTATTGAGACAATGAAGCAATGAAACAGGAAAAAAACAATAATAAACAGTTTGGGTAGCAAACTGTCACATCAGGAAAATCATACCGAAATTATGAAGCAGTACAATATTAACAAGATTGCACAAAACACATTTCATCTGAATTGTAAAATCAGTATTTACCCTCTAAAAAGGAACCATATTGCAGAAATGGGGACAGTTTAAGCATGCTCCATTTTATAATGAGACAAAAGACAGATAAATGCATATAATACAAATGAATGCAAATCAAATCAAAATAATATAAATTAATACAACACATAGAAATTGATACTGCATATAGACAGTCAGGGATTTTAAACAGCAAATCTGATGGGGAAAAGGGTACTGAATGCTAGAGAACCTCACATTGACAGAAATCTCAAAAAAAAAGTTTTAAATAAAAAAAAAATTCACAAAGTTTAGATGTAAATCTTGTTGAAAAAAAATGTCTTGGTCATCTTATCCCTTCGGTTAGTACTTAGCTAAGTCACAGAGAAGCATCTGAACAAGTCGGTCCCCAAAAAAGGCTGATGCCGCTCACTAGATCAGCTAGAAATTAACGCAAGCCAGACTGTATAAAGGTCAAGTCAGACCGCTGAGGCACACTCACCAGATCTGCGAGAAATTTATGCAAGCCAGACTGTATAAAGGTCAAGTCAGACTGCCGAGGCACACTCACCAGATCGGCAAGAAATTAACGCAAGCTGGACTGCATAAAGGTCAAGGCGCGCTTACCATGACGCAGGAAATTAACGTGGGACGATAAATTAACTGCTGCATAGTCAAAATGATTAAAGAAGCAAGCTCCAAGAAAAATTAAAGTCAGCACCTGCACGCACTACCCCAATGAGCTCCTCTTGCTATAGCTAACAAACTTAATAAAAGTTAAGCCCCTTAACCATTATGAGGTTCACAGCACAGACATATCTCCTCACAACCTTATACATAATGTATGTAATGTGGTGTAAAACTATATACAAATATATTTGTCCCCTGGCTATGATGCACTGTACCTGCTAATAGTTGGTGGGGTACGTAAGTGCAAAAAAAAAAAATTATGCTAACCTGAAATTCTTCTCTTTCGGGAATGATGATAATCAACAGTCCTCCATAACATATGGGATATCAGAACTAGAAATATTTGCATACTCAGAGTCAGAGCTCTAAAAGAGCGCATGAATTTGAGGTTCAGGGAAAGGATTTTGCACATTAACCACATGAGACTGAGATACATCCTTACATCCCCTAACCACTATTAAACCACAAACTGTCATAACCCCATTGCAAACCCCCAGCGTGTGGTCAAACCTTTCCCCCACTATTAATCCCTAAACTGCCCCCAATGCCAATGAGAAAATCCCTGCTATTAAAGGGCTGCACATAGATATTGTAATATAAAAATTGAATTATATGCAGCAAAACAATTTGGGATATACTTTTCTAACATGACCACTAACCTAAGATCTCCCCACCTAAAAAACCCCAAGCCCACTCCTAGCGTAAGACCCCCTAAGTAGTTACAAAAAATTAAAAAAAAATCTTGCTGCAGCAAGTCACAGTAAACATTAATACTATAAAGGGAAAAAAAACACGGAAGTGGACTGCACCCTCAAAATTGAATGTGTCTGAGACAGTGACAGATAGCTAGTGTGTTGTTGTGTTGATATTTATGTTAACCTATTGGAACTTGTACATAGGCTTTGTATATTGTATGAGTTAATGCTGACATCTAGTGGTATCTTCTGTTAAATACAACACACTGAAACTGCTGTTTTATGTTAAAAGGTCAGGCCTCTGCTGCTGTCAAGAAGCATAATGTCAGACCAATTACCAAAAGAACCACAGGGTGTCAGTAATTTTTATAAAAGAAAATGCTATCTACACAGGAAACTGCCTTTTCCTGTAGGGTTTTCTTTCTATCATCATTCTTTCTCCTGATATTTATTCTATAAAATATGTGACCTTTTCAGCCGTGATGATATAAAAATGAAAATAATTAGAGTTTTTCCACCAAGTTATTTATATATACATACATATATTGCACATACTATTTTAATGTAACTTATGCATTTTATATCTTTGGCAGGACGCTCTCTTATTTTTTCTTTGTTCTGAATTAATATACAGGTAACATCTGGTTTATGCTGGGGTTCTGTTCCTTAAAGGGTTAGAAATCTTTTGTATTTTGCACAAATAAAAATTACACTGTTAGAAAGTTTAAGAAATTCCCATTAAAATGCACTTATTGTTTTTCTAAACAAAGATTGAATTTAAATAGAAAAATGTTTTAATTTCCGCAATAAAAAGCATCATTGACCACCCCTATTTGAAGTCAGGATTCACTGATTACACATTCAATTATTTCCGCCAATCGCGCTGCAACACTAAGGCTGCATATTAAATATTCATTAATAAGTGTCTCTTCCATATTCGCATGCTCAGTATACATGCATAATAAAGAGTGCATCTAGTAGCTGCCGTTTCACACAGCGATTGTTTTATACCGGCTGTCATTCTTTAACTTGTTTTATGGTGTTAAAAGCCATATAAGCAATAGCTCAGGGAGAGTTACTATAATTAATAATTAACATCCCTGCTATTGCTTACAATTCTCAGCGTGTTCGTGTGTGCAACTCTTGTTACAGCAGTAACACATTGCTCATTAGTCATCCCCTGTCTTCAGTGCCACTCCCATGTCACTCCCCTCTTCGTCGGCATCTGGCGAGGTGATGTAGATGCAACTGCTGACACTGGAAGCGAGAAGACTGATGTGCATGCAATGCCACAAGTGAGTGTAAAGGCGCATGCGAGACGCCATCATAGTTCTACCTAGGTAGAACTTGCCGATTCGACTGCATAATTAACCAAAAGAAGGGTTTGGCAGAATTTATATTTTCTATTTCAATTTTAATGTAAAGGATAAAAAATGGCTAATACATGTTATTTGATGATTTGAACAACTGGAGATGAGGTTTTAAAAAATAGAAAGTGTTTTTTTTTGTTTACTATCCCGTTAAGCCATTAAAGTGTATTTATAACAATATATTGTCACGCCGCACCGCTCTAGCTGTTGCTGGGGGCGTGGCGTCCCTTCCTGCTCGTCAGGATGTGTCGGGTCCAGATGCGTGTGGCGCTGATGTCATCGCCGCACACTCCTTTCTCTGACGCCAGTCCGAATTCCTGTGGTGCGTATCCTGCGCATATGTAAGTTGCTCAGAACGATCTATCACTGCCCAAGTATAGGTGTTACTTTGTGTGCTCCTGGGTGTGCTAGATCGTTATTGCTCTGATTGCCTTATTGTTGATGAACTCTGCTTGTCTAACTACTCTGCCTGTTAACCCTAAATTGCTGGATTGATATACTGCTGTTGAACTCTGCTTGTCTGACTACTCTGCCTGTTAACCCTAAATTGCTGGATTGATATACTGCTGCTGAACTCTGCTTGTCTGACTACTCTGCCTGTTAACCCCTAAATTGCTGGATTGATATACTGTTGCAGAACTCTGATTGATTAACCCTATTGTTCTGGATTGCCTCTCTGTTGCCAAACCCTGCCTGCCTGACCATTCTAGTGGTTTACCCTTGGACTGCTTTACCGTTGCCAAACCCTGCCTGACTGACCATTCTATTGGATTACCCTTGGACTGCTTTTCCGTTGCCAAACCCTGCCTGCCTGACCATTCTAGTGGTTTACCTTTGGACTGCTTTACCATTGCCAAACCCTGCCTGCCTTACCCTTCTTGTGGTTTATCCCTGAACTGCCTTTCTCTAATTCCCTGTCTGTTGCCGCCAAAAGACTATCCTGCCTGTGGTGAGTGCCGCTTACCTCATCTTGCGAACTTTCTCTGCTCTTGGATATTCCCTATCATTCTGGCTCGACACAGCGGGATTAGAAGACTACTGGCCGAGTTCGGTCTGATAGTGGAATATTCCAAGAGCATTACATATATAATTAAGGCAGCAATTTGCTGATATAACTAGAAACAGAATCAGAAAAGTTATTATTCTAAAAATGAAACCTTTATGTAGAAAATCATTATTTAAATAGAGTATTAAATCAAATCCAGAAAGATTTTTGGTAGCTCCACAAATAAAACACAGATGTATCAGAACATAAAATTACAACAAATGTGACCACGCATAAATATAAAGTCCTTCCACTAAGAACCAGCAGAGTAAATTAAGTCTCTTAATGCTCAATGCTTCCTGTGTATCCTATATGCAGCTCCTCTCTAGCTCACTGGTGTGATCTCCGTGGCAAAAAAACAGTTTTCAAAAAGCGATCTGTAAAAACACAGCGCATCAAAGTGCACAGGCTATCTAAGTGCAGATTAAAACAGTTAACAATGGGGGGCGTGTCCGGACCAAGATGGCGCTCAGTCGCATACTCAGGAGCTCCAGACCAAATGCTACTATTTTATCATCTTTTTGCAGAATCTGAATACTTTTTTCAGGAAAAATTACAAGAAGGACATTTATCATAGACATTAGTGCAGATGACTGGGCATTTCACTACTAATACATGAGATCCTGCGGCTAGCTCCGAATCGCTAAGGCCTCAGTTAGTATCCCCCTCAAGAGCTCTCGGTATCCCTTCCCCCATCTGCTGGGGTGCTATAGATTTGTGAAGACCGTTCTATTCATAAGGATATAGCACTATGGAGGAGTTCCACACTCTCATAAGAGCCCATCTAGAGATGTTTGGGCAACAGATGGACCGCAAGTTTGGCAACTTGAGAAAGGTATTTGGGCATTGACGAAACCGATGGACTCACTCCTGGGAACAAATGAAGATACACAAGCAGCGACTGACACCGCATGGCTATTGCAGCCTATAGATCACAGTTCTCAGTTGATTGAGCATAATACCCTGCACAGGCCTTCCCAATCTCAGAAGTACGACACAAAACAGCCCGCACTGTCTAAATCTAAGGTATGCGGGGAAATTTCATCGCCAGGCGCCCTGGTCTATATTTGTCACAGAAGAGAAGAAAACCCAGGAGGCTATCACAATGGCATAAATGGTGAGGACGTTAGCTCTACAGAGCCACATAATTCTCAATCCAAAACCACTGGCAGGGGCATTATAAGTATGGTTAGCAAAAACCTTCATACCTGCTGGAGAAATCCAGGAGATTCGGCTATACTTACTTCATTAGCTTCCTTGTTTATTGCTGAAACAGCACCTAAGTTGCTATTTGCTTTTCAGGATCGGAGTCGCAGGGCTGGCATTGACTTTGTTGAATATTGTGCCCTATCACTTCTTGCATCTGCTAAGAAATACCCCTGATGGGAGTGGGCTAGTAATATAATATATTAGCCTCCCTAGGCTCTATTTCTAGCTCTTCCTGGAGGCGACAATATGTATGTAGATTCTCATATGGTAACTGCAATGTTTTATGTATGTAACAGGGTCTGAATCCGCACTATTAGGCTGGTTTTCACTGTTATTCTCTTTGATTAAAGTTAAGTTCCCTCAACGGTTTCTGTTTTCTTTAACTGGGTTACATGATGCTGAGAGCTGATTATTTATCCTAGTGATACGTTTACTTAGGTTAGTTTTTTTTTTTTTTCTACTATATTAGATACACTAGAGTTGCTCACCTCAATGGGCACATGTCATGCTGTAAGAAATGCTGGTTTTCTTGGTATATTATTGAATCCTTGTTACAAGCTCTTGTTCAGCTTATATTATTTTGCTGCACCCTATGCTAATTAACATTTTCTCCAAAGCTAAGGAGAAATATTTTATCCTAGGTCCCTTGACTTCTACTTTGACTTTGATGTGACGTGCACATAATCTTTATTGGTTCTTGTTTGGGCATTATTTTGTAGATGGGGGAGTGTTTTGCTGCCAGCGGCCGAGGTGGTTGGACAGCCCCTTCATGTTCTATATACAGTAATCCTGATAAAGCCATTGACTTTTGACACATGCACATTTACGCATCTATCTAAGATAAAGTTGTTTGATGACCTAACTATGTACCCTGCCTCTCACTTATTGCAACTAGTTAGCATTTCCACTAAGATGTTTTTAAAAAACAATATGTTTTTAAAAAAAAAAAAAAATCTTCCTTAGACAATTGCTCACGTAGCACTATTATAGACCTCAGTTTCTAGTACACTATGTAACCCCCATCAGCTACTCTCCAATACCCATAGGATCCCATTACCATTGGAATTAGTTGGCAATCCCACCTATAAAGAATACTCTACAAGCTTTATTATATTCACGATTTTAGATATTTGTATCTGTTTTACACAAGTCATAAGCAGGACAAACCATCTCTCCTCCCTTTCCGGCCGGCCCTCATTGACTGCGGGTCATACTCATACTCCTTTTACCCTCATCGCCTATAAGTGGCAACTCCCCAGGAGGAGGGCACATACAGAAGCCCTCTATCCTCAACCAACTGCTGAAACACTAGAGGCTGAGCTAAGCTATACTTTATATTAGCCAGATTCAGGGAGTCTACATAAGAGATATATACCGTTACCTCTAATATAGGTACCTAAATGAGATAAGGCTTAATGGGCTTTCATATAATTTACTTCTTTGCCTATTCTTTTTACTAATATAGACAAGATCTAGATCTCAGCCAGCAGGTTTCACAGTATTCTATTGTTCAGCTTATGTACTACTATGTCCTCCCACACATGTTACCTACATCTGTTACCAACAGACCATTTTTGTACCAGGCTATAACTTTGATCTCCACATATTGATGTTACATATCCATGACAAAAGAGAATATACGTACACTAGCGTAACCCTTGTAAGACATAAACACAGATCTTCATATGTATTTGCATAACTTTATCAAATATAATAAGGTCTAAGATATTTATACACCCTGATCCAGCTCTGGTCATTTTACTTTTCGGAAAATATCAATTTTGGATCAGTAATATCCGAATTATATGTCAGCTTTTTAGAAAAGGCAATTAAGATACAACTGAGGTGTAATGGTACAAGTAATTTTATGATACCCAGTTTTTATTTGTTAGGCTGCAAATTAGCTCTAGAGAACAACAGTCCGGTATTTTACTGTTAGTAACTCTTGATCACACTTACTGTTAATGTCTAAATTATGGGTCTATGCTCCTATTTATTCTATACTCACCATTAGAGACTAAAGAGCACTTATTTCCCAGCAGTCCAAACATGGTCTATATATAACAGCCACCTAACAGGATATTATCTTATCCTATTAACTCTATGGCACATGTATCCTACACCTCACTAATATGTCTCTGTATAATATTACCTCTCATAGTCATATAGCCTGGGTCACACATTTATATTACTATAGGCTAGGATGGCCATGTTCTTCCGCAATTATGACACATATATTCCATTATGGAAAATTATCCCTCTAAGCCTTTATACCCATATGCTTTTACACCCTTCTCCATCTTAACACTTATACTCCAGGCAATAATTTAGAGCACTACACATAGCGGATACATGTCTAACGCCTAGAATAATAGAAAGTTGTTTTCATTTGTCAGCCATCTTCTTCTCCATTCCATTAAGTCTATAATGAGCCCAATAGAGATTTTACTAAGCCATATAATAATAACACTGTTGTATTTCTAAAACACCCGGACACGTCCCCACCTTCCCTAACTTTAAAGCAGCACTCGCCTGCTGATTTACCCCATTTCTTATTAATTGGCCCAAGAGTGACTTCCTCGTAACTACCATTTACCATCCATTTATCGTCTCATCTGACCCTTTAGAGGTCAGTAATGTAGTTACCTCAATTCTATCACCTTTAAGAAAAAAGAGGTTCCATGTATGTGTACTTCATCTTATCATTGACACTTGGTTGCATACTCTTACATAATTCATCTTAATATGTATGTTTAACTTGTAAGTCATTATTCGTACACTGCGATTTTTGAAACAAGGCAATGTCTTGATCTGACAATATTCTGTATTCTTATTTTCTCTGGCATTGTATGAAAACCTCAATAAAAAAATGTTATTTAAAAAAAACAGTTAACAATTTATTGTTAAAAAGATAAAAAAATGTACACTCACAAGTATACCCTCAAACATATGGCTGAGCCCTAGGTACCGCTAATGGTACCTTGGGCACAGGGTAAGAAGACTCCACAAAATGTAGTTTAACAGACGGAGGTGGTGTGGCTCAGGTAGCGGTCCTTCTTTGAAAAGCTGTACCATTAGCGGTGGGGGATATTTACAGAGACGGTATCCTGAACATCAAGGGGAATAAGGAAAGCAATATTCTATGTGGACCGTTGTCTGTATACAACTTTTAACCAACGCTGTTACATACCTCATATGTTTGAGGGTATACTTGTGAGCGTACATTTTTTATCTTTTTAACAATAAATTGTTACCTGTTTAATCTGCACTTAGATTGCCTGTGCACTTTGTTGCGCTCTATCTGTTCTGTTTTTACAGATCGCTTTTTTAAATTAAAACCACACTGCCAATGAGACAAGTGATCGCATATTTCTCACAATCCTTACCTCAATAATAGGTGGTTTCTCCACTCTCCCTCTAGGTGAAATGCAGGAGATAGCAGCTTTGCTATAGGAGGAGTCTTCTCAGCCAAAATACAATTTTGGCCTGTGACACAATCACTATTTGTATTGTTTTCACATGCATCCGAGTGGGACATTCAACCACTCATTTCAAAATCACATTCTAATCTTTCAAAGAAAAATTCTCATAACCATTTTAGTGTTGACTAGGATGAGATAAGGGGCCTGCTAGAACCTTCCTTGGCAATGTGAAGGGAAAGAGGTGATATCATATTAACGTTCAAGTATATTTTGGGGCTTAGTAAAGCTGAGGCTGTGAGTATTTTTCATAAAAAGAAAAATCCAAGAACAAAATGGTCAGGAATTTTCAGAAGAACTCCTTTACAAAAAGGGTGATAGATACATGGAATAAACTTCCACAAGAGATGGTAATGACTAACACAGTGGGGGACTTTAATAATGCCTGGGATATACTTTTAGAAAATTTTGGGCAGACTTGTTAGGCCTATGGTTCTTATATGTCGTCAAAATCTATGTTTCTATGTGTCCCTCAGCATTCCTCCACTAGAGAACCAGAAAATGACTACGCTAATAGGTGACACAGTCATCCTCCATACTGGCAAGTAAAGCGCAACACCACCATATTGTCCTCTGCACTGAAGCAGTTAATATATATCTTATTCAAAAAGAAAGATTTATTATAAATAACGGATTTATTTGCTGCTCTAATTCATGTGTTTATGTCCCTTTAACAAATGAAAATCCACTGAGAGGGAAAGGAAAATCATATGAATATTTAACAATAAAACAACTATTTTTTGTGTATTACTATTTTCTCTTTACGAGAAAGGATTAAAATGTCAAACTGGATAAAGTATAATTAAAAAGAAACCTGAATAAACAGTATAGGGTATCAATATCTGGCTCTGTAATTGGACCCTGGACTTCCTGACCAATAGACCCCAGTCTGTGAGGTTAGGTAATTTTACTTCTACCCTGACCCTTAATACTGGAGTCCCGCAAGGTTATGTACTAAGTCCTCTATTATATTCTCTTTTTACCCATGACTGCCTGCCTAAATTTGTGTTGAATACCATCATTAAGTTTACAGATGACACTACTGTGGTAGGCAAGGTTAGTAACAATGATGAGTCGGCTTATAGGGAGGAGATAACGAACCTGGTGACATGGTGTGCTGATAACAACTTATCTCTTAACATTAAGAAGACCAAAGAGATTATTGTGGACTATAGGAAGACCAAACGTTGTACACATTTACCTATCTATATTAATGGGTCCGAGGTAGAACGGGTGACTAGTTTCAAATTCCTGGGAACTAACATCAATGAAAAATTGTCCTGGTCACTGAAAACATCTATTTTAGTCAAAAAGACACAGCGATGACTCTACTTTTTAAGGAGACTAAAGAAAGTGCATCTGTCCACCCAGATTTTGGTTAATTTCTATTGCTGCACCATTGTGAGTATTCTTACCAACTGTATCTCGTGTGGTATGGTAACTGTACCAATCTTGACCAAAAAGCTTTACAACGGGTGGTGAAAACTGCCCAGTACATAATCGGTGTTCAGCTACCCTCTATTGAGGACCTTCAGCAAAAGCAATGCCTAAAAAGGGCGCACTGTATCATTTTTTTTTAGATTATCCTATTTTTTAAAACTGCAGGCTTTCTCGGATTACAATTGCTGTTTATCACCTTTATTTATTAATTTGTATTATCATCTGTGCTCATTGCATGGATTGTATTATGCACATATCCATATCACATTTATAATTTGTATTACACTATCACACTTTTCCAGTGCTTTATATATTTATTTTATACAAGTGACTGCTGTCTAATACTGATTTGCACCATGCACTTTTCTATACCGAATCGATAACTTGTATCACATTCACATCCTTTTCTTGGTGTGTCTCATATATTCTTCTTGTACAACTGACTTGCTGTTTGATACTGATTTGCACTATGCACTTTTAAAATCACATTGATAATTTGTATTATATTGTTACATTTTCTTCTGTGTCTTAAACATTCTTTTTCATACAACTGACTGCTGCTTGATACCGATTTGCACTATGCACTCTTACTATATATTCTTGGAATTTTGCACGTTATATTATGTGTATTTAACATCTAAGTTATTCCATTTTTATAATTATTAATAGCTACTATTGTATTTTGCACCTTATACTATTTATTTGCAATGTCTGGGTTAGATGTTTTAATACATCTCGTTGCCCTGTTTTTCTACTTGTGCAATGACAATAAAAGGAATCTAATCTAATCGACATCGCAGCATAAAATACTAACTAATCAAAAACTTAAAATGTAAGAACTCTGAAACAATCACAGGTGTAATACTTTTTACAGGCACACATTTGTAAGTAATACTCCATTTAGTCATGTGACCAGTGAGGGCTGTCTGTAGGTTACACAGAAAACACTAATGGAAAAGAAATACGGACTGTACAGAGGGAAATATAATCTTTCACCAGATTATTTCTCAGGCTGGATGTCATTCCATTGCACACAACCCCTTCTGCCAACTCTAAATGTTTAATAGGGGAAAGTATCTTTTCCTGTAAGAGCAGTGAAGGAAAACACAGCAGCCCATTCAAATGTGTGATGTGATTTGCATCTATAAACATCCTTCATTTCTACCATCTAAAGGAGAAGACATATTTTCCATGTGTTTGTCTTGCAAATATGTGCATCTCTGTATTTACTTTCCTGTTTATCAAGTCATTTTATATCGTTTTTAATTTTGCTATACTTGACATCATGGGAATCCTCTAAAAAATTTCCAGTGGAGTAAAAAAAAAAAAAGTGTCTATACAATACATTTAATATACATATATATTATAATCTACTTTTAGATAATAATGTATATTTTATATTATCCCGAATTGCCATTAGTCCCAGGAAAAAGCTTACTAGTTTACTAGTCACTATTTTCTATATGTATACATTTCTTTTTATTTGGGTGTAATGAAATGAACGTATTTATCCAGACTCCTTATAAATGAAAATAAATAGAACACCTAGCTGCAGTTATTATTTAGTGTTTTGTTTATTGGTTTTGTTGCATTATACAATTATAAAAAAGAAAAACAAAATTAAACACAAAAGATCCAACATAAGTTAACATATAAAGCCTAAAACTGCTAACAGTACATTATCTAAGATATGCAAAATGTACATTTCTCTATTTGTGCTATCGGCAAAACTTAACAAACTATTCCAGTATTTGAGTAGGAGGAATCTGCCCAGAAAGTGTTAATTTAGAGCAGATTGGCAGAAGACTGTGCTTCTTCCTCTAAAACAGAGCTACTGTACATTCAGGGGGGACTAAAAAATAAAAAATAAGTAAATATTAAATTTTCTACATTTTATATTCCCGGTGGAAACCAAAAATCCAGGGGCACAAATGCCACCTGCCACTTGCAAACACAGAAGGTTGACATGTTGCAAAAACTGCTAGCAATTCCAAATGAAAATAATATTGTGCAATTCTGTATCCAATGCCTTTGCTTGTTGTATTAAATCATTATATGTATGCATTGCCAATATAAGGCAAGACACACATACAGACTTCCCAAGATTCAAGCCGCTGCAGACGCGGAAGTGACTGCCTGGTCCGGGGAGGAAAGAGCAAACCAACGTGATCAGGCTGCAGGGGTGCAAGCTGCCAAATAAACGGCCGGTGTAGCCGAAAGTAAACACAGTTCAAGGAAGACAGGCAGCTGCTCAATAAAGAGTGAGGACAAGGGCTGGCAAAAAAAGTTAAAACTTGAAACCTTTATTTAATCATGTAAAATATAAGCAGTACAGGGCACACTAACTCGAGGGAGTTTGTGTGCCCTGTACTGCTTATATTTTACATGATTAAATAAAGGTTTCAAGTTTTAACTTTTTTTGCCAGCCCTTGTCCTCACTCTTTATTGAGAAGACACACATACAGGCCCATTTATCAAGCTCCGTACGTAGCTTGAAGGGCCGTGTTTCTGGCGAGTCTTCAGACTCGCCAGAAACACAACTTATGAAGCAGCGGTCTAAAGACCGCTGCTCCATAACCCTGTCCGCCTCCTCAGAGCAGGCGGACAGGAATCGCCGGAGATCAACCCAATCGAATACGATCGGGTTGATTGACACCCCCAGCTGGCGGCCGATTGGCCGCGAGTCAGCAGGGGGCGGCGTTGCACCAGCAGCTCTTGTGAGCTGCTGGTGCAATGTTAAATGCGGAGAGCGTATTGCTCTCCGCATTTAGTGAGGTCTTGCGGACCTGATCCGCAGTGTCGGATCAGGTCCGCAAGCCCTTTGATAAATGGGCCTGATAGACAGATATGCATATACCTCTTACAGCTGCATATTAGTACAGCCCTATTACAATCAAGTGTAAACATTTTCAAAACAAATTACCACACCCACCACTTGCTTTATTTGGAGGAGCCAATTCAGACTGGTTACAGGCATCAGCAAGGCAAACCATGGCCATTATGTTAACAAAATATGCACTGTTTTGCAGTTTATTATCTGATCACCTCTGCTGCAGCCAGTTAGGAATAGCTATGTGGTAGGTATAGGCTTGTGAAGTCTGCAATGTTCATACATATTAGAGCTAAATTACATGAAAAGGGGGCAAAATAAATAAAGATATAAATACAAGTATATTGCAAAGTTGTTTTACTATGCATAAATATTTTATACTACAATCTGGAGGTGTTTACTGTCCCTTTAAGCAGAGCAAGATGTTCTATTATAAACTGATTTGAATGCCTATATTCATTGGACAATCTCTACAAAACTGAAGTGACCTCTGGTTAAAGGGATATGGAATCAAAATTAAACTTTTATAAATGAAAAAAGGGAAAAAAGAAAAAAAAAACTTTCCAGTTTCTTTCTATCATCAGATTTATTTCATTCTCTGTCTCCTTTGTTGAAATTTTGCTGCTTTCCATGAACACCCTGCCTTGGTAGGCTCAGGAGCATGGATGTGTCTTGAGCACTTTATGGCAGCAGTGTTTGCAACAATGCTTGTGACAATGCTACATATTGTTGCAAACATAGCTGCCGTATAGTTCTCAAGACACACAAATGAGTTTATCTAAGTATTCTGTGGTGGAAAGGATCTACGTTTTAACAAAGGATACTATAAAAAAAAAAAGTAAATTTCGCAACAGTGCTATTTTATTTGAAAACATGGCTTGAAATTTGGTATGGTACTTCATATACGGCTAGATTTAGAGTTCTGCGTTAAGGTTAAAAAGCAGCGTTAAGGGGTCCTAACGCTGCTTTTTAACGCCCGCTGGTATTTAGAGTCAGGCAGGAAAGGGTCTACCGTTCACTTTCTTTCCGCGACTCGAGGCTACCGCAAATCCCCTTACGTCTATTGCGTATCCTATCTTTTCAATGGGATTTGCCTAACGCTGGTATTATGAGTCTTGGAAGAAGTGAGCGGTACAGCCTCTACGATAAGACTCCAACCGCAAAAAAAGGCAGTAGTTAAGAGTTTTATGGGCTAACGCCAGAACATAAAGCTCTTAACTACTGTGCTATAAAGTACACTAACACCCATAAACTACCTATTAACCCCTAAACTGAAGCCCCCCCCACATCACAAACCCTATAATGAAATGTTTTAACCCTAATCTTCCGACCGGACATCGCCGCCACCTACATTATAGCTATGAACCCCTAATCTGCTGCCCCTAACATCGCCGACACCTATATTATATTTATTACCCCCTAATCTGCCCCCTTCAAACGTCGCCGCCACCTACCTACACTTATTAACCCCTAATCTGCCGATCGGACATCGCCACCACTATAATAAATGTATTACCCCTAAACCGCCGCACTCCCGCCTCGCAAAAACTATAATAAATTGTATTAACCCCTAATCTGCCCTTCCTAACATCGCCACCACCTACCTACAATTATTAAGCCCTAATCTCCCGCCCCCAACGTCGCCGCTAGTATAATAAAGTTATTAACCCCTAAACCTAAGTCTAACCCTAACCCTAACACCCCCTAAGTTAAATATAATTTAAATAAAATGAAATAAATTTACTATCATTAAATAAATTAATCCTATTTAAAACTAAATACTTACCTATAAAATAAACCCTAATATAGCTACAATATAACTAATAATTACATTGTAGCTATTTTAGGATTTATATTTATTTTACAGGCAACTTTGTATTTATTTTAACCAGGTAGAATAGCTATTAAATAGTTATTAACTAATTAATAGCTACCTAGTTAAAATAATTACAAAATTACCTGTAAAATAAATCCTAACCTAAGTTACAAATACACCTAACACTACACTATCATTAAACTAATTAAATAAATTACCTACAATTATCTAAACTAAAATACAATTAAATAAAATAAACTATAATACAAAAAACCCCACTAAATTACAGAAAATAAAAAAAATGACAAGAAGTTTAAACTAATTACACCTAATCTAAGCCCCCTAATAAAATAAAAATGCCCCCCAAAATAATAAAATGCCCTACCCTATCCTAAATTACAAAGTAATCAGCTCTTTTACCAGCCCTTAAAAGGGCTTTTGCGGGGCATTGCCGCAAAGTAATCAGCTCTTTTACCTATAAATAAAAATACAATACCCTCCCCCAACATTACAACCCACCACCCACATACCCCTACTCTAAAACCCACCCAAACCCCCCTTAAAAAACATAACACTAACCCCCTGAAGATCTCCCTACCTTGAGTCGTCTTCACTCAGCCGAGCCGAATTCTACATCCAAGCGGGGCAGAAGAGGTCCTCCATCCGGTTGAAGTCTTCATCCAAGCAGGGCAGAAGAGGTCTTCCATCCGATTGAAGTCTTTATCCAAGCGGCATCTTCTATCTTCATCCATCCGGAGCGGAGCGGCAGCATTCTGAAGACCTCCGACGCGGAACATCCATCCTGGCCGACGACTTCCCGACGAATGACGGTTCCTTTAAATCACGTCATCCAAGAGGGCGTCCCTCAAATTTGGCTGATAGGATTCTATCAGCCAATCGGAATTAAGGTAGGAAAATTCTGATTGGCTGATTCAATCAGCCAATCAGATTGAAGTTCAATCCGATTGGCTGATCCAATCAGCCAATCGGATTGACCTCGCAATCTATTGGCTGATCGGAACAGCCAATAGAATGCGAGGTCAATCCAATTACTTTGGGGCAATGCCCCGCAAAAAGCCCTTTTAAGGGCTGGTAAAAGAGCTGATTACTTTGTAATTTAGGATAGGGTAGGGCATTTTATTATTTTGGGGGGCATTTTTATTTTATTAGGGGGCTTAGATTAGGTGTAATTAGTTTAAACTTCTTGTAATTTTTTTTATTTTTTGTAATTTAGTGGGGGGGGGTTTTTGTATTATAGTTTAGTTTATTTAATTGTATTTTAGTTTAGATAATTGTAGGTAATTTATTTAATTAGTTTAATGATAGTGTAGTGTTAGGTGTATTTGAAACTTAGGTTAGGATTTATTTTACAGGTAATTTTGTAATTATTTTAACGAGGTAGCTATTAAAACATAATTTATGCTTACCTGATAAATTCCTTTCTTCTGTAGTGTGATCAGTCCACGGGTCATCATTACTTCTGGGATATTACTCCTCCCCAACAGGAAGTGCAAGAGGATTCACCCAGCAGAGCTGCATATAGCAACTCCCCTCTACGTCACTCCCAGTCATTCGACCAAGGACCAACGAGAAAGGAAAAGCCAAGGGTGAAGTGGTGACTGGAGTATAAATTAAAAAATATTTACCTGCCTTAAAAACAGGGCGGGCCGTGGACTGATCACACTACAGAAGAAAGGAATTTATCAGGTAAGCATAAATTATGTTTTCTTCTGTTAAGTGTGATCAGTCCACGGGTCATCATTACTTCTGGGATACCAATACCAAAGCAAAAGTACACGGATGACGGGAGGGATAGGCAGGCTCTTTATACAGAAGGAACCACTGCCTGAAGAACCTTTCTCCCAAAAATAGCCTCCGATGAAGCAAAAGTGTCAAATTTGTAAAATTTGGAAAAAGTATGAAGCGAAGACCAAGTCGCAGCCTTGCAAATCTGTTCAACAGAGGCCTCATTCTTGAAGGCCCAAGTGGAAGCCACAGCTCTAGTAGAATGAGCTGTAATTCTTTCAGGAGGCTGCTGTCCAGCAGTCTCATAAGCTAAACGAATTATGCTACGAAGCCAAAAAGAGAGAGAGGTAGCGGAAGCTTTTTGACCTCTCCTCTGCCCAGAGTAAATGACAAACAGAGAAGACGTTTGTCGAAATTCCTTAGTTGCCTGTAAGTAAAATTTTAGAGCACGGACTACATCCAGGTTGTGCAGTAGACGTTCCTTCTTTGAAGAAGGATTTGGGCATAAAGAAGGAACAACAATCTCTTGATTGATATTCCTGTTAGTAACTACCTTAGGTAAGAACCCAGGTTTAGTACGCAGGACTACCTTATCCGAATGAAAAATCAAATAAGGAGAATCACAATGTAAGGCTGATAATTCAGAGACTCTTCGAGCCGAGGAAATAGCCATTAAAAATAGAACTTTCCAAGATAACAACTTTATATCAATGGAATGAAGGGGTTCAAACGGAACGCCCTGTAAAACATTAAGAACAAGGTTTAAACTCCATGGTGGAGCAACAGTTTTAAACACAGGCTTAATCCTGGCCAAAGCCTGACAAAAAGCCTGGACGTCAGGAACTTCTGACAGACGTTTGTGTAACAGAATGGACAGAGCTGAGATCTGTCCCTTTAATGAACTAGCAGATAAACCCTTTTCTAAACCTTCTTGTAGAAAAGACAATATCCTAGGAATCCTAACCTTACTCCAAGAGTAACCTTTGGATTCACACCAATATAGGTATTTACGCCATATCTTATGGTAAATCTTTCTGGTAACAGGTTTCCTAGCCTGTATTAAGGTATCAATAACTGACTCAGAAAACCCACGTCTTGATAAAATCAAGCGTTCAATTTCCAAGCAGTCAGCTTCAGAGAAGTTAGATTTTGATGTTTGAAGGGACCCTGTATCAGAAGGTCCTGTTTCAGAGGTAGAGACCAAGGTGGACAGGATGACATGTCCACCAGGTCTGCATACCAAGTCCTGCGTGGCCACGCAGGTGCTATTAGAATCACTGATGCTCTCTCTTGTTTGATTCTGGCAATCAATCGAGGAAGCAACGGGAAGGGTGGAAACACGTAAGCCATCCTGAAGTCCCAAGGTGCTGTCAGAGCATCTATCAGGACTGCTCCTGGATCCCTGGATCTGGACCCGTAACGAGGAAGCTTGGCGTTCTGTCGAGACGCCATGAGATCTATCTCTGGTTTGCCCCAACGTCGAAGTATTTGGGCAAAGACCTCCGGATGAAGTTCCCACTCCCCCGGATGAAAAGTCTGACGACTTAAGAAATCCGCCTCCCAGTTCTCCACTCCCGGGATGTGGATTGCTGACAGGTGGCAAGAGTGAGACTCTGCCCAGCGAATTATCTTTGATACTTCCATCATAGCTAGGGAGCTTCTTGTCCCTCCCTGATGGTTGATGTAAGCTACAGTCGTGATGTTGTCCGACTGAAACCTGATGAACCCCTGAGTTGTCAACTGGGGCCAAGCCAGGAGGGCATTGAGAACTGCTCTCAATTCCAGAATGTTTATTGGCAGGAGACTCTCCTCCTGACTCCATTGTCCCTGAGCCTTCAGAGAATTCCAGACGGCACCCCAACCTAGAAGGCTGGCGTCTGTTGTTACAATTGTCCAGTCTGGTCTGCTGAATGGCATCCCCCTGGACAGATGTGGCCGAGAAAGCCACCATAGAAGAGAATTTCTGGTCTCTTGATCCAGATTCAGAGAAGGGGATAAGTCTGAGTAATCCCCATTCCACTGACTTAGCATGCACAGTTGCAGTGGTCTGAGGTGTAAGCGTGCAAAGGGTACTATGTCCATTGCCGCTACCATTAAGCCGATTACCTCCATGCATTGAGCCACTGACGGGTGTTGAATGGAATGAAGGGTGCGGCAAGCACTTTGAAGTCTTGTTAGCCTGTCCTCTGTCAGGTAAATCTTCATTTCTACAGAATCTATAAGAGTCCCCAGGAAGGGAACTCTTGTGAGTGGAACGAGTGAACTTTTCTTTTCGTTCACCTTCCATCCATGTGACCTTAGAAATGCCAGCACTAACTCTGTATGAGACTTGGCAGTTTGAAAGCTTGAAGCTTGTATCAGAATGTCGTCTAGGTATGGAGCTACCGAGATTCCCCGCGGTCTTAGTACCGCCAGAAGAGCACCCAGAACCTTTGTGAAGATTCTTGGAGCTGTAGCCAATCCGAATGGAAGAGCCACAAACTGGTAATGCCTGTCTAGGAAGGCAAACCTTAGGTACCGATAATGATCTTTGTGAATCGGTATGTGAAGGTAAGCATCTTTTAAATCTACAGTGGTCATGTACTGACCCTCTTGGATCATAGGTAAAATTGTCCGAATAGTCTCCATCTTGAACGATGGAACTCTTAGGAATTTGTTTAGGATCTTTAAGTCCAGGATTGGTCTGAAAGTTCCCTCTTTTTTGGGAAACACAAACAGATTTGAGTAAAACCCCTGTCCCTGTTCCGATCGTGGAACTGGATGGATTACTCCCATTAACAAGAGCTCTTGTACGCAGCGTAGAAACGCCTCTTTCTTTGTCTGGATTGTTGACAATCTTGACAGATGAAATCTCTCTCTTGGAGGAGAGTATTTGAAGTCCAGAAGGTATCCCTGAGATATTATCTCTAGCGCCCAGGGATCCTGAACATCTCTTGCCCAAGCCTGGGCGAAGAGAGAAAGTCTGCCCCCCACTAGATCCGATCCCGGATCGGGGGCCCTCAATTCATGCTGTTTTAGGGGCAGCAGCAGGTTTCCTAGTCTGCTTGCCCTTGTTCCAGGACTGGTTAGGCTTCCAGCCTTGTCTGTAGCGAGCAACAGCTCCTTCCTGTTTTGGTGCAGAGGAAGTTGATGCTGCTCCTGCTTTGAAATTACGAAAGGAACGAAAATTAGACTGTCTAGTCTTGGCTTTGGCTTTGTCCTGAGGCAGGGCATGGCCTTTACCTCCTGTAATGTCAGCGATAATCTCTTTCAACCCGGGCCCGAATAAGGTCTGCCCTTTGAAAGGTATATTAAGCAATTTAGACTTAGAAGTAACATCAGCTGACCAGGATTTTAGCCACAGCGCCCTGCGTGCCTGAATGGCGAATCCTGAATTCTTCGCCGTAAGTTTAGTAAGATGTACTACGGCCTCCGAAATGAATGAATTAGCTAGTTTAAGGACTCTAAGCCTGTCCGTAATGTCGTCCAGAGTAGCTGAACCAATGTTCTCTTCCAGAGACTCAATCCAGAATGCCGCTGCAGCCGTGATCGGCGCAATGCATGCAAGGGGTTGCAATATAAAACCTTGTTGAACAAACATTTTCTTAAGGTAACCCTCTAACTTTTTATCCATTGGATCTGAAAAAGCACAGCTATCCTCCACCGGGATAGTGGTACGCTTAGCTAAGGTAGAAACTGCTCCCTCCACCTTAGGTACCGTTTGCCATAAGTCCCTTGTGGTAGCGTCTATTGGAAACATTTTTCTAAATATCGGAGGGGGTGAGAACGGCACACCGGGTCTATCCCTCTCCTTAGTAACAATTTCAGTAAGTCTCTTAGGTATAGGAAAAACCTCAGTACTCGTCGGTACCGCAAAATATTTATCCAACCTACACATTTTCTCTGGTATTGCAACTGTGTTACAATCATTCAGAGCCGCTAACACCTCCCCTAGTAATACACGGAGGTTTTCCAGTTTAAATTTAAAATTTGAAATATCTGAATCCAGTCTGTTTGGATCAGAACCGTCACCCACAGAATGAAGTTCTCCGTCCTCATGTTCTGCCACCTGTGACGCAGTGTCTGACATGGCCCTAATATTATCAGCGCACTCTGTTCTCACCCCAGAGTGATCACGCTTACCTCTTAGTTCTGGTAATTTAGCCAAAACCTCAGTCATAACAGTAGCCATATCCTGTAATGTGATTTGTAATGGCCGCCCGGATGTACTCGGCGCTACAATATCACGCACCTCCCTCTGAGCGGGAGATGTAGGTACTGACACGTGAGGCGAGTTAGTCGGCATAACTCTCCCCTCGTTGTTTGGTGAAATTTGTTCAATTTGTACAGATTGACTTTTATTTAAAGTAGCATCAATACAGTTAGTACATAAATTTCTATTGGGCTCCACTTTGGCATTGCAACAAATGACACAGGTATCATCCTCTGAATCAGACATGTTTAACACACTAGCAAATAAACTTGCAACTTGGAAATACAATTCAATTAGAATAATATTAAAACGTACTGTGCCTTTAAGAAGCACAGAAGATCTATGACAGTTGAAAATTAATAAAATGAAACAGTTATAGCCTCAATCCTTGTAAACAACACAACTTTAGCAAAGGTTTAATCCCATTAGCAAAGATAACAAATTCTGAAAGCAGGAAACAAATTACAGAATAAACGTTTTTTATCTCAGTCAAACTATAATTCTCACAGCTCTGCTGAGAGACATTACCTCCCTCAAAATAAGTTTTGAAGACCCCTGAGCTCTGTAGAGCTGAACCGGATCATGCAGGGAATACAATGAGTTGCTGACTGAAATATTTGATGCGTAGTAAAAGCGCCAAAAAACGGCCCCTCCCCCTCACACACAGCAGTGAGGGAGAACAGAAACTGTCAGAAAACAGATTAAGCAACTGCCAAGTGGAAAATAGTGCCCAAACATTTATTCACTCAGTACCTCAGCAAATGAAAACGATTTTACATTCCAGCAAAAACGTTAAACATAATCTCTAGTTATTAAACAGCTTTATGTATTTCTTACAGTGTAATTCTAGTGAAGTACCATTCCCCAGAATACTGAAGTGTAAAGTATACATACATGACATTATATCGGTATGGCAGGATTTTCTCATCAATTCCATTGTCAGAAAATAAAAACTGCTACATACCTCTATGCAGATTCATCTGCCCGCTGTCCCCTGATCTGAAGTTTACCTCTCCTCAGATGGCCGAGAAACAGCAATATGATCTTAACTACTCCGGCTAAAATCATAACAAAAACTCTGGTAGATTCTTCTTCAAACTCTGCCAGAGAGATAATAACACACTCCGGTGCTATTTTAAAATAACAAACTTTTGATTGAAGATATAAAACTAAGTATAATCACCATAGTCCTCTCACACATCCTATCTAGTCGTTGGGTGCAAGAGAATGACTGGGAGTGACGTAGAGGGGAGGAGCTATATGCAGCTCTGCTGGGTGAATCCTCTTGCACTTCCTGTTGGGGAGGAGTAATATCCCAGAAGTAATGATGACCCGTGGACTGATCACACTTAACAGAAGAAATAGTTAATAACTATTTAATAGCTATTCTACTTAGTTAAAATAAATACAAAGTTGCCTGTAAAATAAATATAAATCTTAAAATAGCTACAATGTAACTATTAGTTATATTGTAGCTATATTAGGGTTTATTTTATAGGTAAGTATTTAGTTTTAAATAGGATTAATTTATTTAATGATAGTAAATTTATTTCGTTTTATTTAAATTATATTTAACTTAGGGGGGTGTTAGGGTTAGGGTTAGACTTAGGTTTAGGGGTTAATAACTTTATTATACTAGCGGCGACGCTGGGGGTGGGAGATTAGGGGTTAATAATTGTCGGTAGGTGGATGCGATGTTAGGGAGGGCAGATTAGGGGTTAATAAAATGTATTATAGTGTTTGTTAATACATTTACTATAGAGGCGGCGATGTCCGGTCGGCAGATTAGGGGTTAATAAGTGTAGGTAGGTGGCGGCGACGTTGGGGGGGGCAGATTAGGGGTTAATAAATATAATATAGGTGTCGGCGATGTTAGGGACAGCAGATTAGGGGTTCATAGCTATAATGTAGGTTGTGGCGGTGTCCGGAGCGGCAGATTAGGGGTTAATAGTATAATGCAGGTGTCAGCGATGTCGGGGGCGGCAGATTAGGGGTTAATAAGTGTAAGGTTAGGGGTGTTTAGACTCGGGGTTCATGTAGGGTGTTAGGTGTAGACTTAGAGAGTGTTTCCCCATAGGAAACAATGGGGCTGCTTAGGTTTTTTTCAGCCAGCTCAGCCCCATTGTATCCTATGGGGATATTGTGCACGAGCACGTTTTTCCAGTTTACCGCTACCGTAAGCAACGCTGGTATTGAGGGTTGAAGTGGAGCTAAATTATGCTCAACGCTCACTTTTCTGAGGCTAACGCAGCCATTCAGACAACTCGTAATACCAGTGTTGTCTTAAGGGTGCGCTGGAAATAAAAGGCTCATTAACACCGCAGGTCTTTACCGACAAAACTCAAAATCTAGGCGATAGTTTTTAAAAAATAAATAGAAATACAAAAGTAGTTTGTTGAGACATTTTCTATCAAAGTAGAAATTATTTTCTGTATATATACACTGAAATTAGTAGATAGGAATGTGAATTCAGTATCAGAACCAATAGACAGCATCATCTGACACTGCTGGAGGGCGTTCATTGAAAACAAAAATCATAAAAAAAAAAAAATATAGGGTATCCCAATAATGAGTTATCACAGTGACAAGAAATAAGCTGTAGAAGAACTGACAAAAGCAGAAGCCTTAAGAAGTGCTAAATTTGGCAATATGGGTACTCACAGTAAACAAGCAAACTTGTCACCGGCAAGCAGCAACTACCCAGATAAAATCCCTGAAACCAGGCACAGTTCAGACACAATGGAACTAGGATCAGTAATTATATCACAAAGAGTATAAAATGCAATTTTTAATAATTCTGCCATTTCCTCAGGGGTAGCCATCTAAATCTTATAAACCTCTGATGATAAATACCTATCACAATGCTGACCTCATATAAGTTCTCATGTGCCACCCTATACAAGGTAGATGCCCACATAACAATATAGACCAGCTGACCCCTCTGACCCTCTTGTGCCAGTATTATGCAGTTAACACTGCAGATAACATACATGCCTCTTACACTAGCCTTATGCCAGGGGCATACCATAGCCACAAACTATAGACCAGATGCATGACCCCCTGGACCCTCCTTATGCCAAGTATATATCCACATCACCCTACAAAACAGATGGTTGCATCTTTTGTGTGCTGTCCTGCTTCTATGCCCGTGTGTGCTTCCTCAGATAACCAAATCCAGCAGAAAGAGAAGGACAGGGTAGCAAACCATAAAGAGCAAGTCTGAAGAACCCTTAACAAATAAATAGTGTTTTGAAAATGCCACATAAAAAAAAAGAAATCATTATGTTCTATAATCAATAATACATGAATTCCAAAATTAAAATCATTGTTGATTTTTGTGGCAATTTTATTTTTTGCTGATTGTTATGGTAAGAAATGTGTGATAAGCTATAATGGTTCCTGATTCTTTTTCTGATAAATATATAACACAGAAAGAAGGTGGTGCAAGTGAGAAATGCTGGTTTGGAGAAAAAAAACAAATTATGCTTACCTGATCATTTTAGTTCCATCGAGGGGAGGAGAGTCCACGGCTTCATTTATTACTAGTGGGAATTTAGAACCTGGCCACCAGGAGGAGGCAAAGACACCCCAGCAAAAGGCTTACATATCTCTCCCACTTCCCTTTATCCCCCAGTCATTCTGCCGAGGGAACAAGGAACAGTAGGAGAAACATTAGGGTATAAATGGTGCCAGAAGATAATATAAAATTTAGGTCTGCCCATCGGAGATACTGGCGGGGGCCGTGGACTCTCCTCCCCTCGATGGAAATAAAATTATCAGGTAAGCATAATTTATGTTTTCCATCTAAAGGGGAGGAGAGTCCACGGCTTCCTTCATTACTAGTGGAAACATATAACCAAGCTCTAGAGGACACTGAATGAAACAGTAGAACCTTTCTCCCAAAAACCGCTTCCGCAGAAGCAAAAATGTCAAATTTGTAAAACTTAGTGAAGGTATGCAAGGAGGATCAGGTAGCCGCCTTGCAAATCTGCTCCATAGAATCCTCATTCTTGAAGGCCCAATATGAAGCTACTGCTCTAGTGGTATGAGCCGTAATCCTCTGAGGAGGCTTAAGCGGATCAGGCTCCTTAGCCAAAAAGACAAAGAAGTAGCAGAAGCCCTCTGACCCCTGCGCTTCCCTGAATACACGACAAACAGAGAGTTAGATTGTCTGAAATCCTTTGTGGCTTGAAGATAACATTTCAAGGCACGAACCACGTTCAGATTATGAAGTAACCTCTTAGAAGGAACGACTATCTCCTGATTGATGTTGCGGTTAGACACCACCTTGGGGAGAAACCCCACACCAGTGTGAAGAACAGCCTTATCCGCTTGAAACACCAGATAAGGGGGTTCATATTGCAAGGCCGCCAGCTCAGAAACTCTGTGTGCCGATGCAATGGCCAACAGAAAGAGAACCTTCCATGATAGATTCTTTATGTCAAGAGAATGCATAGGTTCAAACGGAACCTTCTGCAAGACCTTAAGTACCAAGTTTAAGCTCCAAGGGGGAGCAGACTGCTTAAAGACAAGCCTGATTCGAGATAGAGCTTGAACAAAGGCTTGTATGTCAGGGAGATCAGCGAGTCTCCTGTGTAACAGAACAGATAAAGCCAAAATTTGCCCCCTTTGGGGAACTAGCAGCGGGACCCTTCTCCAATCCTTCTTGAAGAAAGGACAAAATCCTGGATACCCTCACACTGTGCCAAGGGTAGTCATGAGTCTCACACCAGGACATGTAAGTCCTCCACACCTTATGATAGATACGAGAAGTGAACGGCTTTCTTGTCTGAACTAGAGTGTCAAGAACATTTTCCACAAATCCGCTTTTTGCCAAAATTAAGCGTTCACCCTCCATGCAGTCAGCCTCAGAGAATCGAGATTTTGATGTTTAAAAGGACCCTGTTCCAGCAGATCCCTGCGACAGGGTAACCTCCACGGCAGAGAGGATGACATCCCCACCAGATCCACACACCACGTCCTCCTTGGCCACGAAGGAGCAATCAGAATAGAGGATGCTCTCTCCTGCTTTATACGCGCCACTACACGAGGAAGAAGCGGCAACGGAGGGAATATGTATACTAGACCGAACCCCCAAGGCAACACCAATGCGTCTATTAACTCCACCTGGGGGTCCCTCGATCTCGATCCATATCGGGGAAGCTTGCAGTTCAATCTGGATGCCATGAGATCGATCTCCGGCGTCCCCCATCTGTGACAGATCTCCGCACACACCTCGGGGTGAAGAGACCATTCCCCCGGGTGAAAAGTCTGCCTGCTGAGAAAATCCGCCTCCCAGTTGTCCACATCCGGGATGTGGATCGCAGAGAGTGAACAGTTGTGGGTCTCCGCCCACTCCAGTATCCAAGCCACCTCCCTCATTGCCAGGGAGCTCCTTGTGCCTCCCTGGTGGTTGATGTAAGCCACTGAGGTGATATTGTCCACCTGGAATCTGATAAAGCTGAAGTCTCTCAGATGAGGCCATGCTTCCAGAGCACTGTAGATCGCTCGAAGCTCCAGAATATTTATTGGAAGAAGGGACTCTAAGCGAGACCACTTCCCCTGTGCCATCCTGGCACCCCAGACAGCTCCCCATCCGACCAGACTCACGTCCGTTGGTCACAATCTCCCTGGACGGTCTCAGGAAGGATGTCCCCATGGACAGGTGATCCGGGCGGATCCACCAGTAGAGGGAAAGCCAAGTCCGTGCATCCATGTATATCGGCTGCGACAGATCGAAATGATCGCCGTTCCACTGTCTCAATATGCACAATTGGAAAAGTCGGAGATGAAACCTGGCGAATGGAATGATGTACATGCTGGAGACCATGAGCCCAATCATTTCCATGCACTGAGCTACAGATGGTCTCACTGTAGACTGAAGGGCAAGACAGGTAGACGCCATCTTTGTGCGTTGCTTTTCCGTGAGAAAGATCTTCATGGACACAGAGTCTATGTTCGTGCTCAAGAACTCCACTCTGGTACTGGGAACCAGATAACTCTTCTCTAGATTGATCTTCCAACCATGAGATTGAAGTAACTGCAGCAGGACCCTGGTGTGGGCCTCTGCCAGATGGGATGACGGCACCTGAACCAGGATGTCGTCCAGGTACGGTGCCACCGCAATGCCCTGGGATCTGGCTACTGCTAGAAGGGCCCCCAGGACCTACGAGAAGACTCTCAGGGCCATCGGCAGACCGAAGGGAAGAGCCACGAACTCGAAATGTTGATCCAGAAAGGCAAATCTGAGGAACCTGAAATGGTCCCTGTGAATCGGAACATGAAGGTAGGCATCCTTTAAGTCTATAGAGATCATTAGCTGCCCCTCTTGAACTAGGGTCAGAATGGATCTGATTGTTTCCATTTTGAACGATGGAACGGACAGGAACTTGTTTAAACATTTGAGATCCAGAATCGGGCAGAACGTGCCCTCCTTTTTTGGGAACACAAACAAATTGGAGTAATACCCTAGACCCCTTTCTGCCTGGGGTACTGGTACAATAACCCCTAGAGCAGAGAGATCCCACACGAAACCCAGAAAGGCCTCTCTATTTTCCGGCCTTGAAGACAGGTTTTACAGCAGGAATCTGCCCTTGGGCGAGGAGGACTTGAACCATATCCTGTAACCCTGGACGACTATCTCCAGAACCCAGGCGTCCTGAATGTCCTGCAACCAGGCGTCTAAGAAAAAAGACAATCTGCCCCCCACTTGGTCTGCAGACGAGTCGGGGGCCGCCCCATCATGTGGACTTAGTCTTGGCTGGCTTCTTGTGCTGCTTAGACTTGTTCCAAGCTTGAGCAGGTTTCCAGGCACCCTTGGATTGGTCCGCTTTCGCGGTGGGCTGAGTGCGTTGTGCCTTATCCCCATGAAAGGGATGGAAATTAGTACTCTTAGGCTTCACCTTCTTATCCTGGGGAAGGAAGGCACCCTTGCCTCCCGTAACCTTGGAAATGATAGAGTCCAGACCCGGACCAAACAGTATCTTGCCCTTGAAAGGCAAAGACAACAGCCTCGTCTTAGAGGTCATGTCTGACGACTAAGATTTTAGCCACAGAGCTCTGCGTGCTAGAGCTGAAAAACCAGACACCTTGGGATTCTGAACAGGATCTTGCCCTTGAAAGGCAAAGACAACAGCCTCGTCTTAAAGGTCATGTCCACCGACCAAGATTTTAGCCACAGAGCTCTGCGTGCTAGAACCGAAAAACCAGACAACTTGGCATTCAGGTGGATAATCTGCATATTAGCGTCACAAATGAAAGAATTGGCCACCTTTAGGGCCTTAATCTTTTCCTGCACCTCTTCGAAAGAGGGTTCACCCTCAATCATATCAAATAATGCATCGCACCAATATGACGCAGCTCCAGCAACCGCGGCTACCGCCGCTGCCGGTTGAATAAAAAACCCCATGTGTTGAAACATCTTTCGCAACATGTTTTCCAACTTCTCATCCAAAGGCTCTTTGAAAGAAGAACTATCCTCTAAAGGAATCGTTGTGCGCTTAGCAAGCGTGGAGATGGCCTCATCCACCTTGGTAATGGTCCCCCATAATTCTAACTGGGCCTCCGGAACGGGGAAAAGCTTTTAAAATTGAGAAGGAGAAAAGGAAGAAACTAATCGCTCCCACTCATTCTTAATAATGTTTGCCATCTTGACAGGAACCGGGAAGGTCTGGGGAACCACCCTGTCCTTGTAAACCTTATCCAACTTAGAAATGGAGGGCTTCTCTGGTAGTTTGGGTTCTGGAACCTCTAAGGTAGCCAGCACTTGCTTTAACAAAAAATGCAAGTTCTCCATTTTAAACCGAAAACCGGGTTTCTCCACTGCCGGCGGTTTAGATGACGAGGACTCCGAACCCGAAAGGGCCTCTTCCGATGCGTTGGATTGGGCCTCGTCATCATACCACCCCACTTGGGTGTCAGACACAATTCCTGGGTCGGGCCACTATGAAAAGCTCTACGCTTGCGCTTAGCAGAATGCGGCAAAGAATGGATCACCTTAACGACTGCTGTTTCAAGCTGGTCTGCAAAATCCGGCGGCCAAGCAATTTCCCCCAAAGGGGAAACAGTCAGACCCTGGGGCGCTGCATGTGGTATAGGGGATGCCAATGGGGAACGCACCTCACAGGACGGAGACCCCTAAGAGGTGGACGGCTCAGTAGTGCTAGAAGTCGTAGCCTTCTCAAGGCATGTGGAACACAGTTGCGCAGGCTGGTCTACCAAAACCTCACAATAAACACAGGTATAAGAAGGAGTACCCTCTAACGCATCAGAATCCTGCATAGCTTTTTAGAAAAAAGACTAGAACAGGCACCTTTATAACCACCAATGGCCGGGGCACTCACCACCTCCTATAAACCGGACTCAGAAACCGCTTTCTCTCCTCCATCGCAGATCAGACCGGAAATGAAGAGGCCCCACCCGGTCACAAGGATGACTACGCAGGACTGCCCCTGCCAATGAGAAAACGCGCCAAAAAAGGACAGCGAAAAATTACCGGAAGAGAACCTGTCAGTTCCACAAAATGCCAGAGCCGCATCCTAGCACATAACACAGCAATCACATAATAAACTTATCATGTACATACCCCCTGCTCAATAATCCCCTCATAGGAATATTACCCCTTGATTCTATAAAGATAAAGGCGACACTCTGTGGCCCTGCTTCTGTGTTATCATTATATAAAAATGAAACGATCTTACCATAATCTACGCCGTGGAACAGGAACACGGCCCTTCAAGTGTGACAAGTAGTAGCTGCGCTCTTGACATGGACTTGAGAGAAGAAGCAATCTGCAAAACTCGTCAACACTGATTGTTAAAGGAGCTGTTAATATGAGTCGGGATGGTGTCGCAAAGGGAAGCTCCCCCTGCATCTCCGGACTCTAAAGGGCTACTTAAACTCCTGTCCCATAGCGAAGGGTAGAAGCCCTCATAAGAGACCTCCGATATTCCGGAACCTCTCTGCCACCTACTGTGACGAAAGGCAAAAAATGACTGGGGGATGAGGGGAGTGGGGGAGGTATTTAAGCCTTTGGCTGTGGTGTCTTTGCCTCCTCATGGTGGCCAGGTTCTAAATTCCCACTAGTAATGAATGAAGCTGTGGACTCTCCTCCCCTTTAGATGGAAATAATAATGTGTGTAAATCGATGTGTATATAACCGTGTGATCCACTTAAATACAGTGATAAAATATCTTAACCTAAAAAGTGCTTAGATGCTGTGTGCTTTTTAGGTTAAGATCGACATATCTAAGATTTAACCTGGATCAAGTGTGGCGGTTTAACCACACTTGATCCAGGTTAAATCTTAGATATTTCTATCTAAGTACAGCTTTAAAACCATTCAACCAAGAGGGGAAAAGTGCCTTATTGAGTGGTAACACGTACCCTGAAAAACACAAAGGAGATACCATTGAGCGCTCATATTGGTATATTCGTATGATGGACAAGAATCTACATGGAGACCGGTAAAACACACAGGACAGGATGTGAGAAGATTGTCCACTTCCAGGTCACGTGTTTTTTTCAAAAAGCAAAAAGGTCCATTAACGCTACTTATGAAGGAGCTTGGATCCGTTATCAAACAAACAAAAAGAAGACAAAGTATTGTGCAAAACATCTTCACAACACTTAACAAGTAGCGTGTACCTGTAAACAGCGATTAATAGTGACTGACTATTTTCTAAAAAAAAAAAAAAAACATCACTGCTACTAGCAAGAGTCATTTTAATATTGAGCACATGTTCAGATCTCAAATATCAATAAGTCAATTACAGCTTGAAAATAACGGTCTTTTATCATCAGTAATAACAGTCAGTGTTAAAACGTTGCTGTTAAAGAGACTAACATTTACACGACCACTGCCTTCTAAATAAATCATAGGAAAGTGTATACCCAGTGGAACTCACAAGGAACTGGTTATTCACGTATATATCACAAATTATTTTATATCACAAGAAACACATCACAAGTTTTATGACAAATTGCAGCACTCAAGAGATGTCATTTTTTTCAATTGTGATACATTTTTTACATTTTTAATATCATTTTTTACCCAGAGAGATACTCCTACTCTTTGTCCTACTCATTTTTTATGTTACTTTTTACCTTGTATTTTCAGGAATGTTTACAAAGTCTTATTAATTTTTAAACAGAGCTCTGTTGGGGATTGTATAATTATTATACTGTTGATATTAAAATGTTTATTTTCTGTATTCATTGTATTTTTTCTGGAAAAGCTAAGAATTTCGTTTAAATTGATTTGATCCCTCTTATCAGGCTATCTTACTGTTTTCATTTATTGTTTCTATTCTTTGTACTTTGATATATATATATATATATATATATATATATATATATATACAGAAACCATGCTTATTGTATTTATCATTTTTTCACAAAATTCAATATGATATTTGGTTGATATTAGTCTACAGACATATTGCGTTACTACTGACTCATTATTTAGAAGAAAGTCACTTTGATACGTTTGTCACGTAGTCTAAATTCACGTCTTAGATTTGCTGATGAAGCGCATGTGAGCATACGCAAAACGCGTCAGATCTAGCACCCCTTGCACACCTGTGTTAGTGCTACTCACTTTGTATATCTAATAAAGTCACCTGGCTTCAAGTTCCTGAGTCCTCGCTTTCTTCCTTGTATCTTAGATTTGCTATGTGAGTAGGTTCAGTTGACCAGAAAAATAATCACTTTATTCCTAGTTGCACCTGCATCAGTAAACACACATTCCTTGATTCACAGACACAATATTGAATCAGAACAAACCCCTATATAATTTAGCTAACACGTGTTTTATATTTACATTTTAGCACACAGCATCTAAGCACTTTTTAGGTTAAGATATTTTATCACTGTATTTAAGTGGATTACACGGTTATATACACATCGATTTACACACATTATTATTTTTTCTCCAAACCAGCATTTCTCACTTGCGCCACCTTCTTTCTGTGTTATATATTTGTCAATTACAAATTAACTTGGGATAATTTGTTTTGCAAGGTAGGCAGTGTTTGGTATTTGAGTTTCCTGGAAGATATATTATTGAGTTTTTGCTTTTAGTTTTTCTGATTCTTTTTCTGCCTTTTTTCAATTTTTTTTTTTGTTTTGTTTAAGGGACAGTAAACTTTAAAAACAAAGAAAAATTAACAGAATCTCTTGCCTTAAAGGGACATAATACTCATATGCTAAATCACTTGAAAGTGAGGCAACATACCTGTAAAAAGCTGACAGGAAAAACAGAATTTATGCTTACCTGATAAATTACTTTCTCCAACGGTGTGTCCGGTCCACGGCGTCATCCTTACTTGTGGGATATTCTCTTCCCCAACAGGAAATGGCAAAGAGTCCCAGCAAAGCTGGTCACATGATCCCTCCTAGGCTCCGCCTACCCCAGTCATTCGACCGACGGACAGGAGGAAATATATATAGGAGAAACCATATGATACCGTGGTGACTGTAGTTAGAGAAAATAATTCATCAGACCTGATTAAAAAACCAGGGCGGGCCGTGGACCGGACACACCGTTGGAGAAAGTAATTTATCAGGTAAGCATAAATTCTGTTTTCTCCAACATTGGTGTGTCCGGTCCACGGCGTCATCCTTACTTGTGGGAACCAATACCAAAGCTTTAGGACACGGATGAAGGGAGGGAGCAAATCAGGTCACCTAAATGGAAGGCACCACGGCTTGCAAAACCTTTCTCCCAAAAATAGCCTCCGAAGAGGCAAAAGTGTGCAGTGAAGACCAAGTCGCTGCCTTACATATCTGGTCAACAGAAGCCTCGTTCTTGAAGGCCCATGTGGAAGCCACAGCCCTAGTGGAGTGAGCTGTGATTCTTTCAGGAGGCTGCCGTCCGGCAGTCTCATAAGCCAATCGGATAATGCTTTTAAGCCAAAAGGAAAGAGAGGTAGAAGTCGCTTTTTTGACCTCTCCTTTTACCAGAATAAACAACAAACAAGGAAGATGTTTGTCTGAAATCTTTAGTAGCCTCTAAATAGAATTTTAGAGCACGGACTACGTCTAAATTGTGTAACAAACGTTCCTTCTTTGAAACTGGATTCGGACACAAAGAAGGTACAACTATCTCCTGGTTAATATTTTTGTTGGAAACAACTTTCGGAAGAAAACCAGGCTTAGTACGCAAAACCACCTTATCTGCATGGAACACCAGATAGGGCGGAGAACACTGCAGAGCAGATAACTCTGAAACTCTTCTAGCAGAAGAAATTGCAACTAAAAACAAAACTTTCCAAGATAGTAACTTAATATCTATGGAATGTAAAGGTTCAAACGGAACCCCTTGAAGAACTGAAAGAACTAGATTTAGACTCCAGGGAGGAGTCAAAGGTCTGTAAACAGGCTTGATCCTAACCAGAGCCTGAACAAATGCTTGAACATCTGGCACGGCTGCCAGTCTTTTGTGAAGTAAAACAGATAAAGCAGAGATCTGTCCCTTTAGAGAACTTGCAGATAATCCTTTCTCCAAACCTTCTTGTAGAAAGGATAGAATCTTAGGAATTTTTATCTTGTTCCATGGGAATCCTTTAGATTCACACCAACAGATATATTTTTTCCATATTTTATGGTAAATTTTTCTAGTTACAGGCTTTCTAGCCTGAATCAGAGTATCTATTACAGAATCTGAAAACCCACGCTTTGATAAAATCAAGCGTTCAATCTCCAAGCCGTCAGTTGGAGGGAAACCAGATTCGGATGTTCGAATGGACCCTGAACAAGAAGGTCCTGTCTCAAAGGTAGCTTCCATGGTGGAGCCGATGACATATTCACCAGGTCTGCATACCAAGTCCTGCGTGGCCACGCAGGAGCTATCAAGATCACCGAGGCCCTCTCCTGATTGATCCTGGCTACCAGCCTGGGAATGAGAGGAAACGGTGGGAATACATAAGCTAGGTTGAAGGTCCAAGGTGCTACTAGTGCATCTACTAGAGTCGCCTTGGGATCCCTGGATCTGGACCCGTAGCAAGGAACCTTGAAGTTCTGACGAGACGCCATCAGATCCATGTCTGGAATGCCCCATAATTGAGTTATTTGGGCAAAGATTTCCGGATGGAGTTCCCACTCCCCCGGATGGAATGTCTGACGACTCAGAAAATCCGCTTCCCAATTTTCCACTCCTGGGATGTGGATCGCAGACAAGTGGCAGGACTGATCCTCCGCCCATTGAATTATCTTGGTCACTTCTTTCATCGCCAGGGAACTCCTTGTTCGCCCCTGATGATTGATATATGCAACGGTCGTCATGTTGTCTGACTGAAACCTTATGAATTTGGCCTTTGCTAGTTGAGGCCAAGCTCTGAGAGCATTGAATATCGCTCTCAGTTCCAGAATGTTTATCGGGAGAAGAGACTCTTCCCGAGACCATAGACCCTGAGCTTTCAGGGATTCCCAGACCGCGCCCCAGCCCACTAGACTGGCGTCGGTCATGACAATGACCCACTCTGGTCTGCGGAAGCTCATTCCCTGTGACAGATTGTCCAGGGTCAGCCACCAACGGAGTGAATCTCTGGTCTTTTGATCTACTTGAATCATCGGAGACAAGTCTGTATAATCCCCATTCCACTGTCTGAGCATGCACAGTTGTAATGGTCTTAGATGAATTCGTGCAAAAGGAACTATGTCCATTGTTGCAACCATCAATCCTATTACTTCCATGCACTGCGCTATGGAAGGACGAGGAACAGAATGAAGTACTTGACAAAAACTTAGAAGTTTTGATTTTCTGACCTCTGTCAGAAAAATCCTCATTTCTAAGGAATCTATTATTGTTCCCAAGAAGGGAACTCTTGTTGACGGGGAAAGAGAACTTTTTTCTTTGTTCACCTTCCATCCGTGAGATCTGAGAAAGGCTAGGACGATGTCCGTATGAGCCTTTGCTTTTGACAGGGACGACGCTTGAATCAGGATGTCGTCCAAGTAAGGTACTACTGCAATGCCCCTTGGTCTTAGAACCGCTAGAAGGGACCCTAGTACCTTTGTGAAAATCCTTGGAGCAGTGGCTAATCCGAATGGAAGTGCCACAAACTGGTAATGCTTGTCCAGAAAAGCGAACCTTAGGAACTGATGATGTTCCTTGTGGATAGGAATATGTAGGTACGCATCCTTTAAATCCACGGTAGTCATAAATTGACTTTCCTGGATGGTGGGTAGGATCGTTCGAATAGTTTCCATTTTGAACGATGGTACCCTGAGAAATTTGTTTAGGATCTTCAGATCCAAAATTGGTCTGAATGTTCCCTCTTGGAATAAAATCCCATTCCTTGTTCTCTTATTGGAACTGGATGTATCACTCCCATCTTTAACAGGTCTTCTATACAATGTAAGAATGCCTGTCTCTTTATTTGGTTTGAAGATAAGTGAGACCTGTGGAACCTTCCCCTTGGGGGTAGTTCCTTGAATTCCAGGAAATAACCTTGAGAAACTATTTCTAGCGCCCAAGGATCCTGAACATCTCTTGCCCAAGCCTGAGCAAAGAGAGAAAGTCTGCCCCCCACTAGATCCGGTCCCGGATCGGGGGCTATCCCTTCATGCTGTTTTGGTAGCAGTGGTAGGCTTCTTGGCCTGCTTACCCTTGTTCCAGCCTTGCATTGGTTTCCAGGCTGGTTTGGGTTGTGAAGTATTACCCTCTTGCTTAGAGGATGCAGAATTAGAGGCTGGTCCGTTTCTGCGAAAGGGACGAAAATTAGGCTTATTTTTAGCCTTAAAAGACCTATCCTGTGGGAGGGCGTGGCCCTTTCCCCCAGTGATGTCTGAAATAATCTCTTTCAAATCAGGTCCAAATAATGTTTTACCTTTGAAAGGAATGTTAAGCAATTTTGTCTTGGAAGACACATCCGCTGACCAAGACTTTAGCCAAAGCGCTCTGCGAGCCACGATAGCAAACCCTGAATTTTTAACCGCTAATCTAGCTAATTGCAAAGTGGCATCTAAAACAAAAGAGTTAGCCAATTTAAGTGCTTGAACTCTGTCCATAACCTCCTCATACGAAGATTCTTTACTGAGCGACTTTTCTAGTTCCTCGAACCAGAAACACGCTGCCGTAGTGACAGGAACAATGCATGAAATTGGTTGTAGAAGGTAACCTTGCTGTACAAAAATCTTTTTAAGCAAACCCTCTAATTTTTTATCCATAGGATCTTTGAAAGCACAACTATCTTCGATAGGAATAGTAGTGCGTTTGTTTAGAGTAGAAACCGCCCCCTCGACCTTGGGGACTGTCTGCCATAAGTCCTTTCTGGGGTCGACTATAGGAAATAATTTCTTAAATATAGGGGGGGGGGAACAAAAGGTATGCCGGGCCTTTCCCACTCTTTATTTACTATGTCCGCCACCCGCTTGGGTATAGGAAAAGCGTCGGGGGGCACCGGAACCTCTAGGAACTTGTCCATCTTACATAATTTCTCTGGAATGACCAAATTGTCACAATCATCCAGAGTAGATAACACCTCCTTAAGCAGTGCGCGGAGATGTTCTAATTTAAATTTAAATGTCACAACATCAGGTTCAGCTTGATGAGAAATTTTTCCTGAATCTGAGATTTCTCCATCAGACAAAACCTCCCTCATGGCCCCTTGAGATTGGTGTGAGGGTATGTCAGAACAGTTATCATCAGCGTCCTCTTGCTCTTCAGTGTTTAAAACAGAGCAATCGCGCTTTCTCTGATAAGTAGGCATTTTGGATAAAAGATTTGCTATGGAGTTATCCATTACAGCCGTTAATTGTTGCATGGTAATAAGTATTGGCGCACTAGATGTACTAGGGGCCTCCTGTGTGGGCATAACTGGTGTAGACACAGTAGGGGATGATGTAGTATCATGTTTACTCCCCTCATTTGAGGAATCATGTTGGGCAATATCATTATCTGTGGCATTACTGTCCTTACTTTGTTTGGACACTATGGCACAATTATCACATAAATTTAAATGGGGAGACACATTGGCTTTCATACATATAGAACATAGCTTATCTGATGGTACAGACATGTTAAACAGGCTTAAACTTGTCAACAAAGCACAAAAAACGTTTTAAAATAAAACCGTTACTGTCACTTTAAATTTCAAACTGAAAACACTTTATTACTGAATATGTGAAAAAGTATGAAGGAATTGTTAAAAAATCACCAAAATTTCACCACAGTGTCTTAAAGCATTAAAAGTATTGCACACCAAATTTCAGAGCTTTAACCCTTAAATTAACGGAACCGGAGCTGTTTTCAAATTTAACCCCTATACAGTCCCAGCTATATGCTTTGCTGAGACCCAACCAAGCCCAGAGGGGAATACGATACCAAATGACGCCTTCTAGAAGCTTTTTTAGTGATTCTTAGATCCTCACACATGCATCTGCATGCCTTGCTCTCCAAAAACAACTGCGCAGTAATGGCGCGAAAATGAGGCTCAGTCTATAACTAGAAAGGCCCCCAGACTAAAAAAGGTGTCCAACACAGTGCCTGCCGTTTTTTAAACGTTCCCCAAGATTAAAATGCCAATTATTAGCTAGAATCTGCATAATATGCCCCAATAAAGCAATCGTTTTAGCCCATAAAAATGTCTACCAGTTTTTAAGCCCTTTTTTAAGCCCTTTATTCTTTTATGTTTGACTAAGAAAATGGCTTACCGGTCCCCATGAGGGGAAATGACAGCCTTCCAGCATTACATGGTCTTGTTAGAAATATGGCTAGTCATACCTTAAGCAGAAAAGTCTGCTAACTGTTTCCCCCAACTGAAGTTACTTCATCTGAACAGTCCTGTGTGGAAACAGCAATCGATTTTAGTTACTGTCTGCTAAAATCATCTTCCTCTTACAAACAGAAATCTTCATCCTTTTCTGTTTCAGAGTAAATAGTACATACCAGCACTATTTTAAAATAACAAACACTTGATAGTAGAATAAAAACTACATTTAAACACCAAAAAACTCTTAACCATCTCCGTGGAGATGTTGCCTGTGCAACGGCAAAGAGAATGACTGGGGTGGGCGGAGCCTAGGAGGGATCATGTGACCAGCTTTGCTGGGACTCTTTGCCATTTCCTGTTGGGGAAGAGAATATCCCACAAGTAAGGATGACGCCGTGGACCGGACACACCAATGTTGGAGAAATATCACCTGAACATCTCTATGTAAAAAGGGAAGATATTTTATCTCACAATTTCCTCAGCTCACCAGAGTAAGTTCTGTGTAAAAAGTTATCTTTCAGTTACTGCTCAGGTGCAGGTAAAAAAATAAATAAAAAAAATAACAAGGAATGAAAAGCAGCCAATCAGCTTACTGTGATCTCATGAGATTTCACTTAACTCTTGTGAGATTGCATAGTAAACTTCCTTAAACTGAATAGGGAAATAACATGAGTGTGCACGAGGCACGCTCTCTTGCAGGTCCTGGGACAGACATACTGATTTGCTGCTTTAAGTCCTTTACAATGGGGTTTGAATACTTAGGACATTTTGAGGTGAAATATCTTTCTTTTTTACATAGAAATGTTCTGGTGATATTTTCTAGTCAGCTTTTTATAGCTATGCTGCATCACTTTCAAGTGTTTCAACATTTGGGTATCATGGCCCTTTAAAGGAATACTGAACCCAATTTTTTTCTTTTATGATTCAGATAGAGCATGCAATTTTAAGCAACTTTCTAATTTACTCCTAGTATAATTTTTTCTTCGTTCTCTTGGTATCTTTAGTTGAAAAAGCAGGAATGAAAGCTTAGGAGCCGGCCTATTTTTGGATCAGTACCCTGGATAGCGCTTGCTGATTGGTGTCTACAATTAGCCAGCAATCAGTAAGCGCTACCCATGTGCTGAACCAAAAATGGGCCAGCTCCTAAGCTTTCATTATTGCTTTTCAAATAGAGATACCAAGAGAATGAAGAAAAATTGATAATAGGAGTAAATTAGAAAGTTGCTTAAAGTTGCCTGCTCTATCTGAATCATGAAAGTTTAATTTTGACTAGACTATCCCTTTAATGAAGCCCACTCACTCGATAAAGCTATTGGTTGCTTTATACAGCACAGGAGCAAGCAACATTAAGGTGAACAGCGCAACTGAGCGGTTTTGTGATTTCACAACCCTGTCACATGGTTTTTAAAAAAAAAAGAAACGCAATACCAGACTGGAGGACTATACAGAGTAAACTGGAGGGCTATACAGAGTAAACTGGAGGGCTATACAGAGTAAACTGGAGGGCTATACAGAGTAAATATGAGGGCTATATAGAGTAAACTGGAGGGCTATACAGAGTAAACTGCAGAGCTTTACAGAGTAAACTGCAGGGCTATACAGAGTAAACTGGAGGGCTATACAGAGTAAATTGGAGGACTATACAGAGTAAACTAAAGGGCTATACAGAGTAAACTGCAGGGCTATATAGAGTAAACTGCAGGGCTATACAGAGTAAATTGGAGGACTATACAGAGTAAACTGCAGGGCTATATAGAGTTAACTGGAGGGCTATACAGAGTAAATTGGAGGACTATACAGAGTAAACTGAAGGACTTTTTGGAGACAAAATATAAAGAACAATTCCTTTTTTTTAAAAAGTGAGCTTTTGAGAGTGCTTATTAATTGTGCACATACTGCAGAGATATCTAAGTAATTTTTATAGAGGCTTGATAGGCACAAGCACATTTTCTCCACTCTCCTGCTGTCAATTTAATAAATCTGGGGGGTTTGGGTTGTGAGCTCTGAATAAAATAATATTGTGATTGCAAACCCTACTTTAGCCGTGTTTTAGAAACTAAAAGCTTTTGCAATCCTCATTGCCACCTTTCTTAAAGGAACATAGTACTCAAAAAACATTCTAATACGTATTTCTAACAGGATCTGAAAAGCTCACTATTTCAGAATGGAATTACGGGAAAAGGGGACAAAATAAATAATAAAAGTATATTGAAGAGGTATTTAATGTACCTTCATTTACTAAGGAGACCGACAAGATAATGAGGAACTTAAAGTAAGAAATGAGTTCCCCATTTTACTAAGTACTTCTTGTTTTGTACCACAGTCTGCATAGTCTTTACTTTAAACTTTTTTTATGAAATAAAGAGCGGAGGAAGAAGGAAGCTTGCGGGTTAAACTGTCATGTCATTTGTGACAGACAGAGCAAATGGTACAACTTAACTGCAAATTCAGAAACACTACTCCCATTATTTTTGTGCAGATAAACAACTGTTTAAAAAATACTTTTCATGAAATAAAAAATTATTTTGGGAGAGAAACATTTTTGTAAATGGCCCCTGCAGATAAGAAGTGCAATTTGGCAATTGTCTTACTCACCCAATTACAATGCAGGAGATAGCAGTTCCCAAAAAGGCATATGTTAAAATTGTGCCCAGATTTTTGAAGAAATGTCTCTGCGTAAAGAAAATGACAATTAGAAAGTTATTGGCAAAACATTGTAAGGTATTTATGCACAGTTATTTATTTGTGTATGTCTATAGCCACATAAATCAGAATTGCAGTTATGTGCTGTGAGCTGGGAATACATTTAGGTTCTTCTTCTATATCCCCCACCCCAATAAACATTTTAATTTTGTACAAAGCAAAGGGATCTTATAAACAAATCAAGTCTTTTTTGCAGCTTATTAAAGGGACTGCAAACATTCTACAACCCTGCTATATAATATTAATCTTGCTGCACATTGACCTTATATAGGGCTAGATTGAGCGCAAATTTATCGCGCCCACAAATGGACAAAATTTACAATTAGCACTCTCTGGTTAATTTTATAAATATGCCCCTAAAATACAGTGTAGTACATTTTATAAAAACAAAAAAATTGTACCATTTGTATATTTTAATAACATAACTGCACTAGGCAGTATTTTGGGGGTAAAGTTGGTGGGAGTGGGCAGTGAAAAGTATCTTTCCATTGCTGTCTATGGGAACTGTGTGTTCCCTGTAAATATATATGTATATAATCATATACAGATATACTGCCATCGCTGCAATACTTACCCCCTTCGCTGTGCTTAGGTTCTGATGCCGTCTCTGACGGTATCAGAACGAGGCTCCCATTGGAGCCTATGGAAGCGCACTCTTGTTCGCACTGCGCTTAACTTGTACTCAGTGGAGCGCTAATATCGTTTCTGCACAATAAATATTTAGCGCTCCACTTGTAATTGGGCGCATAGATGGCATTGAGACTTAACCTAGCTATTCTTGCTCACGGCTACCCCTCACTTAATTCAATTTCTTCTTATTTTTCTCTTGCCAAGCAAACAGCCAATCAGACCTCGTACCACGTGTCTTATTAAAAGCAAGCAGAGCATGCAACCTGTGCTACAGTACCTCTGACTATTCAATGATCCTTCATGCCCCGTAGCACAGCTTATGTTTAAGTCTACATGTCAGCTAGAAACTCATTGTGCAAGATACATGAAACACAATTTTTTTCCTTCAGACAGAGCATACAATATTTACTTATATTATTACATTTGCTTTGTTTTCCCTGTGTTCTTTGTTAAAGAGATACCTAGGAAGGTAGTGTGTACCTATCTGGAGCATTACATTACAGGAAAAAGTGCTGCCATCTAGTGCTCTTGCAAGTGAATAAACATATAGTTCTGCAGACTTCCTTGCTGTTCAACAAACGATATCAACAGAACAAAGACAATTTTATTACAGAAATAAATTAGAAAGTTGTTTAACATTGCATGCTCTATTTTGGGTTTCATGTCCCTTTCAAGGGACCATAAAAGCTTGAGATTTGTAAAATAAAATGTTTATGTATACGCAGTATAGTTTCATTATTTCCCACTTTCACTCTAAAAAAAACTGCATTTTTTTATTCTTAGAACAGGTAATGCACACTGCATATTTCTCAAGACTAACCTACTACATAGCTGTACCTCAGTGGCCTCAGCTGGGGGTGACAGTTGGGACTACATATTGATCTGCAAAACTATGTATAGTATTGTTAATATAACCACGATTTGCCACATAAGGCAAGTGATGCGTGGAGTTTGGCAATATAAAAAAACAGCTGCAGCAAAAAGGTGATTTTTTTTGCAATTGGCTGATATGCTATTCTATGACAGACAATAGAAATGTCTTGTAATTAGAAGGTGTTGAGTGTTCCTCTTAGTATTAACAACCTAACATATAGCTTTCATAATCAACTAAATAACTGTATGTGTTGTACACAGATACACACAGATACACACAGAGACATATACACAATACTACAAACGCTCACACAACTGCTATGGCAGTTACAAGTGGCATGGATTAAAAAAGGTAATTGAAGAGATTTATCTGGGTTTTGAGCATAAAAGTGGATACAACATTTTGCAACTTAACATTATTAATCTTACCCTTTTCAGACTGTATCCAGCGTGGAAAATTATAGGTGGTAGAAGCACATTGAAGAATACTTCTGGATCAAAAGTCATCTAGTAACAAAAATACAATGATATAAAGTGATGAGTATATCAACAGTTTGAGCAACAGTGTAGTACTGACCTCAATAGTACAGGTTTAGGTCAGAGAGGGCTATAATACATTGCCACCAAGGGGTTAACAGCTTTGTCCCAAAGCATATTGTAATTTGAATTCATTTGAGAGGAAGGCCCCTATTTATCAAGGTCTGGCGGACCTGATCCGACAGTGCGGATCAGGTCCGCCAGACCTCGCTGAATACGGCGAGCAATACGCTCGTCGTATTCAGCATTGCACCAGCAGCTCACAAGAGCTGCTGGTGCAACGCCGTCCCCTGCAGACTCACGGCCAATAGGCCGCCAGCAGGGGGTGTCAATCAACCCGATCGTACTTGATCGGGTTGATTTCCAGCGATGTGTGTCTGCCTGCTCAGAGCAGGCGGACAGGTTATGGAGCAGCGGTCTTTGTAGGCTCGCCAGAAACACGGGGCATCAAGCTTCATTCAGAGCTTGATAAATATGCCCCGAAGTGTTTTCTGTATAGTGCTGATCATTGCGATATAGAACACATTTATATGAAGCTTAGGAGCCAGTCACACATTTGTACTATAAGACAAAGAATGAATTTATATACAGACACATAATCCAAAAATATAAAAGCACAATGTTAGGAGTGTAGTTCCCTTTCTCTTGACATGACCATACCCTGAGTATTAGCAAAAGCTAACCTGTCCTGTTCCTAAGGGGATCTAAACCTGTGGCTCCTGATCCTTAGGACTCCTCTGTGAGCTACTAGAGGTTTTGCTGTTATTCGTGAACATTCTGTGCTCTTCCTGGTTTGTGCCTGCACACCTGGTTACTCAGGTGCACCTTATTATCAGTAATCACCGTACTATAAAATGAAGTTACTCCCAGCACTCTGGGCTTTGACATGGAGTTCTCTGTCTGTGACCTTGACATTGTATCTTACCTGCTGCACTGGTTTTCCAGTTTTGACTTGTTCCTGACCCAGCTTCTATTGCAGCCTGCTCTGGGTACTTTGGACTGTCTGCCTTCAACTTCACCTATGTTTCTGTATTGCCTACCAGTATACTCTCCTGTGTTTCTGCCACAGATACCCAGCCTGTGCTCTTGCATTGCTCCAGTCACAGATATCTAAGCCTGGGCTCACAGTTCAACCCAGATAAGAGCCATTTATCTAAAAAAAAAGTTCCCTCTCTGCTGCTGCCCTTGCCCTAAGGTCTGTCATTAAATGTTCTAGGTGCAGAATCAGCACAGTCTGCCTTCCTGCCATCCAAAGTTCCTGTTAATAATCAAGAAGATTTCCAGCCTCCAATAGGTAAATGAAAAAACCTTTATTCGCTTATACAGGGTCCATAATACAGCAACAACGTTTCAAACCAGGAATTGGTTCTTAGTCAACATGACTAAGAACAAGTTGCTGGTTTGAAAAGTTGTTGCTGTTGCTGTATTATGGACCCTGAAAAGTGAATAAAGGTTTTTTTTCATTTACCTATTGGAGGCTGGAAATCTTCTTGATTATTACCAGTGATGTTGGGACCTGGCTAATCCCTTTTCCGTGGCCCAAAGATTGAAGAGAGGTGCTGTCTTCTCTTGTGAATTGTTTGAATCCAAAGTTCCTGTATCAGCCGCAGTTTATCCAAAGTTCCTAATTTACTAGTGTTTACTGCAGCAAATCTCAGTTTTTCTTTAGCATGTGCCTAAACAGGGTAAATCATCAAGGAAGTCAGTCCCCTTGGCCCAGAATTCTTTTTAGCATGACAGCACCTCTGTGCTTGGGTTCCAACACCCGGATGTTGCTCCAAGCATGAAAGCTCTTGGGACTTGGCAAGCCTTAGCATAACATAGCTTTCCTTTACATTGATTATTCCAATTCTTAATTTACTAAAATCCATTTTTGACTTGGTGTATCAGACATAAAAAAAGTGAATTTAAAAATGGGATGAAATATACATGACCAATGTATCAAGAGAAACAACATACATTTTCTATTCTAAATACTATTTTCATTGATACAGTTGCAATGCACTTAGTGTAATGATGTTGCCATGGCAACAGAAAAGGACTGCTTGCTCCCTAAATAAATTCCTTACTTCATCTTCCTTTACATAAAGTTTTAATGTTGCAATTAAAATTTTGTCCACTTGGTGTCACTAGCACATGTACAAAGTGGCAGTTCAGAGATGCAAGAGGAAGAATGGACAATACTGAGGGAAGGAAGTGGCTGGTGACTGCCTAGATTTGCTCATTTTCTATACACTAATTCTATGGTAATATATATATATACATTCTATATGTGTGTGAGTGTGTGTATATATATATATATACATACAGTACTGTGCAAAAGTCTTAGGCCACCATTAGAATTGTTATTTTAGCAATGGTATAATGACCATATATATATATATACTGTATATAAATATTTCTCAGTCTCTTTATTAGAATACAACCAGAAAATACAGGATATTTGTATGTAGTATTAAAAAACAGAGAACTTTGGGGAAAAAAATGCTTCTATAGGGGCATATTTCTCAATGTGCGAGCAGACATGATACGAAGTAGCGTATCATGTCCGCCACACATCGATAAATGCCGACAGCATAAGCTGTCTGCATTTATCATTGCACCAGCAATTCTTGTGAACTGCTGGTGCAATGCCACCCCCTGCAGATTCGCGGCCAGGGGGTGTCAATCAACCAGATAGTATTTGATCGGGTTGATTTCTGTCCGCGGCCTTGATAAATATGCCCCATTGACTAAAGTGGCAAGTATTTAGTGTGACCTCCCCTTACACTTGAGCAATAGCAGGAAAATAAAAATACTAGAAAACCAAGAAATCTTTTAAAATCTGATGAGAAGCTTCTCAGAGTTTCTTCTTTGAGAGTCCAGAAGACGTCCAGCAAGGACCTGGCCCAGCATCTGGCAGCTTTATCGCGTCAACACCCACCTCGGGCCTTCGTGATGCCAAGTTGACCCTTTTACAGTCCGAAGAAGCTTGATCAGGAATAGGGAGGCAACTAACAATTATTTTTATAATCGATTAATCGGTCGATTATTTTTTCTATTAATCGACTAATCAGATTAAAAAAAAACTCATTTTTTCCTATATTTAAAATAAATACTAAGTGTTACAAATACAAAACTTCAGACTAAAACTTTAAATGAATGCAACTCTTTGTCTAAATTTTAAGCAGCAGAACACAATTTTATAATTAAGCAAAGCAAAACCACAAACTGTAGAATTAGAAAGAGGAAGACTATCACTGTTTATACGATTCTGTTATTCACTCTTTCAGAAGCTTTGCATTGAAATGTAAATATATCAACATGACCACATGCTGCTGACTGAGGCTGACTCTCTTTTTGCAAGCTAGTTTTCCTTCAGCAGAGAAGAGGCACTCAGGTGGTGTTGTGCATGAGATGCATAAGTAGGGGTTTGCCAATTTCGCCAAGGTGGGATATTTATCTTAGTTAGCTTCACCAATGCAAATTGTTTTCCTCCTTGGCAAGGGGCCTTTCAATAAAGTAAGCCTGGACTTCATTCTAACATAAAAATATTGTAATTGCAATATGGTACATAACTGTCTTCCCCATGCTCGTTGCCTAGGGCTGTGTCGGCTCTGGATGCGTGCGGCGCTGACATCATCGCCGCACGCTCCCGATGCCGGCCGGTCCTGTGGTGCCAATCCTCTGCCTATGTAAACGGGCAGCAGACGATCAGTCACTGCCCAAGTATAGTTACTACTTCTTGTGCTCCTGGGAGTGACAGATCGTCTGCTGAACTAAATACATTGTTGCTGAATCCTTGCTTGTCTTACTACGCTACCTGGTTAACCCCTAAACTGCTGGACTGATACTTGTTGCTGAATCCTTGCCTGTCTTACTACGCTACCTGGTTAACCCCTAAACTGCTGGACTGATACTTTGTTGCTGAAACCTTGCCTGTCTTACTATTCTACCTGGTTAACCCCTAAACTACTGGACTGATACTTTGTTGCTGAACCCTTACCTGTCTTACTACGCTACCTGGTTAACCCCTAAACTGCAGGACTGATACTTTGTTGCTGAAACCTTGCCTGTCTTACTACTCTACCTGGTTAACCCCATATCTGCTGGACTGATCCTTGTTACTGAACCCTGCCTGTCTCACTATGCTACTTGGTTACCCCTTTATTACTGGCCTGCCTTTCTGTTGCCGGATTCTGTCTGCCTTGTGCTGTCCAGCCTGTGGTGAGTGCCACTCTCCTCAGTTGCCTGATACTCTCTGCTCTGGGATATTCCCTATCTTTCCAGCTCGACGCCGGGATAACAAGACTACTGGCCGAGTTCGGTCTGAGAGAGGAGTATCCCACGAGTCTTACATTATACTTGGGCCATGGAACCAGATGAGGTGGCACGAGCTGTTTATCTCCAAGGACAGATGTTGGGAACCCATACTACACAACTGCAATGTAAGAGGTTTGCTGATCGTCACAGGGCTTCTGTACGTGCCATTCCAGTGAGTGAACATATTTGGGTCTCCACTCGACATATCCGTCTACGTCAACCCTGTCACAAATTGGTGCCTAGGTTTATTGGTACTTACAAGCTCCTAAAAAGACTGTCTCCTGTTGCCTACAAAGTGGCCTTGCCGAGAACCCTACGCATACATCCAGTCTTCCACATTTCACTACTCAAGCCGTACATTAAGAATAGATATTCCCAGCCTCAAACTCCTCCTCTTGATCCATGGTAACCCTGAATATGAAGTGGCTAAGATTCTGGACTCCAGATACAGGCGCAGACAATTGCAGTATCTGATACATTGGAAGGGTTACTCTGTAGCAGACCGTTCTTGGGTTCCTGCCCGTGATGTGCATGCTCCATCTCTGGTCTCCAAAATCCATGCTGCTCACCCTTTGAAGCCGACTCTAGTTCCCGGAGGGAACCCTTGAGGAGGGGGCTATGTCACGCCGCGCCATTGTTAGGGGCGCAGTGTCTTCCCCATGCTCGTTGCCTAGGGCTGTGTCGGCTCTGGATGCGTGCGGCGCTGACATCATCGCCGCACGCTCCTGATGCCGGCCGGTCCTGTGGCGCCAATCCTCTGACTATGTAAACGGGCAGCAGACGATCAGTCACTGCCCAAGTATAGTTACTACTTCTTGTGCTCCTAGGAGTGACAGATCGTCTGCTGAACTAAATACATTGTTGCTGAATCCTTGCCTGTCTTACTACGCTACCTGGTTAACCCCTAAACTGCTGGACTGATACTTGTTGCTGAACCCTTGCCTGTCTTACTACGCTACCTGGTTAACCCCTGAACTGCTGGACTGATACTTTGTAGCTGAAACCTTGCCTGTCTTACTACTCTACCTGGTTAACCCCTAAACTGCTGGACTGATACTTTGTTGCTGAACCCTTGCCTGTCTTACTACGCTACCTGGTTAACCCCTAAACTGCAGGACTGATACTTTGTTGCTGAAACCTTGCCTGTCTTACTACTCTACCTGGTTAACCCCTTATCTGCTGGACTCATCCTTGTTACTGAACCCTGCCTGTCTCACTACGCTACTTGGCTACCCCTTTATTACTGGCCTGCCTTTCTGTTGCCGGATGCTGTCTGCCTATTTGCCTTGTGCTGTCCAGCCTGTGGTGAGTGCCACTCTCCTCAGTTGCCTGATACTCTCTGCTCTGGGATACTCCCTATCTTTCCGGCTCGACGCCGGGATAACAAGACTACTGGCCGAGTTCGGTCTGATAGAGGAGTATCCCACGGGTCTTACAATAACCAGCTATAAGCTATATCTAGTCCACAAATAACAAATATATACTTATACTGTAGATGTTGAATCTTGTACAAATCACAATTTAATATATACTGTATATAAAAAATAAAATAAAATTAAAAAAGTCAAAAGCGCTAATGACTATATATCAATAACAGGACAATAACATGGCAGCATTTATATGAACACCTAAGGGGGTCATTTCTGCCCATACGTCTACTTGACTGTTGTACCAGTTTTAGTATTGGTTGTGATGAATAATTACCACTTTATGGTTTTATATGAGCTCTTTAGAGACAGTAGAATGAATCAATAGTATCATATCTTATACACTCATACATTATACACAACACATTTCTTTTGATTATTATATTTCAATTTCATGTACTGTTAACACTTTGTCTTGTGGATGATCCATTTAAAGGGACACTGAACCCAATTTTTTTCTTTCTTGATTCAGATAGAGCATGCAATTTTAACCAACTTTCTTATTTACTCCTATTATCAAATTTCTTCGTTCTCTTGCTATCTTTATTTGAAAAAGAAGGCATCTAAGCTTTTTTTTTTTTGGTTCACAACTCTGGACAGCTCTTTTTTATTGGTGGATGAATTTATCCACCAATCAGCAAGGACAACCCAGGTTGTTCACCAAAAATGGGCCGGCATCTAAACTTACATTATTGCATTTCAAATAAAGATACCAAGAGAATGATGAAAATTTGATAATAGGAGTAAATTAGAAATAAAAATTTTGGGTTCAGTGTCCCTTTAAGTTTTTATATTTACTACTCTCTATGATATGAGACTTTAGGGTCTGTCATCTTATAGCTGGTATTTTTCAGATAGTTCCACTACATGTTTGCTATGGAGTAATGTTTAGTGCCTATTATATGCTTTTTTATATTAGGTATGGGCAGGAGTTTATTAATATTTACTATTTATCCCCTTGTAATATTCATCATTTCCCCACCCTGATGGTTAGTATCTTTATCTACACATCACACATTAGGTGTTACTTTAATATTTTTTACTAGGGCCACCATTCACACACTTTGACTAAACATCACCTTTTATTATTTATTTTTTAGTGAGGGCTCACTAACATTAGATAGGTTATATATTTTTGTTCACTTGCCACTTGCCAGCAGTACCTTCATTATCACTTTGGGTGGGCAGGAAATCCCCCCCCCCCTCACATCTCACTGCCAAGTGAATTTCGAACACTGGTTTTATATAATATCCCTGCAGGGAAGGTCCTGGTCTTATTATTATTATTTACAATTAGGTGCATCACCACATTGACATTTCTCACATACAATATTGCACATCATATTGCACAAGATATTATTATTATTTTATTTTAGGGCCAATCTATAATATAGGGTTTCACATTTGGAATTCCACATAGGAAGGTTCTTGTACACTTACGGTATATTTATATTGTTTAACAATTATTAATTCACTTATTAGTATACGATTATGCTCTTTGTTTTCGCAAATATGTTGCGGTTTATTATGATAGTTTGTCTAGTGGTTGTTCTTTTAGTTTTGAGGTATGTGCACCTCTGGGGGCGGGACCTGGAGTAGACCGCTTGATCTTATAACACCGCATTATTCCCACTATTATGTTCGTTTTTATGACCACTATCATTACTATGTTCATTTTTATGACCATTATACAGACAAGCCGATATCCGCATACTTTGATATATTTTTTTTTTGTAGCTCCAGAGATAATCATCCGTGCACACAGCGGCTTGATCGGGCTGGCAAGTGCTATAATACTGAGAAGTGTGACATAGTCATCATTTCTCATACGCTTCTCACTAGCCAATCCGGATTGAGTAGGAGTACACACACCCCTATGACGAGACCGTCAGAGTATTTGGAGCTGCATGCCTTCTTGTATTTACAATCACTCAGAGTGGGTAAGAAGGTTATAGTCAGCCAATATTTATTTAGGACCATTATACTAGGTCGATCTAATAGACAGACTTTTTAGTTTATTGATCCACCCTAACGAAATATAGGTTTGCGCACTTCAGAGGCGTAACTAGAAACCACAGGGCCCAGGTGCAAGAATCTAAGAAGCCCCACCCCCACCCCAAAAAAGTGAATTTGATACATATCTTTTCCAGGGACTGACAATCCTTTTGACAGAGCGTTGCCACCTTATTGGATATTAAAGGGACAGTTCACCCAAAAAATGTCTCCCCTTTAAATTGTTCCCAATGATTAATTTTACCTGCTGGAGTGTTTTAAATTGTTTACAAGTAGCTCCTTTACCCCTATTTTGGCATTTGAAATAGCTGATTTAGCCTGTGGTATCCCAATCTATACTGAAAGTTTCTATACTGGAGTATATTATATTGAATAGCCTAAGTAAACACAGCCAACATAAGAGATTACACTCTCAGTGGGAGGCATGATAGTTAAGTTATAAAATTATAATTTTCCATTGTTCTCTCTAAGTATTGAGCTTTGGTTTTCTAGATAAATAAAAGATAAGGAAGCAAGTCTGTGTACATAAAAGTGATAACATAATGAGATCTGATATTACCTGAAGCTCAACCCATTGTAATAGGCTGTGGTTTAAAAGCACAAAACCAGCTACTTCAGATACACAAATAAACCCGAAAATGCAATTTCTCATAAATGTTATAATCTGCAGCTAGTATAACAAGTCATTGAAAAGACATTCATATAAAAACAATTTTACAGTGTACTGTCCCTTTAAGGACTTTCTTTTTAATGCATTGTATTGTGTTGTGTCATATTTAGATATGATGTGCTGTTTTTATTAGATTATATTTCCTGATCTATTCGTGTTATAGGATTACTAGTAAGGAAGCGTCCCCTATGGGAATTTATTTGTTTATGATATTTCCCATATTGTCAATAACAGGGCAAAGCAATACACATTTCTCTATACAATACATATAATCAGCAATAGCAAGCAATCCGCTAATAATTGTGCAAACAGATAATAGTGCACATCATTCAATTAACAACTCCCATCAATCTAGGGCTAGGTGTAAATAACAAGTTTGACACTATATCATGCAAAGCATAGTCACACAACACCTGATTTAATATAAACAATCTAAATGATGATTCCTATTATTTCTGGGTTGCACATATGCCAGGAGTAGTTGTAAACTTTAAAAGAAACTTATACTGTCCTGAAAAAGTAAAAAGTAAACGTCTGTAGACGTCCTTTAGGCTAAGGACATAATCATAAAACACAATACCATGTGCAGGAGTTTATCGGAGTGCAAAACAACTAATCGCAGACCAACTAATCGATAATGAGATGAGATACGTTGACAACTATTTTCAGAATCGATTATTATCGATTATATTGATTAGTTGTTGCAGCTCTAATCAGGAATGGTCTTTGTGAAAGGGTAGCAGCCAAGAAACCGCTTTTTCAGAAGGGGAACAGGGTGAAAAGGCAAAGAGATGATAAAGCTCACAAAGATTGGAATAAAGATCAGTGGAAAAGAATATTATGGAGTGACAAATCTAAGTTTGACATTTTTGGGTCCAATTGTCGACATTATATGAGAAGAAGAGTTGGAGAGTGATGGAAGAATGAGTGCTTGCAGCCTTCAGTGAAACATAGTCCTGGTTTGGTGCTGCATTTCTGCCAGTCATGTTGGCGATATTGTTCGAATTGATGGGATCATGAATGCTGAAATGTACAGACAGGTTTTAATTCATCATGAAATTCCTTCTGGAAAGCACCTGATTAGGAATGGTTTTATTTTTTACCATGAGAACGATCCCAAGCACACTGCTAATGCAGTAAAACTATATTTAGAGAGAAAAACAGCTGATAAAACACTGACAGTCATGGTCTGGCCTCCACCTGAATATAACAGAGGCGGTGTGGGATCACCAGGACAAAAAAATCAAATACAAAATAAATCTAAAGAAGAACTCTGGGAAGTGCTGAAAGAAGCCTGGTATAATAGACCAGAAGATTATTTCCGAAAACTTCAGGACAGTCTCCCCAAAAGAGTTCAAGATGGGCTTAGTGTCAAGGGAGGTCACACTAATACTGACTTTGCTTGAAGAAGCCATTTTGTTCTGAAAATTTCGTGTTTTTTTTTATATTTTGTGTATATATTTCCTGTATTTACTGTTTGTATCCTAATTCTTAAATAAATATGGATAGTCATTAAAACTTTGCTAAAACAACAAATCTAATGGAGGGACATGAAGCCCAACTTTTTTGTTTCAGGATTCAGATAGAACATACAATTCCATTTTACTTCTATTATCAAATGTGCTTCATTCTCTTGGTATCCTTTGTTGAAGGAGCAGCTATGCTCTACAGGGAGCTAGCTGAAGACATTGATGAGCCAATGAAAAGGCATATATGTGCAGCCACCCACCAGCATCTAGCTCCCAGTAGTGCATTGCTCAGTAGTGCATTGCTACTCCTGAGCCTACCTATGAATGCTTTTCAACACACAATATATATAATATAAATAATTATTTTGTGTAATGTAGCAAACAGTGGGATATATACAGTATAGTAATACTGTGGCAGTCGCTCACTGATATTTTTAAAGGCACATAACTTGGTTTTAAAAAATATGAACACTATCACTGATGGGTTTATTGATATGACTTTTGATTATATATTGATTCTTTGTTGTTTCTTATTAGATGCATACTAATTTTGTCTTGAAAAAAGGCTGCAGATATAAGTTGAAACGTCGATTATATGGATTGATATATCTTAAAAAATTTGGGAAAAAATTATAATTTTTAAAATAAGACCTGAGAGTATCCTCATGCTGAATGCCTACTACATATGAAAGAAAAAGGAGGAAGCACCCAGACTGAACAAGTATTAAACAGCTGGTAGTGAGTGCATGGTGATTCTGAACTACATACAGTATCTCACAAAAGTGAGTACACCTCTCACATTTTTGTAAATATTTTATTATATCTTTTCATGTGACAACACTGAAGAAATGACACTTTGCTACAATGTAAAGTAGTGAGTGTACAGCCTGTATAACAGTGTAAATTTGCTGTCCCCTCAAAATAACACAACACACAGCCATTAATGTCCAAATTGTTGGCAACAAAAATGTCCAAATTGGGCCCAAAGTGTCAATATTTTGTGTGGCCACCATTATTTTCCAGCACTGCCTTAACCCTCTTGGGCATGGAGTTCACCAGAGCTTCACAGGTTGCCACTGGAGTCCTCTTCCACTCCTCCATGACAACATCACGGAGCTGTTGGATGTTAGAGACCTTGCGCTCCCCCCACCTTCTGTTTGAGGATGCCCCACAGATGCTCAATAGGGTTTAGGTCTGGAGACATGCTTGGCCAGTCTATCACCTTTACCCCCAGCTTCTTTAGCAAGGCAGTGGTCATCTTGGAGGTGTGTTTGGGGTCGTTATCATGTTGGAATACTGCCCTGTGGCCCAGTCTCCAAAGGGAGGGGATCATGCTCTGCTTCAGTATGTCACAGTACATGTGGCATTCATGGTTCCCTCAATGAACTGTAGCTCCCCAGTGCCGGCAGCACTCATGCAGGCCCAGACCATGACACTCCCACCACCATGCTTGACTGTAGGCAAGACACACTTGTCTTTGTACTCCTCACCTGGTTGATGCCACAGACCCTTGACACCATCTGAACCAAATAAGTTTATCTTAGTCTCATCGGACCACAGGACATGGTTCCAGTAATCCATGTCCTTAGTCTGCTTGTCTTCAGCTTGTCTTCAGCTTTCTTGTGCATCATCTTTAGAAGAGGCTTCCTTCTGGGATGACAGCCATGCAGACCAATTTGATGCAGTGTGCAGCGTATGGTCTGAGCAATAACAGGCTGACCCCCCCACCCCTTCAACCTCTGCAGCAATGCTGGCAGCACTCATATGTCTATTTCCCAAAGTCAACCTCTGGATGTGACGCTGAGTACGCGCACTCAACTTCTTTGGTCGACCATGGCAAAGCCTGCTATGAATGCAACCTGTCCTGTGAAACCACTGTATGGTTGACCACCGTGCTGCAGCTCAATTTCAGGGTCTTGGCAATCTTCTTATAGCCTAGGCCATCTTTATGTAGAGCAACAATTCTTTTTTTCAGATCCTCAGAGAGTTCTTTGCCATGAGGAGCCATGTTGAACTTCCAGTGACCAGTATGAGAGAGTGTGAGAACGATAACACCAAATTTAACACACCTGCTCAATTTAACACAATAGATAACATGAGAACAAAGTACATTTTATAAAAGGATACAATTGGAAAGTTGTTTTTCAAAAATCATTGCTTTATCTTAAAACATGAATGATTATTTTTGAGTTGTGTGTCCCTTAAAAAAATCCACTATTGTGAACAAACTTTAACCAAGATTACAAGTTGTGCGCTGCCATTACAAGTTACAAAAAAAAAAACTTCTTGCGGTATGGTGCGTTAAGCTGATCCGGAGCGGCAGTCCTCAGCGGCGTGGAGGCTCCTCTTCATGTGATCTCCGCCACACACTGAAGATTAAATGCAAGTTACCCCTTTTATATATGGGGTACCTTGCATTCCTATTTGCTGACATTTTCAAATGAAATTATTTGAATATTTCAGCCAATAGGAATGCAAGGTACCTTAGTGTAAAACGGGTACCTTGCATTCAGTCTTCAGTGTGAGGCGGAGATCGCATGAAGAGGAGGCTCCGCGCTGGATGTTGTCGTTGCCGCCTGTCCTGCTCAGCTCCACGCCGCCACACAGCTCCGAGCCACCGGGATGAAGATAGAAGATGCCCCTGTGATGGATGAAGATGTCACCACCTGGATGAAGATGGATATCTGAACTTCAGGAACTGTGAGTAAATTTTTTGGGGTTAGTGTTATGTGTTTTTTTTTTATTTTTTAATGGGCACTAAAGAGCTGATTCCCCTTTAGAGGCAATGGGTAGCTTAGGGGTTTTTTTTAGATTTAGTTTTTTGGGGGGCGGGTTGGTTGGGTGGGGGGTTTTACTGTTAGGGGGTAATTTGTAATTTTTTTATGCAAAAGAGCTGTTTAATTTAGGGCAATGCCCTACAAAAGGCCTAAGGTAGTTTATTGTTAGATTAGGGTTTTTTTTTATTTTGGGGTGGCTTTTTTGTTTTTATGGGGTATTAGATTAGGTTTAATTTTTATTATTTTGGATAATGTTGTTTATTATTTTTTGTAACTTAGGTTTTTTATTTTTCGTTTATTTTAGTTTTTTAAAATAGTAATGTTAGTTTAATTTATAGTTTAAGCTTAGGTTTTTTTATATCACAGGTAAGTTTTTATTTATTTTAAGGTAGTTAGTATATTGTAACTTTAATTTAAAGTTAGGGGGTGTTAGGTTTAGGGGTTAATAGTCTAATTTAGTGTGTCGCGATGTGGTGGGCCGGCGGTTTAAAAGTTAATAGGTTTAGTTTAGTATTTGCAATGTGGGGGGCCAGTGGTTTAGGGCTTATTAGGTTTATTATAGTAGTTGCGATGTGTGGGTTGGCGGTTTAGGTGTTAATATGTTTATTTAGTGTTGGCGATGTAGGGGTCGGCGGTTTAGGGGTTAATACTTTATTTTAGTGTTGGCTATGTGGGTGGGTGGGCGGCGGATTAAGGGTTATGGGTGTTAGTGTACTTTGTAACATTTTTGCATGAGTTTTGTGAAACATTTTTGTTTCGCAAAATCCATAACTACTGGTCTCTGATAGCAGAATGGATCACGGCGGTATAAGTTATAACTCTAGCGTTATAGCCGGACCGCACAACCTGTAATACAGGCGCAATGAAAATTCCACACTCAAAATCCATTTTTGGAGTGTGGAATGGAGAGTTGCAGTACAGGCTAAAACGCTTGTGGTATAGCTGTACCGCCGTGACTTATAATACGGAAGACCTGCCATTCCGCAGGCAAAGGCCAATTTTTCAGCGGTATAGCTGTAACTCAAAACTTGTAATTTGGCCCTTTGACTTTACTCAAGGACTAAAACTAAAGTATCTTGTGAATGCCAGACAAGAACTTGACATTTTTATTTAAAATCCACCAAAAAATATCACTGTTTAGTGCTGTTCACAGTTTAAACCTAAGTGTCTCTCAGGATTTGCAAAACACCTCTCTATTCTTTAAGCAAGCTTAAAAAAAGAAAATTTATGCTTACCTGATAAATTTGTTTCTTTTTAGACACATCATCCTTACTTGGCAAAGAGCACCACAGCAGAGCTGCTATATATAGCTCCTCCCTTCCCTCCCATTCCAGTTATTCGACCAAAGTTAGGAAGAGAAAGGAAAAGCCAAGGAGCAGAGGTGTCTGAAGTTTACAAAAAATAACAACCTGTCTTAAGAGAGCAGAGCGGGCCGTGGACTCATCGTGTCTAAAAAGAAACAAATTTATCAGGTAAGCATACATTTTCTTTTCTTTTTAAAGACACGATGAGTCCACGGATCATCATCCTTACTTGTGGGATACAATACCAAAGCTAGAGTACACGGATGATAAGGGAGGGACAAGACAGGGAACCTAAACGGAAGGCACCACTGCTTGAAGAACCTTTCTCCCAAAATCAGCCTCAGCCGAGGCAAAAGTATCAAATTTGTAAAATTTAGAAAAAGTGTGAAGAGAAGACCAAGTTGCAGCCTTGCAAATCTGTTCCATAGAAGCTTCATTTTTGAATGCCCATGAAGAAGCAACCGCCCTAGTGGAATGAGCCGTAATTCTTTTAGGAGACTGCTGTCCAGCAGTCTCATAAGCAAAGCGGATGATACTCCTCAACCAAAAAGAAAGAGAGGTAACCGTAGCTTTCTGACCCTTACGTTTTCCACAGAAAATTACAAATAGAGAAGAAGACTGACGAAAGTCCTTAGTTGCTTGTAAGTAAAACTTCAAAGCACGGACCACGTCCAAATTATGCAGAAGCCTTTCCTTCTGAGAAGAAGGATTAGGACACAAAGAAGGAACAACAATCTCCTGATTAATGTTCCTGTCTTAAACAACCTTAGGAAGGAACCCTAGTTTAGTACGTAAAACTACCTTTTCCGAATGGAAAATAAGGTAAGGCGAATTGTATTGCAACGCCGAAAGCTCAGACACTCTTCAAGCTGAAGAAATAGTGACAAGAAATACAACTTTCCAAGATAACAACTTAAAGGGACAGTCAAGTATAAATTAAACTTTCATTATTCAGATAGGACTTTTAATTTTAATTGACTTTCCAATTTACTTTTATCATCAAATTTGCTTTTTTCTCTTGGTATTCTTAGTTTAAACTAAACATAGGTAGGCTCATATGCTAATTTCTAAGACTTTGAGGGCTGCCTCTTATCACATGCGTTTTAAATCTCTTTTCAACACAAAGAGACAGAAAGTACACGTGGGCCATATAGATAACACTGAGTTCAGGCACAGAAAGTTATTTAAGATCTAGCACAATACAATGCTAAATTTAAGACAATAGATAATAAACAGTCACAGTCATGTGATCAGGGGGCTGGAAGAAAGTTCCTAGATACAAGGTAATCACAAAGGTAAAAAGTACATTAATATAACTGTGTTGGTTATGCAAAACTGGGGAATGAGTAATAAAGGGATTATCTATCTTTTAAAACAATAACAATTCTATGGTTGACTGTCCCTTTAATATCTAATGAATGCATAGGCTCAAACAGAGCCGCTTGAAGAACCTTAAGAACTAAATTCATTCTCCATGGAGGAGAAACTGGTTTGAGCACAGGCCTGATCCTAACCAAGGCCTGACAAAAAGATTGAACATCTGGGACATCCTCACTTTACCTCTTCCTATCACTAACGTAGGCAAAGAGAATGACTGGAGTGGGAGGGAAGGGAGGAGCTATATATAGCAGCTCTGCTGTGGTGCTCTTTGCCTCCTCCTGCTGAGCAGGAGGTGAAATCCCACAAGTAAGGATGATGATCCGTGGACTCATCGTGTCTTTAAAAAGAAATATATATATTTAAAAAGATGTCAAATATTGATTTTACATTTCTGTTGTTATTGCCATATATTAGAGGTTAAATATAGAACATATGCTTTTCACTACCTTTGTACTCTATAAATATGCACACACAGCATATATCTACTTCCACTCTCATTACAATTTCTATTTTCAGCAAAAGCAAATTGATAGGACATTTCCCCTTTGACTTGTGTTTATACCAACAAAAACAGGAAACTGATTAACCGCACACTAATCTGTAATAACTCTTTAATGTTACCCTACATCACTTATTCACAAAAATGACTATTTTCTTCTTTAAAAAATAAAGGCCATTTTACAAGTGGAGTGCAACTAATAGAACAGGGTGCACTAACAGTATCGTGACCCTGTGCTAAAAATAGCACAAAACTGGTATTACAAGTCAGTGGTAAAAAAAAGATTTACCAGAGAATCTTAAAGGGACATGAAACCCCACATTTTTCTTTCACGATTCAGACAGAGCATACACTTTTAAACAACTTTCCAATTTACTTCTATTATGAAATTTGCTTCATTTTTTGGGTTTCATGTCCCTTCAACACCGCTGACATTTTTTTATTCGCCCTATAACTTGAATGGATAGTGCAAGATGAGCTATCATTGCTTATATTACAAGTGGCGAGATAAGTGTTGAGCTCGAAGGCAACACATAATAGTTCTGGTTGACGTTTTTTTATTTATTTTTTGATGATGTTTTAAAAGGATATATGCTATATGATAAGGTGTTGGACTGTTAAGGGCTCAAAGGTGTATACGTATGCGTGTAGGTTATTTCCACTACCCTCTAGTCATGGGTACTGCCATGATGAAATCTTTCACTACAATACATTGCTGCAGTGTAACCTAGGTTCCATAAAGGGCAGCACCCATGATTAGATTAAGGCTACACATGAACAAGTTAGGGGTTAATTATATACATGACTCTTATTGGTGTTTTTACCTTTAAAAGGCAATTACCATGACCCCTCACACTATCAGTGATCAAGTGCTTTTTTAGCATGAAACACGTCTGATGCGGAGGGGCCATGGTTTCCCCACTACATACTTGTTCTTATACATGACTGTATCCAGGTGCTGGATTTATGTATGCTTTTAACTTTTTTTACATTTTTGAAGTTTTATTCCCTTCTTTTGGAAGTGTTTTTTTCAGAAGTGACAGGATACTGTTACTTGTATATTATAGTTGGCCTATTAAGGGGCCTATCTTGGAGCACCTGGAACTACACACCCCCACCATTACCCTATTGCCGGCACAGAAAAACACTGCAGTAAGAGAGTGTGGCTTTAGCATCCTATACTCCTTTTCTGTGCTTGTGGATTTAAAGGGATACTAAACCCATTTTTTTTCTTTCACAATTCAGATAGAGCATGCAATTTTAAGCAACTTTCTAATTTACTCCTATTATCATTTTTTCTTCGTTCTCTTGCTATCTTTATTTGATAAAGAAGTTATCTAAGCTAAGGAGCCAGACAATTTTTGGTTCAGCCCCCTGGATAGCACTTGTTTTATTGGAGGGTGCATTTAGCCACCAATCAGCAAGCACAACCCAGGTTGTGAACCAAAAATGGTCCGGCTTCAAAACTTACATTCTTCCTTTTCAAATAAAGATAGCAAGAGAATGAAGAAAATTGATAATAGGAGTAAATTAGAAAGTTGCTTAAAATTACATGCTCTATCTGAATCATGCAAGGAAAAAATTGGGTTCAGTGTCCCTTTAACTGTTTGGATAAGTGGATCGCCATTTCTCTTACTCTCACTGCAATTGCTATTATTATATACTAGTCCTAAAGCCCGTTCACACGGGCCGTGTGGTTTATTTTTATTTTTATATTCTCTCTCTCTCTGTGCCCTATCTCTCTCTCTCCCCTCTTTCTCCCCCCTGTCTCTCTCACTCTCTCCCCCCTGTCTCTCTCACTCTCACTCCCCTGTCTCTCTCTCACTCCCCTGCCTCTCTCTCCTCCCCCCTGTCTCTCTCTCTCTCCCCTGTCTGTCTCTCTCTCTCCCCTCTCTCTCTCTCCCCCCCTGTCTCTCTCTCTCCCCCCCTGTCTCTCTCTCTCCCCCCCGTCTCTCTCACCCTCTCCCCTGTCTCCCTCTCCCCTGTCTCTCTCACCCTCTCCCCTGTCTCCCTCTCCCCTGTCTCTCTCACCCTCTCCCCTGTCTCCCTCTCCCCTGTCTCTCTCTCCCTCTCCCCTGTCTCCCTCTCCCCTGTCTCCCTCTCCCCTGTCTCCCTCTCCCCTGTCTCTCTCTCCCTCTCCCCTGTCTCTCTCTCCCTCTCCCCTGTCTCTCTCTCCCTTGTCTCCCTCTCCCCTGTCTCCCTCTCCCCTCTCTCCCTCTCCCCTCTCTCCCTCTCCCCTCTCTCCTGTCTCCCTCTCCCCTCTCTCCCTCTCCCCTCTCTCCCTCTCCCCTGTCTCCCTCTCCCCTGTCTCCCTCTCTCCCTCTCCCCTCTCTCCCTCTCCCCTCTCTCCCTCTCCCCTCTCTCCCTCGTCTCCCTCTCCCCTCTCTCCCTCTCCCCTGTCTCCCTCTCCCCTCTCTCCCTCTCCCCTCTCTCCCTCTCCCCTCTCTCCTCTCCCCTCTCTCCCTCTCCCCTCTCTCCCTCTCCCCTCTCTCCCTCTCCCCTGTCTCCCTCTCCCCTCTCTCCCTCTCCCCTCTCTCCCTCTCCCCTGTCTCCCTCTCCCCTGTCTCCCTCTCCCCTGTCTCCCTCTCCCCTGTCTCCCTCTCCCCTGTCTCCCTTTCCCTTGTCTCCCTCTCCCCTGTCTCCCTCTCCCCTGTCTCCCTCTCCCCTGTCTCCCTCTCCCCTGTCTCCCTCTCCCCTGTCTCCCTCTCCCCTGTCTCCCTCTCCCCTGTCTCCCTCTCCCCTGTCTCCCTCTCCCCTCTCACCCTCTCCCCTGTCTCCCTCTCCCCTGTCTCCCTCTCCCCTGTCTCCCTCTCCCCTGTCTCCCTCTCCCCTGTCTCCCTGTCTCCCTCTCCCCTGTCTCCCTCTCCCCTGTCTCCCTCTCCCCTGTCTCCCTCTCCCCTCTCTCCCTCTCCCCTCTCTCCCTCTCTCCCTCTCCCCTGTCTCCCTCTCCCCTGTCTCCCTCTCCCCTGTCTCCCTCTCCCCTGTCTCCCTCTCCCCTGTCTCCCTCTCCCCTGTCTCCCTCTCCCCTGTCTCTCTCTCCCTCTCCCCTGTCTCCCTCTCCCCTGTCTCCCTCTCCCCTGTCTCCCTCTCCCCTGTCTCCCTGTCTCCCTCTCTCCCTCTCCCCTGTCTCTGATCAGCTGCTTTCAACGGCTATTTGCTAAGTGGGTTGTCAACGGCTAGTGCGAGGGTGTGATAGGCGGCTAGGCTAGTTGCGTGCGCGTGGGTTCGCGTGCGCATTGTGTGATAGGCTAGTAGGCTAAGTGGGTTGTCAACGGCTAGTGCGAGGGTGTGATAGGCGGCTAGGGTTCGCGTGCGCGTGCGCGTTGGCTCAAATCAGTTTTGTGAGTGTGCGTGCGCAGCAAGGGGGGTCAAAGTGCTAACAAACATGCTAAGTGGGTTGCGCGTGCGATCAACAGCTGGCCAAGGGTGCGCGTGCGATCAGCGGCAAGAGTTTGTCTGAACTGCGCATGACGGCTTCAGACAAACTCTTGTCTTTTATAATATAGGATACCATGTGAGCATTATATGCCAAAGTGTCAATCTAAGAGGTGTGGGAAAAATTATTCAAGATCCATTTTAATGAACATACCAGCTTTAGTCTACGGACTTAACACTATGCTGATCCTTCACCGTAGCAAGTCTTTTTAACATTGATCCTTTCCTTTTGCCTAAAGGCGGCATTTACAGCAGATACGGATCAGGAGTGACGTTTTTGGTTCAACTCTGACCTGTGACCTATCAGGAGTCTCGCATTAGCACAAACCCCCAATACTCCAGTGTAGACACCAGTGTAGATGCCGAAGAACGCTGCTGAAGCAAGCATTTGACGAGAGCGCACAACTAAATCCCTTTCTACTGTACTATAGGGGTAAGTGGCTCCTTGAATCTGTTGAAAATACTTTATACTAAAACTGTGACCGTGTGCGCCTTATACTAATTCCAGTCCTGAACAGGCTAAACAGGCCTCTCCCCTGTCTCCCTCTCCCCTGTCTCTCTCTCCCTCTCCCCTGTCTCTCTCTCCCTCTCCCCTGTCTCTCTCTCCCTTGTCTCCCTCTCCCCTGTCTCCCTCTCCCCTCTCTCCCTCTCCCCTCTCTCCTGTCTCCCTCTTCCCTCTCTCCCTCTCCCCTCTCTCCCTCTCCCCTGTCTCCCTCTCCCCTGTCTCCCTCTCTCCCTCTCCCCTCTCTCCCTCTCCCCTCTCTCCCTCTCCCCTCTCTCCCTCGTCTCCCTCTCCCCTCTCTCCCTCTCCCCTGTCTCCCTCTCCCCTCTCTCCCTCTCTCCCTCTCCCCTCTCTCCTCTCCCCTCTCTCCCTCTCCCCTCTCTCCTCTCCCCTCTCTCCCTCTCCCCTCTCTCCCTCTCCCCTCTCTCCCTCTCCCCTCTCTCCCTCTCCCCTGTCTCCCTCTCCCCTCTCTCCCTCTCCCCTCTCTCCCTCTCCCCTGTCTCCCTCTCCCCTGTCTCCCTCTCCCCTGTCTCCCTCTCCCCTGTCTCCCTTTCCCTTGTCTCCCTCTCCCCTGTCTCCCTCTCCCCTGTCTCCCTCTCCCCTGTCTCCCTCTCCCCTGTCTCCCTCTCCCCTGTCTCCCTCTCCCCTGTCTCCCTCTCCCCTGTCTCCCTCTCCCCTCTCACCCTCTCCCCTGTCTCCCTCTCCCCTGTCTCCCTCTCCCCTGTCTCCCTCTCCCCTGTCTCCCTGTCTCCCTCTCCCCTGTCTCCCTCTCCCCTGTCTCCCTCTCCCCTGTCTCCCTCTCCCCTCTCTCCCTCTCCCCTCTCTCCCTCTCTCCCTCTCCCCTGTCTCCCTCTCCCCTGTCTCCCTCTCCCCTGTCTCCCTCTCCCCTGTCTCTCTCTCCCTCTCCCCTGTCTCCCTCTCCCCTGTCTCCCTCTCCCCTGTCTCCCTCTCCCCTGTCTCCCTCTCCCCTGTCTCCCTCTCCCCTGTCTCCCTCTCCCCTGTCTCCCTGTCTCCCTCTCTCCCTCTCCCCTGTCTCTGATCAGCTGCTTTCAACGGCTATTTGCTAAGTGGGTTGTCAACGGCTAGTGCGAGGGTGTGATAGGCGGCTAGGCTAGTTGCGTGCGCGTGGGTTCGCGTGCGCATTGTGTGATAGGCTAGTAGGCTAAGTGGGTTGTCAACGGCTAGTGCGAGGGTGTGATAGGCGGCTAGGGTTCGCGTGCGCGTGCGCGTTGGCTCAAATCAGTTTTGTGAGTGTGCGTGCGCAGCAAGGGGGGTCAAAGTGCTAACAAACATGCTAAGTGGGTTGCGCGTGCGATCAACAGCTGGCCAAGGGTGCGCGTGCGATCAGCGGCAAGAGTTTGTCTGAACTGCGCATGACGGCTTCAGACAAACTCTTGTCTTTTATAATATAGGATACCATGTGAGCATTATATGCCAAAGTGTCAATCTAAGAGGTGTGGGAAAAATTATTCAAGATCCATTTTAATGAACATACCAGCTTTAGTCTACGGACTTAACACTATGCTGATCCTTCACCGTAGCAAGTCTTTTTAACATTGATCCTTTCCTTTTGCCTAAAGGCGGCATTTACAGCAGATACGGATCAGGAGTGACGTTTTTGGTTCAACTCTGACCTGTGACCTATCAGGAGTCTCGCATTAGCACAAACCCCCAATACTCCAGTGTAGACACCAGTGTAGATGCCGAAGAACGCTGCTGAAGCAAGCATTTGACGAGAGCGCACAACTAAATCCCTTTCTACTGTACTATAGGGGTAAGTGGCTCCTTGAATCTGTTGAAAATACTTTATACTAAAACTGTGACCGTGTGCGCCTTATACTAATTCCAGTCCTGAACAGGCTAAACATGACATAAACTTCTTTGATCACCAAAAGGTTAGAAAAACAACACACCTTCTTTGTTTGTGGTGGGGCACGGAATAAAGGACTTGCCAGGTCCCAGTCAATCTAAATATAAAGAATATTCCAGCCTCCAATTTCTTTAAAAGACCTTTATTTCATATAGGGTCCTGAGTAGAAAATTACAACGTTTCAAGCCTCACCAGGCTCTTAATCATGTATAATTGAAACGTTGTAATTTTCTACTCAGAACCCTATATGAAATAAAGGTCTTTTAAAGAAATTGGAGGCTGGAATATTCTTTATATTTGTATAAACTTCTTTGAGACATGTGAGAATAATACTCAAAATCTAACTTTTAGTGAGATATGTAGCATACATGACCAACTACAGCTACAATCATTAAGTAATGGAGAGACACGATTTGGTGCTACTGAATCAAGTATAGATCTGGAAAAATGTAAATGTTAAAGTACCTTTTATCCAGTCCATACTAGGGGTCAAACATTAGCAGTGTTTTAACATACCATTGTAACTCAACTTACACATTTAAAACAAAAAGTAACAAAACCCTCACCTATTAGAGACAATTAATTAATTCTTTAGAGAGAAAGGCACTACAAAATCTAAAAAATACAACAATCAGTTAGTAATACGTGACTGATCAGGGAGGCAATGTCATGGTTCTAAATAGACAAGATTATGTTAGAGAGGCCCTACAACAATCACTAGATAAAAATATCTACCTTTATATTAAAATCAAATCCAACAAGGGAATACAAATCCACACTCAAATCCTTAGTTGAAGTAGCTGATAAATGTGGGGTTATTAAGACACATATTGTCAGCCGTAAAGGATCAGCCCAGGATTCAACCCAACTGCTAGCGTGAAAAGTAAAAACACACGCTAGCACACTGAGAAATATCTAGGACGTGGCCCACTCACGATTGATGAAAGCAAATGTCCCTTTGAGAAGATTAATTAACAAACTAAGTGAAATTCCTTTTAGCAGGTGATAAGTAAATGTCCCTTTAAGCAGGTTAGCAAACAAACAGAGAGATATTCCTTTTAGCAGGTTTGGATAAAGCAAATGTCCCTTTAAGCAGATTAGCAAACAAACAGAGAGGTATTCCTTTTAGCAGGTTTGGATAAAGCAAAATGTCCCTTTAAGCAGGTTAGCAAACAAACAGAGAGGTATTCCTTTTAGCAGGTTTGGATAAAGCAAATGTCCCTTTAAGCAGGTTAGCAAAACAGAGAGGTCTTCCTCTTAGCAGATTTAAATAAAGCAAATGTCCCTTTAAGCAGGTTAGCAAACAAACAGAGATATTCCTCTTAGCAGATTTGAATAAAGCAAATGTCCCTTTAAGCAGGTTAGCAAACAAACAGATAGATATTCCTCTTAGCAGATTTGAATAAAGCAAATGTCCCTTTAAGCAGGTTAGCAAACAAACAGAGATATTCCTCTTAGCAGATTTGAATAAAGCAAATGTCCCTTTAAGCAGGTTAGCAAACAAACAGATAGATATTCCTCTTAGCAGATTTGAATAAAGCAAATGTCCCTTTAAGCAGGTTAGGAAACAAACAGTGAGGTATTCCTTTTAGCAGATTTGAATAAAGAAAATGTCCCTTTAAGCAGGTTAGCAAACAAACATAGATATATTCCTCTTAGCAGATTTGAATAAAGCAAATGTCCCTTTAAGCAGGTTAGCAAACAAACAGATAGATATTCCTCTTAGCAGATTTGAATAAAGCAAATGTCCCTTTAAGCAGGTTAGCAAACAAACATAGAGATATTCCTCTTAGCAGATTTGAATAAAGCAAATGTCCCTTTAAGCAGGTTAGCAAACAAACATAGAGATATTCCTCTTAGCAGATTTGAATAAAGCAAATGTCCCTTTAAGCAGGTTAGCAAACAAACATAGAGATATTCCTCTTAGCAGATTTGAATAAAGCAAATGTCCCTTTTAGCAGATTAGCAAACAAACAGTGGAATTCCTTTTAGCAGGTTAGCAACATACAGAGAGGTATTCAGGCAAGGAAAGTCTGGCAGGGAAGGAAGAGACATCTGTACTTTACTCACTCAGGTCCGGTCCGGCATGAAGAGAGAGAACAAACGGACCCGAGTAAGATGTCCCGCCGAGATTTGAAGGCAGGGAGACTCTGACGTCAGGAGGAGTGCCAGATACCGCGTCACGTTGCTAGGCAACGTGCCGTGAGACAGAAGAGATCCGTGAGCCGTGGCGACACGGCAATGAGCGGATCTGATACATGACACATATGATTGACTATTTGATACCAGAAAACCCTGTGGTTGACATTTTTTACTATTTTCCAAAAGTGCATTAAGATCTTCACAACCCCCCAGGTCAGCCTATTGTGGCTGTATCGGGTTCCCTTATTAACCTCTTTCTGATTTGGAAGACACTTTTTTACAACCCTTTGAAACATCACTACCGAGATATATTAAAGCAGTGCTTGACAAATATGTTAACCCCTAACGACCAAGAATGTGTCAGGCACGTCCTACAAAAAGTGTCAGTTAATGACCAAGGACGTGTCTGAAAAGTCCTCAGGGGTTTTAAGCGGTGGAAGCGATCGTGATCGCTTCCAGCCACTTTCAAGCTATTGCAGTGATGCCATGATATTGAGGCATCACTGCAATACCTTTTTTAAACATCCGATGCATTGAGAGTCACTTGAATTTAGCAGCGTTTCCCTTCATTTCTTAGATTTGTCCTTACTTCCCAACCTTGACACACAATGCATTTTGACCGAACTGTATCACAAACCTACAGCAGGGAATACAAATCCTCTCATTCTCCACATCTACTAAAATCCATTCCCAAAGGACAATTAATAAGGGTCAAAAGGAATTGCTCTCATCCAGACACATATGAAAATCAGACCAAAATTACTATAAACAGACTTTTAGACAGAGGTTATGATAAGGGCAAGGTCAAAAGAGAGGTTGATCAAATCCCTCGTACAGAATTACTAAAAAAAAAATCACCCCTCTTTATAACCACATACAGTAGGGAATATCATCAAATCTGTGGTCTTATAAAACAACATCTACCTATTTTTTATAGTGATCCTATACTATCAGATATAGTTGAAAGAGGAGTGAAATTCATATTTAAAAAAGCTAAATTTTTTAGAAATATCTTCTCACCCTCTATGCTTCCCAAACAAATGAATACAACATGGCTTACCCAAAGAAAAGGGTGTTATAAAAGTTGTGGATCACAATGTAAAACCTGTGAACATATTATCCAGGGTAGTACCTTTGAATCCAATGCTACAGATAATAAGAGATCCGCTATATTATAAACTGCAACACCAGTCATGTGATTTATTTGCCCACCTGCATGGGATGCAACATACAGTACACAGGTAGAAGAGGGCACTCGGAGACAGATTTTTAGAACATCTAAGAGCTATTGAGGACCATGATTCCAACACACCTATTGCCAGACATTTTAGAACACAACACAACTCAGATAGTTCCTAATTAAAAGTTTAGGGAATAGATTTTGTCCCAGTAGGCAGGAGAGGTGGCAATAAGGAAACCAAATTGGATGAAAAAGAGGTACTTTGGATTTTTCACCTGAGTACCAGATTTCCCAATGGTTTAATGGTATGAATGTTGAATGTTGATCTTTTTATTAGACATTAAACTCTCTCTTTTTCTGTTTTTTGTCTGTCTGCCTATACCCTAATTTACTTTGCTGATCAATATAATACAAATATTTAAGATATGGACAAACACTAACATTATGTTTTTTTCTATAATGATATAAATATATGTTCCTCTATTTAGGGTATTTACTTACTATGCCTTTAAGGTTACACATGAACAAGTTAGGTGTTAATTATATACAGTACGTGGTTCTTATTGATGTTTTTACCTTTAAAAGGCAATTACAATGACCCCTCACACTATCAGTGATCAAGTGCTTTCTCGGCATGAAACACGTCTGATGCGGAGGGGCCATGGTTTTCCCACTACATACTTTTTCTTATACATGACTGTATCCAGGTGCTGGATTTATATATGTATGTAAGTGCCAGGACGCTGTATTCTTTCATGATTAGAGAGTTAGTGCATGAAATGTATTTAGTGTTTACTGTCCCTGTAACACCATTTATTTATAGGCCTTCAGGCATTAGTGCACCTTCGGCATAGTGCAAACTTCGGCTCAGCATTCAAGCGACAGCTGACATGTTCAGTGCACCAACATAAATGTTGATTATGAGCCTTGCTAAACATTCTCTGGTAACTCTTTTTAACCTTTTACTTGAAATACCAGATTGTGCGCTTTTCATAGTATGGTCCAACAATATTGATTGTGCACCCTGCACTATCATTACCGATCCACTTGTAATCTGGGCCTCTATTTGTTAATGCTCAAGCAATAATCTAGTGTGTGCTAACATCTGCATGACGGATATTGCCGGTGCGTTAAATACCTCATTTGTTTTGTTAGTAAACTAGCAAGCAATAATAGTTTACTTCAGGTCTCAAAAAGAGCTAATTGTTACAGCGGTATTTTTTTAACTCACTTAACTCATCACTTGTAATAGGAGCATGATGAGCGCTGTAACAGCACAATGTACATTGGCCATTAAATGTATAGTGTGCGCTAAAAAAAGGTTTGTCCTCTGGAGATGCGTTGGTTTAGACATTTTGGCCCAGATTACAAGAGGAGCTCTAAATATAGCTTTTGCAAAAACACAATTTATGCTTACCTGATAAATTTATTTCTCTTGTGGTGTATCCAGTCCACGGATCATCCATTACTTGTGGAATATTCTCATTACCAACAGGAAGTTGCAAGAGGACACCCACAGCAGAGCTGTTATATAGCTCCTCCACTAACTGCCATATCCAGTCATTCGACCGAAAACAAGCCGAGAAAGGAGAAACCATAGGGTGCAGTGGTGACTGTAGTTTAAATTTAAAAATTACCTGCCTTAAAATGACAGGGCGGGCCGTGGACTGGATACACCACAAGAGAAATAAATTTATCAGGTAAGCATAAATTGTGTTTTCGCTTGTAAGGTGTATCCAGTCCACAGATCATCCATTACTTGTGGGATACCAATACCAAAGCTAAAGTACACAAATGAAGGGAGGGACAAGGCAGGTACTCAAACGGAAGGTACCACTGCCTGTAAAACCTTTCTCCCAAAAATAGCCTCCGAAGAAGCAAAAGTATCAAATTTGAAGAATTTTGAAAAAGTATGAAGCGAAGACCAAGTCGCCGCCTTGCAAATTTTTAAAGGCCCAAGTGGAAGCCACAGCTCTAGTAGAATGAGCTGTAATCCTTTCAGGAGGCTGCTGTCCAGCAATCTCATAGGCTAAGCGGATTATGCTTCTTAGCCAAAAAGAAAGAGAGGTTGCCGAAGCCTTTTGACCTCTCCTCTGTCCAGAGTAGACAACAAACAAAGCAGATGTTTGACAAAAATCTTTAGTAGCTTGTAAATAAAACTTTAAAGCTCAAACCACGTCCAGATTGTGTAATAGATGTTCCTTCTTTGAAGAAGAATTAGGACACAAGGATGGAACAACAATCTCTTGATTGATGGTCTTGTTAGATACCACCTTAGGTAAAAACCCAGGTTTGGTACGCAGAACTACCTTATCCGTATGGAAAATCAGATAAGGAGAATCACATTGTAAGGCAGATAACTCGGAGACTCTACGAGCCAAGGAAATAGCTACCAAAAAAAGAACTTTCCAAGATAAAAGTTTGATATCTATGGAATGAAGGGGTTCAAACGGGACTCCTTGAAGAACCTTAAGAACCAAATTTAAGCTCCATGGCAGAGCAACAGGTTTAAACACAGGCTTGATTCTAACTAAAGCCTGACAAAATGCCTGAACATCTGGAACATCTGCCAGACGCTTGTGCAAAAGGATAGACAGAGCAGAAATCTGTCCCTTTAAGGAACTAGCTGACAATCCTTTTTCCAAACCTTCTTGGAGAAAGGATAATATCCTGGGAATCCTGACCTTACTCCATGAGTAACCCTTGGATTCACACCAATAAAGATATTTACGCCATATCTTATGGTAAATTTTCCTGGTGACAGGCTTTCGTGCCTGTATTAAGGTATCAATGACTGACTCGGAGAAGCCACGCTTTGATAAAATCAAGCGTTCAATCTCCAGGCAGTCAGTCTCAGAGAAATTAGATTTGGATGGTTGAAAGGACCCTGAATTAGAAGGTCCTGTCTCAGAGGCAGAGTCCATGGTGGAAAGGATGACATGTCCACTAGATCTGCATACCAGGTCCTGCGTGGCCACGCAGGCGCTATCAAAATCACTGATGCTCTCTCCTGCTTGATCCTGACAATCAGTCGAGGGAGCAGAGGAAACGGTGGAAACACATAAGCCAGGTTTAAAGACCTGGGGGCTGTTAGAGCATCTATCAGCGTCGCCTTGGGGTCCCTGGACCTGGATCCGTAACAAGGAAGCTTGGCGTTCTGGCGAGACGCCATGAGATCCAGTTCTGGTTTGCCCCAACGATGAATCAATTGTGCAAACACCTCCGTATGGAGTTCCCACTCCCCCGGATGAAAAGTCTGACGACTTAGAAAATCCGCCTCCCAGTTCTCTACACCTGGGATATGGATAGCTGATAGGTGGCAAGAGTGAATCTCTGCCCAGCGAACTATTTTTGAAACTTCTAACATCGCTAGGGAACTTCTTGTTCCCCCTTGATGGTTGATGTAAGCCACAGTCGTGATGTTGTCCGACTGAAATCTGATGTACCTCAGAGTTGCTAACTGAGGCCAAGCCTGAAGAGCATTGAATATCGCTCTCAGTTCCAGAATATTTATTGGAAGGAGTGTCTCCTCCTGAGTCCACGATCCCTGAGCCTTCAGGGAGTTCCAGACTGCACCCCAACCTAAAAGGCTGGCATCTGTTGTTACAATTGTCCGATCTGGTCTGCGAAAGGTCATACCTTTGGACAGATGGACCCGAGATAGCCACCAGAGAAGAGAATCCCTGGTCTCTTGATACAGATTTAGTAGAGGGGACAAATCTGTGTAATCCTTGTTCCACTGACTGAGCATGCATAGTTGCAGCGGTCTGAGATGTAAGCGTGCAAACGGCACTATGTCCATTGCCGCTACCATTAAGCCGATTACTTCCATGCACTGAGCCACCGAAGGGCACAGAATGGAATGAAGAACACGGCAGGAATTTAGAAGCTTTGATAACCTGGACTCCCTCAGGTAAATTTTCATTTCTACAGAATCTATCAGAGTCCCTAGGAAGGAAACTCTTGTGAGTCGGGATAGAGAACTCTTTTCCTCGTTCACTTTCCACCCATGCGACCTCAGAAATGCCAGTACTACGTCCGTATGAGACTTGGCAATTTGGAAGTTTGACGCCTGTATCAGGATGTCGTCTAAATAAGGGGCCACTGCTATGCCCCGCGGCCTTAGGACCGCCAGAAGCGACCCTAGAACCTTCGTAAAGATTCTTGGGGCTGTAGCTAATTCAAAGGGAAGAGCTACAAACTGGTAATGCCTGTCTAGAAAGGCAAACCTGAGAAACCGATGATGATCTTTGTGTATCGGAATGTGAAGATAAGCATCCTTTAAATCCACTGTAGTCATATATTGACCCTTCTGGATCATAGGTAGGATGGTACGAATAGTTTCCATCTTGAATGATGGAACTCTGAGGAATTTGTTTAAGATCTTTAGATCCAAAATTGGTCTAAAGGTTCCCTCTTTTTTGGGAACCACAAACAGATTTGAGTAAAAACCCTGTCCCTGTTCCTCCTTTGGAACTGGATGGATCACTCCCATAACTAGGAGGTCTTGTATACAGTGTAAGAATGCCTCTCTCTTTATCTGGTTTGCAGATAATTGTGAAAGGTGAAATCTCCCTTTTGGGGGGGAAGCTTTGAAGTCCAGAAGATATCCCTGGGATATAATTTCCAACGCCCAGGGATCCTGGACATCTCTTGCCCACTCCTGGGCGAAGAGCGAAAGTCTGCCCCCTACTAGATCCGTTACCGGATAGGGGGCCGTTCCTTCATGCTGTCTTAGAGGCAGCAGCAGGCTTTTTGGCCTGCTTACCTTTGTTCCAGTTCTGGTTTGGTCTCCAGACCGTCTTGGACTGAGCAAAAGTTCCCTCTTGTTTTGCATTAGAGGAAGTTGATGCCGCACCTGCCTTGAAGTTTCGAAAGGCACGAAAATTAGACTGTTTGGCCCTTGATTTGGACCTGTCCTGAGGAAGAGCATGACCTTTTCCTCCAGTGATATCAGCAATAATCTTCTTCAAACCAGGCCCGAATAGGGTCTGCCCCTTGAAGGGAATGTTAAGCAGCTTAGATTTTGAAGTCACGTCAGCTGACCATGATTTAAGCTATAGCGCCCTGCGCGCCTGTATAGCAAAACCAGAATTCTTAGCCGTTAGTTTAGTCAAATGAACAATGGCATCAGAAACAAAAGAATTGGCTAGCTTAAGTGCTCTAAGCTTGCCAAGTATGTCATCCAATGGAGTCGCTACCTGTAAAGCCTCTTCCAGAGACTCAAACCAGAATGCCGCAGTAGCAGTGACAGGAGCAATGCATGCAAGGGGCTGTAGGATAAAACCTTGTTGAATAAACATTTTCTTAAGGTAACCTTCTAATTTTTTATCCATTGGATCTAAAAAAGCACAACTGTCCTCGACAGGGATAGTAGTACGCTTTGCTAGAGTAGAAACTGCTCCCTCCACCTTAGGGACTGTCTGCCATAAGTCCCGTGTGGTGGCGTCTATTGGAAACATTTTTCTAAAAATAGGAGGGGGAGAGAACGGCACACCTGGTCTATCCCATTCCTTATTAATAATTTCTGTAAACCTTTTAGGTATTGGAAAAACATCAGTACACACCGGCACTGCATAGTATTTATCCAGTCTACACAATTTCTCTGGCACTGCAATTGTATCACAGTCATTCAGAGCAGCTAAAACCTCCCTGAGCAACACGCAGAGGTGTTCAAGCTTAAATTTAAATGTAGAAATATCAGAATCAGGTTGCATCATCTTTCCTGAGTCAGAAATATCACCCACAGACTGAAGCTCTCCTTCCTCAGCTTCTGCATATTGTGAGGCAGTATCAGACATGGTTCTTAAAGCGTCAGTATGCTCTGCATTTCGTCTAACCCCAGAGCTATCTCGCTTACCTCTAAATTCAGGTAGTCTGGCTAATACCACTGACAGTGTATTATCCATGACTGCCGCCATGTCTTGTAAATTAATCGCTATGGGCGCCCTAGATGTACTTGGCGCCATTTGAGCGTGAGTCCCTTGAACGGGAGTCAAATGATCTGACACGTGGGGAGAGTTAGTCGGCATAACATCCCCCTGGTCAGATTCCTCTGGTGATAAATTTTTTAAAGACAGAATATGATCTTTATTGCTTAAAGTGAAATCAGTACATTTGGTACACATTCTAAGAGGGGGTTCCACCATGGCTTTTAAACATAATGAACAAGGAGTTTCCTCTATGTCAGACATGTTTGTACAGACTAGCAATGAGACTAGCAAGCTTGGAAAACACTTTAAATCAAGTTAACAAGCAAATATAAAAAATGGTCCTGTGCCTTTAAGAGAAACAAATTTTGTCAAAATTTGAAAAACAGTGAAAAAAGGCAGTAAATCAAACGAAATTTTTACAGTGTATCTAATAAACTAACAGAGCATTGCACCCACTTGCAAATGGATGATTAACCCCTTAGTTCAAAAAACGGATCAAAAAAACGATATAAACGTTTTTTAACAGTCACAACAAACTGCCACAGCCTGCTGTGGCCCTACCTTCCCCAATAAACGACTTTGGAAAGCCTTTGAGCCCTTTAGAGATGTCCTATAGCATTCAGGGGACTCCTGAGGGAAGCTGGATGTCACAGTCTGTAATTTTAACTGCGCAAAAAAGCGCTAAAATTGGCCCCTCCCACTCATACTACAACAGTGGAAAGCCTCAGGAAACTGTTTCTAGGCAAAATTTAAGCCAGCAATGTGGAAAAAAATAGGCCCCAATAAAGTTTTATCACCAAAGCATACATAAAAACGACTAAACATGCCAGCAAACGTTTTATATTGCAATATTATAAGGGTATTACCCCTGAGAGTAAGCATGATACCAGTCGCTATTAAATCACTGTATTCAGGCTTAACTTACATTAATCCGGTATCAGCAGCATTTTCTAGCATTTCCATTTCTAGAAAAAATTGTAACTGCACATACCTCATAGCAGAGTAACCTGCACGCCATTCTCCCGCTGAAGTTACGTCTCTCCTCAGACATATGTGAGAACAGCAATGGATCTTAGTTACAACCTGCTAAGATCATAGAAAACTCAGGCAGATTCTTCTTCTATTTACTGCCTGGGATAAAATAGTACACTCCGGTACCATTTAAAAATAACAAACTTTTGATTGAAGAAAAAAACTAACTATTTTTCACCACTCTCTCTTACTACCTCCATGCTTGTTGAGAGTTGCAAGAGAATGACTGGATATGGCAGTTAGGGGAGGAGCTATATAACAGCTCTGCTGTGGGTGTCCTCTTGCAACTTCCTGTTGGGAATGAGAATATCCCACAAGTAATGGATGATCCGTGGACTGGATACACCTTACAAGAGAAAGCAATATTATCGCTCCACTGAGTAATACCAGTGCATGCTAATGTGCGCTGGTATTATAAAGTTGACAGCAATGGCTCCAATGGGAGCCTCGTTCTGATGCCATACACGGCACAGAACCAAAGTGCAGCGAAGGGGGTAAGTAGCGCAGCGATGGCAGTATATTGCAAATATATATGTATATAAGCATAAACATATATATTTACTGGAAACACACAGTTCCCATAGACCGCAATGTAAAAGCATAGACCATTGAGTTTAGCCCCCAAAAACTGCTAAGTGCAGTTTTCTTTTTTCTTTTCAAATGCTACTCTGTTTAATTTTATAAGCGCTAATTGCTACCGTGAGCTCGCAGTAGCAATAACCAGCCACTTGTAATGGCTGGTTATTTATCGAGGGCCCGCAAATGGGCAAATTTGCCCGCTTGCAGGCGTGTGAAAAATTAACGCCCCCCTTGTAATCTGGACCTTAATCATCCATATTTTACCAAAAGTGGCGAGGTAAGTAAATGTATATATTAATTTATTATTAGGTGAACTTAAAGGGCCATAATACCCAAATGTTTAAACACTTGAAAGTAATGCAGTATAGCTGTAAAAAGCTGACTAGAAAATATCACCTGAACATCTCTATGTAAAAAAAGAAAGATATTTTACCTCAAAAGTTTCTCAGTAGCCACATCCCATTGTAAAGGACTTCTAAGCAACAAATCAGTATGTCTGTCCCGGGACAGCGGAAGGAGCGAGCTTACGTGCACTCTCATCTTATTTCCCTATTCAGCTTAAGGAAGTTTACAATGACATCTCATGAGAGTTAAGTGAAATCTCATTAGATCACAGTAAAAGAGTTCATGACCTCAGCACTGTTGATGCTGATTGGCTGCTGTTCATTTCTTCATTTTTTTTATTTTTGTTTACCTGCAGCTGAGCAGCAGCTGAGTATAATTTTGTACACAGCTCTTTGCTGAGCTGAGGAAAGTGTGAGGTAAAATATCTTTCTTTTTTACATAGAGATGCTCCAGTGATATTTTCAAGTGATTTAGCATATGAGTATTATGTCCCTTTAAATAATGATGGCACAGAACCAATATTTTATATTCAAAACACAAATAGTAGACAATTAATATTGCAAATGTCTCAAAAAGCAAGGGAATTTATCACTCTTTAAATATATGAAATATTATAAATTTTATTTCTAGAAAAATTTATTTCAAATTAGAAAAAACATTTCTGGCAATAAATTAATGAGCAATAACTTGGAGTCAATACAAACTTTATATAGTATAAATGCAAGCAAATTGAATTAAAAACAAACATATCCACGTGGCACCAAAGATGAAAATTAATCTTAATATGTAACTCTATACTATACACTGACCTCCTTATCACCATACATAATGAGGCCCATTTATCAAGCTCCGAATGGAGCTTGAGGGCCCGTGTCTAAAGACCGCTGCTCCATAACCTGTCCACTTGCTCTGATGAGGTGGACAGAGATCACCAAAATTCAACCCGATCGAGTACGATCGGGTTGATTGACACCCCTGCTGGCGGCCGATTGGCCGCGAGTCTGCAGGGGGTGTCGTTGCACCAGCAGCTCACAAGAGCTGCTGGTGCAATGCTGAATACGGAGAGCGTATTGCTCTCCGCATTCAGTGATGTCTGTCGGACCTGATCCGCACTGTTGATAAATAGGCCTCAATGGAAGTAACCAGAGCAGAAAAGGTACTTGAAGCTTGCGGTATATACGGACACCAGTATATGGGAATATTCAATCGAAACCGCAACACCGTAGCTGCTAACTGGCCCCAATGAAAGGGTAGCGCCAATGCAGGTAAATATTGGGGATCCATGCAATTTCACTGAAGCACTCGGTACAAAATCATACATAAACTTAAATGGCAGTAATCCCACTGCACGTGGGGCACAGTAATAGGAGACAATTCACTGGCAATGGAAGAGGAATATACAGAGATGTTCGATAAAGCCTCTGAGGGTATGTGAGCAGGTCTGCTTGCAGTTCATCTGTAATTATACAGCTCCTGGTAAAATAGCAATCTCCATTAACAAAATCATGTGCTCACCATTTGTGCAAGTTGTGCCAGGTTCCCATGCAGTAGTGGAGAATATGCCAAGAAAACAGCTGCTGGTGTCCAGGCAAGCTGAACAAATCACCATCACTGTGTCACGTGGCCAAAAGCGCCAATAGCTGACGCGCGTTTCTCCCCTCACATTGGCTAAGTGAGTTGGGGTTTCACCAGGGCCTATTACTGTGCACCACATGCAGTGGGATTACTGACATTTAAGTTTATGTATGATTTTGTACCAAGTGCTTCAGTGAAATTGCATAGATCACCAAGATTTACCTGCACTGGTGCTACCTTTGAAAGCTTTTATTTGGGCCAGTTAGCGGTGTTTCAGTTTCGATTAAATATTCCCATATACTAGTAACCGTATATGCTACAATTTAATCATCCACTTGTATTAACAGATTGTGTGTTATTCTTTGTGCAAGTCTAGCACAAGAATACATACACTGCACTACTGACTGCACTCCACTTGTAATTTAGCCTTATAAGTACAAGCAAACATGGCAACTTCACAGCACACGTTCACAGTAACTCCTATGTTCCATATTTTATTACAAGCTACCCTGATATCAAGTTTTACTTTAGAATAATATTATATATGAAAAGCAACATTGCATTAAAGGGACAGAAAACACTAAATAAATGCAAGATAGAATGATGTATTCAAAGAAAAGATTAATCTGAGAATACCATGTAAATGTATTTTTTTAGTTTCATTAGTGTTAAGTTTTAATGTCTATAAAACATTGGGAGCTGCCATGTTATAACTTTGTTTTTTTTCTCTGCTGTGGCCAATCAGGGACAGTTATAAATATGTCACTAGAGTGTGCAGCCAATGGCTGTGTGGAATATAACAGTGTTCTGCACTTCCATTTCTAACAGGAACTGAAAAGCTCTCAATTTCAGAATTAAATGACAGGAAAAGGGGACAAAATAAATAATGAAAGTATATTGCAGAGGGTTTTTTTTAAATAAGATTTATCATTTTATATTACCATCTAAAAGTGTTTAATGTCCCTTTAATGTTGACAGATGCAACAAATCGTAGCCTATTAACACCATGCAAATATTCAGCTGCTTTCCTACCTTTTGTAACATTGTGTTTCCATTGTGGTTTTTGATGTTGTGCTTGCTTACTTCTCCCGCATACTCGTACCTATAGACACGGTCAGTGACGTTGATAAGAAGCATACCTGGGTTGCTGTCCAGGTTCTCACAGCCATACATTATACCATTTTCAAAGTCAGAAGATTTTGTGCCATAACGGATAATCAATCCCATCACCAAACCTGCAATATAAATACATAAATTAAATATATTTATTACACTTTAACCCTATTCTGCTCACAACACCATGTGTAGCAAAGCAGACCTATACTTGCTATAGGCCAAAATAATGTAAAGGAAAAGTCAAGGCTTGAAATATACATTTTTATAAATGTATACCTCAATCTTTTTAAAAAGATGACATTTGTCTGTAGCTTACCTAAAAATGGCTCTGCTCATTGTGAATGCTTTTTACATGTGTTCTTAACAATTATAAATTATATTATCAGGAGGCCTTAACTGTAGCTTTTGAAAATCCCTCTTCAATTTCTGCTGATTTTTTTTCTTTTCTATATATGTAATAATTTACATGCAGCTGTGATGTTAATTGAGAAGTTGTCGACAGCTATAATTAGTTTATGGCTCCATTTTAGTACCAGGTTTCCGTTTAAATATTTTGTGCAGTGACAGCAGTCGCTCTTTTCGTGTAGGTGTAAGTTAACGTTGTGTTAATGCTTCCATGCAACGTCAGAATTCTTGAAAATTGCACCGTAACAAATTAGTTGCTATGGTAACCTGACCTTACACAATAACATTTATGTTTAACGTCTGCGCTCCTTGGGCGCGATCCCATATACGGCGCAGGTTTTGGCGCCAGCGTGGCAACCTGTGACGCCCGTAATTTCATCTTGCACTTCGGGATATTACATATACCCCGCCGGCAGTTCCTAAAGTGCCGTAAGTCTGATAAACTAGCGATGTCCAGAAATGAGCGTAACTACAAATTTCTGGAGTCGCTAGTGATTTACGGCACTTTAGAAACTGCCGGCGCCTAAGAAAAGTAAAGATAATTTTAAATCTCCCGTAACAGTCTAACACACCTCCCAAAAATAGCCCGACACGTAAAACCCCTATATCCGCAATCCCCCCCTCTCACTACTAATAATAAATGTATTAACCCCCAGACCGACAACCCCCCACAACGCAATATGCCTTATTATTAACCGCTAAACCGTCATAGCCCACACCGCAAGTAATAACTAAATTATTAACTCCTAAACCGCTATAGCCCACACCGCAATTACCCTATTCTAGTATTAACCCCTAAACCGCCATAGCCCACACCGCAATTAAACTATTCTAGTATTAACCCCTAAACCGCCATAGCCCACACCGCAATTAACCTATTCTAGTATTAACCCTTAAACTGCCATAGCCAACATAGGCTATTAAATGTACTAACCCCTAATCTGCCGCCGCCAACGTCGCAGCCACTATAATAAAGTTATTAACCCCTAAACCTAAGTCTAACCCTAACCCTAACACCCCCCTAACTTAAATATAATTTAAATAAATCTAAATAATATTACTATTATTAACTAAATCATTCCTATTTAAAACTAAATACTTACCTATAAAATAAACCCTAAGATAGCTACAATATAATTAATAATTACATTGTAGCTATTTTAGGATTTATTTTTATTTTACAGGCAACTTTGTATTTATTTTAACTAGGTACAATAGCTATTAAATAGTTAATAATTATTTAATAGCTACCTAGTTAAAATAATTACAAATTTACCAGTAAAATAAAACCTAACCGAAGTTACAATTACACCTAACACTACACTATCATTAAATAATTAAATTAATTAACTACAATTAGCTAAAATTAAAACATAATTTATGCTTACCTGATAAATTTATTTCTCTTGTAGTGTATCCAGTCCACGGATCATCCATTACTTATGGGATATTAACTCCTCCCCAACAGGAAGTGCAAGAGGATTCACCCAGCAGAGCTGCTATATAGCTCCTCCCCTAACTGCCATTACCAGTCATTCGACCGAAAACATGCAGAGAAAGGAAAACCATAGGGTACAGTGGTGACTGTAGTTTAATGGAAAAATTACCTGCCTTAAAGTGACAGGGCGGGCCGTGGACTGGATACACTACAAGAGAAATAAATTTATCAGGTAAGCATAAATTATGTTTTCTCTTGTTAAGTGTATCCAGTCCACGGATCATCCATTACTTATGGGATACCAATACCAAAGCTAAAGTACACGGATGACGGGAGGGACAGGCAGGCTCTTTATACGGAAGGAACCACTGCCTGAAGAACCTTTCTCCCAAAAACAGCCTCCGAAGAAGCAAAAGTGTCAAATTTGTAAAATTTGGAAAAAGTATGAAGAGAAGACCAAGTTGCAGCCTTGCAAATCTGTTCAACAGAAGCCTCATTCTTAAAGGCCCAAGTGGAAGCCACAGCTCTAGTAGAATGTGCTGTAATTCTTTCAGGAGGCTGCTGTCCAGCAGTCTCATAGGCTAACCGTATTATGCTACGAAGCCAAAAGGAGAGAGAGGTAGCCGAAGCTTTTTGACCTCTCCTCTGACCAGAATAAACGACAAACAGGGAAGACGTTTGTCGAAAATCCTTAGTTGCCTGTAGATAAAATTTCAGGGCACGGACTACATCTAGATTGTGTAGCAGACGTTCCTTTTTCGAAGAAGGATTAGGACACAAAGATGTAACCACAATCTCTTGATTGATATTCCTGTTAGTGACCACCTTAGGTAGGAACCCAGGTTTAGTACGCAGAACTACCTTGTCTGAATGAAAAATCAGATAAGGAGAATCACAATGTAAGGCAGATAACTCAGAGACTCTTCGAGCCGAGGAAATCGCCATTAAAAACAGAACTTTCCAAGATAACAACTTGATATCAATGGAATGAAGGGGTTCAAACGGAACCCCCTGTAAAACATTAAGAACTAAGTTCAAACTCCATGGTGGAGCAACAGTTTTAAACACAGGCTTGATCCTAGCTAAAGCCTGACAAAAAGCTTGAACGTCCGGAACTTCTAACAGACGTTTGTGTAAAAGAATGGACAGAGCTGAAATCTGTCCCTTTAAGGAACTAGCGGATAAACCCTTTTCTAAACCTTCTTGTAGAAAAGACAATATCCTCGGAATCCTAACCTTACTCCATGAGTAACTCTTGGATTCGCACCAATATAAGTATTTGCGCCATATCTTATGGTAAATCTTTCTGGTAACAGGCTTCCTAGCCTGTATTAAGGTATCAATAACTGACTCAGAAAAACCACGTTTTGATAAAATCAAGCGTTCAATTTCCAAGCAGTCAGCTTCAGAGAAATTAGATTTTGATGTTTGAAGGGACCCTGGATCAGAAGGTCCTGTTTCAGAGGTAGCGACCAAGGTGGACAGGATGACATGTCCACTAGATCTGCATACCAAGTCCTGCGTGGCCATGCAGGCGTTATTAGAATCACTGATGCTCTCTCCTGTTTGATTCTGGCAATCAATCGAGGAAGCATCGGGAAGGGTGGAAACACATAAGCCATCACGAAGGTCCAAGGTGCTGTCAAAGCATCTATCAGAACCGCTCCCGGATCCCTGGATCTGGACCCGTAACGAGGAAGCTTGGCGTTCTGTCGAGACGCCATGAGATCTATCTCTGGTTTGCCCCAACGTCGAAGTATTTGGGCAAAGACCTCCGGATGAAGTTCCCACTCCCCCGGATGAAAAGTCTGACGACTTAAGAAATCCACCTCCCAGTTCTCCACTCCCGGGATGTGGATTGCTGACAGGTGGCAAGAGTGAGACTCTGCCCAGCGAATTATCTTTGATACTTCCATCATTGCTAGGGAGCTTCTTGTCCCTCCCTGATGGTTGATGTAAGCTACAGTCGTGATGTTGTCCGACTGAAACCTGATGAACCCCCGAGTTGTTAACTGGGGCCAAGCCAGAAGGGCATTGAGAACTGCTCTCAATTCCAGAATGTTTATTGGTAGGAGACTCTCCTCCTGATTCCATTGTCCCTGAGCCTTCAGAGAATTCCAGACAGCGCCCCAACCTAGTAGGCTGGCGTCTGTTGTTACAATTGTCCAGTCCGGCCTGCTGAATGGCATCCCCCTGGACAGATGTGGCCGAGAAAGCCACCATAGAAGAGAATTTCTGGTCTCTTGATCCAGATTCAGAGTAGGGGACAAGTCTGAGTAATCCCCATTCCACTGACTTAGCATGCACAATTGCAGCGGTCTGAGATGTAGACGTGCAAAGGGTACTATGTCCATTGCTGCTACCATTAAGCCTATCACCTCCATGCATTGAGCTACTGACGGGTGTTGAATGGAATGAAGGACACGGCATGCATTTTGAAGCTTTGTTAACCTGTCTTCTGTCAGGTAAATCTTCATTTCTACAGAATCTATAAGAGTCCCCAAGAAGGGAACTCTTGTGAGTGGAAAGAGAGAACTCTTCTTTTCGTTCACCTTCCATCCATGCGACCTTAGAAATGCCAGTACTAACTCTGTATGAGACTTGGCAGTTTGAAAGCTTGAAGCTTGTATCAGAATGTCGTCTAGGTACGGAGCTACCGCAATTCCTCGCGGTCTTAGTACCGCCAGAAGAGCACACAGAACCTTTGTGAAGATTCTCGGAGCCGTAGCCAATCCGAATGGAAGAGCTACAAACTGGTAATGCCTGTCTAGAAAGGCAAACCTTAGAGACCGGTAATGATCTTTGTGAATCGGTATGTGAAGGTAAGCATCCTTTAAATCCACTGTGGTCATGTACTGACCCTTTTGGATCATGGGTAAAATTGTCCGAATAGTTTCCATTTTGAACCTCTTAGGAATTTGTTTAGGATCTTTAAATCCAAGATTGGCCTGAAAGTTCCCTCTTTTTTGGGAACCACAAACAGATTTGAGTAAAACCCTTGTCCTTGTTCCGACCGCGGAACCGGATGGATCACTCCCATTAATAAAAGATCTTGTACGCAGCGTAGAAACGCCTCTTTCTTTATTTGGTTTGTTGACAACCTTGACAGATGAAATCTCCCTCTTGGGGGAGAGAATTTGAAGTCTAGAAGGTATCCCTGAGATATGATCTCTAACGCCCAGGGATCCTGGACATCTCTTGCCCAAGCCTGGGCGAAGAGAGAAAGTCTGCCCCCCACTAGATCCGTTCCCGGATCGGGGGCCCTCGATTCATGCTGTCTTAGGGGCAGCAGCAGGTTTCCTGGCCTGCTTGCCCTTGTTCCAGGACTGGTTAGGTCTCCAGCCTTGTCTGTAGCGAGCAACAGCTCCTTCCTGTTTTGGTGCAGAGGAAGTTGATGCTGCTCCTGCTTTGAAATTACGAAAGGAACGAAAATTAGACTGTCTAGCCTTAGGTTTGGCTCTGTCTTGAGGCAGGACATGGCCTTTACCTCCTGTAATGTCAGCGATAATTTCTTTCAACCCGGGTCCGAATAAGGTCTGCCCTTTGAAAGGTATATTAAGCAATTTAGATTTAGAAGTAACGTCAGCTGACCAGGATTTTAGCCACAGTGCTCTGCGTGCCTGAATGGCGAATCCGGAATTCTTAGCCGTAAGTTTAGTTAAATGTACTACGGCATCTGAAATAAATGAGTTAGCTAACTTAAGGGCTTTAAGCTTGTGTGTAATCTCATCTAATGGAGCTGATTCAAGTGTCTCTTCCAGAGACTCAAACCAAAATGCTGCTGCAGCCGTGACAGGCGCAATGCATGCAAGAGGTTGCAATATAAAACCTTGTTGAACAAACATTTTCTTAAGGTAACCCTCTAACTTTTTATCCATTGGATCTGAAAAGGCACAGCTATCCTCCACCGGGATAGTGCTACGCTTAGCTAAAGTAGAAACTGCTCCCTCCACCTTAGGGACCGTTTGCCATAAGTCCCGTGTGGTGGCGTCTATTGGAAACATCTTTCTAAATATCGGAGGGGGTGAGAACGGCACACCGGGTCTATCCCACTCCTTAGTAACAATTTCAGTAAGTCTCTTAGGTATAGGAAAAACGTCAGTACTCGCCGGTACCGCAAAATATTTATCCAACCTACACATTTTCTCTGGTATTGCAACTGTGTTACAATCATTCAGAGCCGCTAACACCTCCCCTAGTAATACACGGAGGTTTTCCAGCTTAAATTTAAAATTTGAAATATCTGAATCCAGTTTGTTTGGATCAGAACCGTCACCCGCAGAATGAAGCTCTCCGTCCTCATGTTCTGCGAATTGTGACGCAGTGTCTGACATGGCCCTAATATTATCAGCGCACTCTGTTCTCACCCCAGAGTGATCACGCTTACCTCTTAGTTCTGGTAATTTAGCCAAAACTTCAGTCATAACAGTAGCCATATCCTGTAATGTGATTTGTAATGGCCGCCCAGATGTACTCGGCGCTACAATATCACGCACCTCCCGAGCGGGAGATGCAGGTACTGACACGTGAGGCAAGTTAGTCGGCATAACTCTCCCCTCGTTGTTTGGTGAAATATGTTCAATTTGTACAGATTGACTTTTATTTAAAGTAGCATCAATACAGTTAGTACATAAATTTCTATTGGGCTCCACTTTGGCTTTAGCACATATAGCACAGATATCTTCCTCTGAATCAGACATGTTTAACACACTAGCAAATAAACTAGCAACTTGGAAATACTTTTCAAGTAATTTACTATAATATGAAAACGTACTGTGCCTATAAGAAGCACAGAAAAAGTTATGACAGTTGAAAATTAATAAACTGAAAAGTTATAGCATCAAATCTTTGTAAAAAACACAATTTTAGCAAAGGATTGCTCCCATTAGCAAAGGATAACTAACCCTGATAGCAGAAAAAAAAAAAAAAAAAAATACAGAAATAAACGTTTTTTTTTTTTTTTTATCACAGTCAACTACAATCTCACAGCTCTGCTGTGAGTGATTACCTCCCTCAAAACAAGTTTTGAAGACCCCTGAGTTCTGTAGAGATGAACCGGATCATGCAGGGAAGACAATAAACTTCTGACTGAATTTTTTGATGCGTAGCAAAAGCACCAAAAAAGGTCCCTCCCCCTCACACATAACAGTGAGAGAGATCAGTAAACTGTCATAAATTAAATAAAACGACTGCCAAGTGGAAAAAAATAGTGCCCAAAACATTTTTTCACCCAGTACCTCAGAAAATTAAACGATTTTACATGCCAGCAAAAAACGTTTAACATTAATAAATTGAGTGTTATTAAAAAGCCTGTTGCTAGTCCCTGCAAATTAGGCTAAAGTTTTATGCATACAGTATAATTCCAGTGAAGTGCCATTCCCCAGAATACTGAAGTGTAAAATATACATACATGACAGCCTGATACCAGTTGCTGCTACTGCATTTAAGGCTGAGTTTACATTATATCGGTATGGCAGAATTTTCTCATCAATTCCATTGTCAGAAAATAATAAGCTGCTACATACCTCTTTGCAGATTAATCTGCCCGCTGTCCCCTGATCTGAAGTTTACCTCTCCTCAGATGGCCGAGAAACAGCAATATGATCTTAACTACTCCGGCTAAAATCATAGAAAAACTCAGGTAGATTCTTCTTCAAATTCTACCAGAGAAGGAATAACACACTCCGGTGCTATTATAAAATAACAAACTTTTGATTGAAGGTATGAAACTAAGTATAATCACCACAGTCCTCTCACACATCCTATCTATTCGTTGGGTGCAAGAGAATGACTGGTAATGGCAGTTAGGGGAGGAGCTATATAGCAGCTCTGCTGGGTGAATACTCTTGCACTTCCTGTTGGGGAGGAGTTAATATCCCATAAGTAATGGATGATCCGTGGACTGGATACACTTAACAAGAGAAATACAATTAAATAAAATAAACTATAGTACAAAAAAAAACCCCACTAAATTACAGAAAATAAAAAAAATTACAAGACGTTTAAACTAATTACACCTAATCTAAGGCCCCTAATAAAATAAAAAAGCCCCCAAAATAATAAAATTCCCTACCCTATACTAAATTAAAAATAGCCCTTAAAAGGGCTTTTTGCGGGGCATTGCCCCAAAGTAATCAGCTCTTTTACCTGTAAAAAAAGAAATACAACCCCCCAACATTAAAACCCACCACCCACACCCAACCTTACTCTAAAACCCACCCAATCCCCCCACTACCCCATTGAAGATCACCTTACCTTGAGCCGTCTTCACCCAGCCGGGCAGAAGTCTTCATCCGATCCGGGCACAAGAGGTCCTACAGCCTGGCAGAAGTCTTGATCCGATCCGGCAGAAGAGGTCCTCCAACCGGGCAGAAGTCTTCATCCGATCCGGGCAGAAGAGGTCCTCCATCCAGGCAGAAGTCTTCATCCAAGCGGAATCTTCTATCTTCTTCCATCCGGAGCGGAGCAGGTCCATCTTGAAGACATCCGACACGGAGCATCCTTCCTGGCCGATGGACTAACGACGAATGAAGGTTCCTTTAAATGACGTCATCCAAGATGGCGTCCCTTGAATTCTGATTGGCTGATAGGATTCTATCAGCCAATCGGAATTAAGGTAGGAAAAAATCCTATTGGCTGATGCAATCAGCCAAAAGGATTGAAATTCAATCCGATTGGCTGATCCTATTAGCCAATAGGATTGATCTTGCATTCTATTGGCTGATTGTAACAGCCAATAGAATGTGAGGTCAATCCTATTGGCTGATTGCATCAGCCAATAGGATTTTTCATACCTTAATTTCGATTGGCTGATAGAATCCTATCAGCCGATTGGAATTCAAGGGACGCCATCTTGGATGACGTCATTTAAAGGAACCTTCATTCGTCGTTAGTCCGTCGGCCAGGAAGGATGATCCGCGTCGGATGTCTTCAAGATGGACCCGCTCCACTCCGGAAGGAAGAAGATAGAAGATGCCGCTTGGATGAAGAATTCTGCACGGATGGAGGACCTCTTCTGCCCGGATCGGATGAAGACTTCTGCCCGGCTGGGTGAAGACGGCTCAAGATAGGGTGATCTTCAATGGGGTAGTGTTAGGTTTTTTTAAGGGGGGATTGGGTGGGTTTTAGAGTAAGGTTGGGTGTGGGTGGTGGGTTTTAATGTTGGGGGGGTTGTATTTCTTTTTTACAGGTAAAAGAGCTGATTACTTTGGGGCAATGCCCCGCAAAAAGCCCTTTTAAGGGCTATTTGTAATTTAGTATAGGGTAGGGAATTTTATTATTTTGGGGGGGCTTTTTTATTTTATTAGGGGGCTTAGATTAGGTGTAATTAGTTTAAACTTCTTGTAATTTGTTTTATTTTCTGTAATTTAGTGTTTTGTTTTTTTGTACTATAGTTTAGTTTATTTAATTGTATTTTAGTTTAGATAATTGTAGGTAATTTATTTAATTAATTTATTGATAGTGTAGTGTTAGGTGTAATTGTAACTTAGGTTAGGTTTTATTTCACAGGTAAATTTGTAATTATTTTAACTAGGTAGCTATTAAATAGTTATTAACTATTTAATAGCTATTGTACCTAGTTAAAATAAATACAAAGTTGCCTGTAAAATAAAACTAAATCCTAAAATAGCTACAATGTAATTATTAATTATATTGTAGCTATCTTAGGGTTTATTTTATAGGTATTTAGTTTTAAATAGGAATAATTTAGTTAATAATAGTAATATTATTTAGATTTATTTAAATTATATTTAAGTAAGGGGGTGTTAGGGTTAGGGTTAGACTTAGGTTTAGGGGTTAATAACTTTATTATAGTGGCAGCGACGTTGGCTGCAGCAGATTAGGGGTTAATACATTTAATAGCCTATGTGGGCTATGGCAGTTTAGGGGTTAATACTAGAATAGGTTGATTGCGGTGTGGGCTATGGCGGTTTAGGGGTCAATAGAGTTTATTAGTTATTGCGGTGGGGCATTGCGGTTGACAGGTAGATAGACATTGCACATGCGTTAGGTGTCCCATGTTAGTCTATGGGAGTAAAAATTGTGAGCGACGGGAGAAATATATTTTTTAACTATAAGCAACTACTTTTTATTATAATTCAATTTTCTAATATATTAATATATATAATAACATAGCTGCCCTAGACATAGGTCTAGTTTGAATTTTGTATATATGTGCTTGCATATTTTTTGTTTGTAAATGCATATTGATATTTCCTTAAAGGGATACTAAACCTAATTTTTTTCTTTCATGATAAGGATATAGAATGCAATTTTAAGCAACTTTCTAATTTACACCTATTATAAATTTGTATTCGTTCTCTTGCTATCTTTATTTGAAAAAGCAGGAATGTAAGCATAGGAGCCGGACCATTTTTGGTTCAGCACCTGGTTAGCCGCTGCTGATTGGTGACTAAATGTAGCAAACCAATCAGCAAGTGCTACCCAGGTGCTGAACCAAAAATGGGCCAGCTCATAACCTTACATTCCAGCTTTTGCAAATAAAGATAGCAAGGGAATGAAGAAAAATTGATAATAGGAGTAAATTAGAAAGTTGCTTAAAATTGCATGCTCTATCTGAATCATAAAAAAATTGTGGGTTTTGGGTTTAGAACATAAGTGCAACTTATCCTATACATGGGACAACAATAAATATTACATATTACTTTTTTTCCTACATTGAAACACTTGCATTGTTTGCAAGTTTTACAATTTCAATGTGAACCTCTATAACACCTAGTTGAGCTGGATGTAATTTTTTTCAATGTATCAACAGCCAAGTTATTAACAAGGTACAAGGTATTAACGGTTAACGCTTTCATTGGAAACCTGGAGGCCTATTTATCAAGCCGTCAACCGCAAATACACTGGAATTCCGCAGTGTAATTGTGGCAACCCTGATTCGCCTCATTTATCAAAGCCTACAGACCGGCAAAAGTTGAAATTTGTGACGTAACATACGATCCGCCGGTCTAAGTCCAACACAGATCGATGCTTACGTCATTACAGATGTTCCTAATACAAATTCAACACTGACAACTTTTGCTAATTATCAAACTTCTAACAGGTACGCTCGCCACTATTCAGGCCCAGCATACCTGGTTTTCAATCTGCCACCCTGGAGGCCGCGGATGCCATAGGAATCAATGGGAGTCTGAAAGCAACAAAAGCTCATGTTCGATGCTGCCAGATATCCCATTGATTTCTATGCTAGAATAAAAGTTATGTTTACACCTAACACCCTAACATAAGCCCCGAGTCTAAACACCCCTAATCTGCCGCCCCCAACATCGCCGCAACCTACATAAAATATATTAACAAAAGCAATGTTAAAAATAAAGTTAAGCACTAAAAGCAAGGGTGTATATAAGTGATGTATAGATAAACGTGAATGAAGTGTCCAAAAATGTAATATATCTTCAATGTATTACTGGATAGATAGATATATATCAGGAAAGAGACAGAGGCATATATATAGTATCAAATGGAAAATTCCAAGCAGCAATTTATTATACTATTTAAAAACAGATAGGTGTCTAGAATCTAAAACGATACAATGTAAAATAAAGGGACGTCTCCCTTAAACAATGTAATTATACATATAAAATAAACATAAAAGAACAATAAGTTCAGTACTTTTGCTTTATCGAAAGTGTAACAATATCCCAAAATTGAGTAAAGTTGTTTGCTTGCCAAGTGGCAAAAAAGTCAACTATTAGGTTGCAGGCCTTAATTACCCGGTGTGTATGTTTGGCGTTACTGGTTAAAAATAGGAGCGCCTTTTTGTGTAGAGGTAGCGTGACGTCACATTCTATGATAGCAGGTGATGTTACCGTGGCAACCCCTATTCCTAAGTATGTAAGGAAGTCCTAAGGGATATTAAGGCAATCTTTGCGGTCACGAAAATTGACTAGTAGAAATTCTTTGTGCTTCAAATAAGCGGGGTTTTATGTAGACTTCTTGAGCCTTACTTTGGACTTTGCGGTCGCTATTCAATTTTGGGATATCGTTACACTTTCGATAAAGCGCAAGTACTGAACTTATTGTTCTTTTATGTTTATTTTATATGTATAATTACATTGTTTAAGGGAGACGTCCCTTTATTTTACATTGTATCGTTTTAGATTCTAGACACCTATCTGTTTTTAAATAGTATAATAAATTGCTGCTTGGAATTTTCCATTTGATACTATATATATGCCTCTGTCTCTTTCCTGATATATATATACAGGGAGTGCAGAATTATTAGGCAAATGAGTATTTTGACCACATCATCCAATTTATGCATGTTGTCTTACTCCAAGCTGTATAGGCTCGAAAGCCTACTACCAATTAAGCATATTAGGTGATGTGCATCTCTGTAATGAGAAGGGGTGTGGTCTAATGACATCAACACCCTATATCAGGTGTGCATAATTATTAGGCAACTTCCTTTCCTTTGGCAAAATGGGTCAAAAGAAGGACTTGACAGGCTCAGAAAAGTCAAAAATAGTGAGATATCTTGCAGAGGGATGCAGCACTCTTAAAATTGCAAAGCTTCTGAAGTGTGATCATCGAACAATCAAGCGTTTCATTCAAAATAGTCAACAGGGTCGCAAGAAGCGTGTGGAAAAACCAAGGCGCAAAATAACTGCCCATGAACTGAGAAAAGTCAAGCGTGCAGCTGCCAAGATGCCACTTGCCACCAGTTTGGCCATATTTCAGAGCTGCAACATCACTGGAGTGCCCAAAAGCACAAGGTGTGCAATACTCAGAGACATGGCCAAGGTAAGAAAGGCTGAAAGACGACCACCACTGAACAAGACACACAAGCTGAAACGTCAAGACTGGGCCAAGAAATATCTCAAGACTGATTTTTCTAAGGTTTTATGGACTGATGAAATGAGAGTGAGTCTTGATGGGCCAGATGGATGGGCCCGTGGCTGGATTGGTAAAGGGCAGAGAGCTCCAGTCCGACTCAGACGCCAGCAAGGTGGAGGTGGAGTACTGGTTTGGGCTGGTATCATCAAAGATGAGCTTGTGGGGCCTTTTCGGGTTGAGGATGGAGTCAAGCTCAACTCCCAGTCCTACTGCCAGTTTCTGGAAGACACCTTCTTCAAGCAGTGGTACAGGAAGAAGTCTGCATCCTTCAAGAAAAACATGATTTTCATGCAGGACAATGCTCCATCACATGCGTCCAAGTACTCCACAGCGTGGCTGGCAAGAAAGGGTATAAAAGAAGAAAATCTAATGACATGGCCTCCTTGTTCACCTGATCTGAACCCCATTGAGAACCTGTGGTCCATCATCAAATGTGAGATTTACAAGGAGGGAAAACAGTACACCTCTCTGAACAGTGTCTGGGAGGCTGTGGTTGCTGCTGCACGCAATGTTGATGGTGAACAGATCAAAACACTGACAGAATCCATGGATGGTAGGCTTTTGAGTGTCCTTGCAAAGAAAGGTGGCTATATTGGTCACTGATTTGTTTTTGTTTTGTTTTTGAATGTCAGAAATGTATATTTGTGAATGTTGAGATGTTATATTGGTTTCACTGGTAAAAATAAATAATTGAAATGGGTATATATTTGTTTTTTGTTAAGTTGCCTAATAATTATGCACAGTAATAGTCACCTGCACACACAGATATCCGCCTAAAATAGCTATAACTAAAAACAAACTAAAAACTACTTCCAAAAATATTCAGCTTTGATATTAATGAGTTTTTTGGGTTCATTGAGAACATGGTTGTTGTTCAATAATAAAATTAATCCTCAAAAATACAACTTGCCTAATAATTCTGCACTCCCTGTATATATATATCCAGTAATACATTGAAGATATATTACATTTTTGGACACTTCATTCACGTTTATCTATACATCACTTATATACACCCTTGCTTTTAGCGCTTAACTTTATTTTTAACATTGCTTTTGCTACATTGTATTCTTGGAGGGGAATTCACTAGTTAAGCTGGGTCACAGTCCTTTAGCGCCTACAATTCTCTTTTCTCTATAAAATATATTAACCCCTATCCCTCCGCTCCCGGACCCCGCCGCCACCTATATAATGTTATTAACCCCTATCCTTCCGCTCCCGGACCCCGCCGCCACCTATATAATGTTATTAACCCCTATCCCGCCGCTCCCCGACACCGCTGCAACTAAATAAATTAAGTAACCCCTATCCCGCCGTAACTAAATAAATGTATTAACCCCTAAACCCCTGGCCTCCCACATCACTACCACTTACTAAACCTATTAACCCCTTAACCGCCAGCCCCCCACATCGCCATAAACTTAATTAAGCTATTAACCTCTAAACCTAACAACCAGCTAACTTTACATTAAATATTAACTCATCCCTATCATATAATAAATTTAAACTTACCTTTAGAATTAAAATAAACTATATTCAACTATTAACCTACACTATTATACTACAATTACATTAAACTATATTAAACTATTAATTAACCTACCCTAACTATTATACAGTACTAAAATTACATTAAACTATATTAAACTATTAATTAACCTACCCTAACTATTATACTAAAATTACATTAGACTAACAATTAAATTAACTATATTACATATTTAAAAACCTAACTCTACTGAAGTTATTTAAATCTACTATTAAAAATTACTAAGTTACAAAGAAAATCAGCGCTGCGGAATCTGTTGGCGCTCTACAAATACCTGATAATAATAATAATAATAATAATAAAATAACAAATAAGTTACAAAAAATAAAAAACACTAAGTTACACAAAATAATAAACACTAAGTTACACAAAATAAAAAATTAATGATCAAATATTTAAACTAATTACATCTAATCTAATAGCCCTATCAAAATCAAAAAGCCCCCCAAAATAAAAAAAAACCTAGCCTACACTAAAAAGGGCCTTTTGCGGGGCATTGCCCCAAAGAAATCAGCTCTTTTACCTGTAAACAAAATACAAACACCCCCAACAGTAAAACCCACCACCCACACAACCAACCCCCCCCCAAATAAAAACCTATCTTAAAAAACCTAAGCTCCCCATTGCCCTGAAAGCCAATAGGATATTTTCCACCTTAATTCCAATTCGCTGATAGAATTCTAATTCTAATTCCAATCGGAATCTAAGGGATGCCATCTTGGATGAAGTCATTTAAAGGGAAACTTCATTCTTCAGAAGACGTTGTAAGAAGAGGATGTCTTGAAGATGGAGCCGGCTTGGATGAAGAATTCGGCCCGCTTGGATGAAGACTTCTTCCGGCTTCACTGAGGACTTCTGCCGCTTGGATAAGGATGGATGTCGGGTCTTCGAAAACTGTAAGTGGATCTTTGGGGGTTAGTGTTAGTTTTTTTTTAAGGGTTTATTGGGTGGGTTTTATTTTTAGATTAGGGACTTTGGGCGGAAAAAGAGCTAGATGCCCTTTTAAGGGCAATGCCCATACAAATGGGGAGCTTAGGTTTTATAGGTAGGTTTTTATTTGAGGGTTTGGTTGTGTGGGTGGTGAGTTTTACTGTTGGGGGGGTTGTTTGTATTTTATTTTACAGGTAAAAGAGCTGATTTCTTTGAGGCAATGACCCGCAAAAGGCCCTTTTAATGGCCATTGGTAGTTTATTGTAGGCTAGGGTTTTTTTATTTTGGGGGGGCTTTTTTATTTTCATATGGCTATTAGATTAGGTGTAATTAGTTTAAATATTTGACCATTTCTTTTTTATTTTGTGTAATTTCGTTTTTTTTTTATTTTTTGTAACTTTAGTGTTTTTTATTTTGTGTAACTTAGTTGTTATTTTTTTGTAACTTAGTAATTCTTTATTGTAGATTTTAGTAACTTGAGTAGGGTTAGGTTTTTAAATATGTAATATAGTTAATTTAATTGTTAGTTTAATGTAATTTTAGTATAATAGGGTAGGTTAATGAATAGTTTAATATAGTCGAATAGCAGTGAGATCGATAACTGTTAGTTAACAACAGTCCGCTGCTCGTCGCCCCGTACTTGGTGTGCGGCTTTTTGACAGCTTTTTTGATAAATATGGAGAACGTATTCAGGTCCGCGGCCGTAATGTTAGGCGAGCGTATTGGTGCCAGCGAATGCAGCACAGTTGACGGCTTGATAAATAGGCCTCCTGGTGTAAATTAGAGCTTAACGGCAGCTAATACTGCCTATGGGATGCAAAAATATTTTTGGTAGCCAAACCCCGGCTGCTGATATTGTGATATAACTCGCCATCGGAAGCAGTCGATACACGAAATTGCTTCTGACAGCATATTTATTGGTTTGCGACCTCGTGCAAACCTAATTACAGCTCAATGGAAATGAGCCCTATGTTAAAGTATTTCAGCAGGCTGGGCCTATACAGTAAATTCTTACCTAGATATTTACTTTTTAGATTAATTTACAAGACCATTATCAGTTTTTAAGTATTTGTATCTCGTATTAAGGTTCTGAAGTTAAAAATTATAACTAGAGGAGTACAGGCTTGAGTAGTAAGCGCACATAGGGACAGATTATAGGTGCCAAGCTAAATTTTTATTTTAGATTATAAAAGGCGCATTAACTTCAGGACTTTCGGATATCACCACCGCATTAACTTATTCTACCTATAGGGGCATATTTATGCTTGTGCGAGCAGACATGATCGGATATAGTGGATCATGTCTGCTGCGCATCGATAAATGCTGACAGCATACACTCTCTGCATTTATCACTGCACCAGCAGTTCTTGTGAATTGCTGGTGCAATGCCGCACCCTGCAGATTCATGGCCAATCGGCCGCTAGCAGGGGGTGTAAATCAACACGATCGAATTCGGTCGGGTTGATTTCTGGCGATTTCTGTCCGCGGCATCAGAGCAGGCGGACAGGTTATGGAGCAGCGGTATTTAGACCGCTGCTTCATAACTTCTGTTTCCGGCGAGCAAACATGGGGCATCAAGCTTCAATGGACCGTGCTGAAGAGAAAAAAAACTAACACTTATCGTTCACGCGCTACCCAACACAGCGTTAGACCTACAGTGCTAAACCCAAAGGTAGTTATGCATATTTCATATTACAATGTTACAATGTACAATATATGCAATTATTTTTTTGTAAAATATATATCTATACCTATATGAATATAAAGGTATGAATGAATATATATATATATATATATATATATATATATATACACACTGTATATATATATATATATATATATATATATATATATATATATATATATATATATATATATATATATATATGGATATAGCTATACAAAAAATGTATTTCCTAATATGTACATAAATTTATTTATATATAATTAACAATGAACAGTGATATCACAGGATTTTGCAAAACAGGTAAAATTTACTGACGGTTCGGAGAGTACAATCCCCTTCTTCAGAAGTTAGGGCGCCAAACTTCCAACACAGACCAGATTGGTGAAACGTGAAAAAACGCAAAACCGATTAAAAACACTTAAATATCCTGGCCACAAGTGAAGAACATTGAAATGTTATATATTTACAGTAAAAACACATTATTACATTTTAAAATTGATGAAAAATTATTTTTCCCTTTTTAAGGTATTTGACTGGAAAGGGCTCCAAAGTATATATATATATATATATATATATATATATATATATATATATATATGTGTGTGTGTGTGTGTGTGCTTGTACCCTTACAATTTTTGCTGAGGGGCCGCTGCTCCTTAACTCATCCACTGCCTCTGAGGCTGCAGACATCAATCTGCCCGATCTCATACAATCGAGTTGATTGACACCCCCTGCTAGCGGCCATTTGGCTGCGAATCTGCAGGGGGCGGCATTGCACAAGCAGTTCACCAGAACTGCTTGTGCAATGATAAATGCTGACAGCGTATGATGTCGGCATTTATCTATGTCTGGCGGACATGATCGCTACAGCTTGATAAATCGGCCCCTATGTCTCCACTTGCACAAACCTGACGTACGCTAATTTAGTTTGCTCTTGAGCAAACACGTTTATTTTCAACTTGCAATACACATGCAAGTTACCTAACAACACGTCACTTGTAATCAAGCCCATAACCTTTAATTATCTCTACCTTTACACCTGATTTGATCATGAGCATTAAGGTATTAACCCAATAGATATTCTCTGAAGCTAGTTTGTTTAATAGCATAACGAGGCTCAGGAGCAGCAATGCACTACTGAGAGCTAGATACGGGGGGCTGCACATAAATGCCTCTTGTCATTGGCTCATCCGGTGTGTTCAGTTAGCTCCCAATAGTGCATTCTTACTCTTTCAAATAAAGACACCATGAAAATGAAGCACATTTAAAAATATAAGTAAATTAGAAAGTTGTTTAAATTTGTATGCTTTATCTGAATTATGAAATAATTGCTTGAGGGGGGTTCAAGCCCTTTAAACAGCTTTTACTCTCAATCTTTTTTGAAGCAAAAAAATAATTTTAACATGTTTAAGTGCTGCACTTTCATATACATGATAGAAAAGTTCTATACTATATCATATCCTATCAAATTCAGTTTTACTGAGGGTGTTTCACCAAGCTTTGATTTCACGTATTCATTTAGAGAAGGTTACAAGAATATCCCAGACTAAACTCACAACATAAACCTGTTATTTGTACTAACAAGTGGTGTTATATACAGTGGCGTCACTAGGGTTGGTGTCACCCGGTGCAGTAAGTTATGGTGTCACCCCCTCCCCCCAGAAAGCAGACACACACAAACACAAAAACACAGACACACACACATACAACACTCAGACATACTTAAAACACACTCAGATGCACACACAAACACTTGGAAACACACGCAGACACACACACAAAAACACACACACAAAAACACTCAGACACACACACAAAAACACTCAGGCACACACACAAACAATTAGACACACACACACAAAAACACTCAGGCACACACACAGAAACACTCAGACACACACACACAAAAACACTCAGCTAATATGAAACCCTACTCCTAGGTGCCACTTTTCATTCTATGGGGCTGAATTATCAAGCTCCGAATGGAGCTTGATGCCCCTGTTTCCATGCGAGCCTTCAGGCTAGCCGGAAACAGCAGTTAAGAAGCAGCAGTCTTAAGACTGCTGCTCCCTAACTGGTTCGCTGTCTCTGAGGCTGTGGTCTGCAATTCGCCCGATTCTATACGATCGGGTTGATTGACACCCCCTGCTAGCAGTCAATTGGCCCAGAATCTGCAGGGGGTGGCATTGCACAAGCAGTTCTGGTGAACTGCTTGTGCAATGTTGTTTTTTTGTTTTGTTTTTATAATTGTATTTAAATCCAGCAATGCATACATTTGTACAACACATTTACCTTTTGTACCACGCAGGGCCCAATATCTTATAACGTACTTAAAAATATCTATTATATACAATTAGATCCTTATTGACATTATGTTGTACACATCGCTGGGATTTTTAAATTATTGAACACATAAAAACACAAACACCCAAAAAAAGATTCCAGACCAAAAAGATATAATCATAGTACTTTCCCTTTACAATGTGTGTAAACATGACATGACATGGTCTATATATCCGGAAATTCTTTATCAGCTATAGCTAATTCCAAATATAAGATACCCCTAAAAGGTGCAATAAGTTGTTTTTGGGTCTCTATAGGGTAACCTAAAATAATGCTCTTCCATTTATAGAAGAACCGCTTAATTTGAGTTTCTGAATTGATGGAGGTGTCCATTTGTTCCATAATTATCTGATTTTTAAGTTTTTGTAAAAATTCTGCCAAGTTTGGGACTTTATTTTATTTCCAGTATTTCAAAATCAATAATCTACCTACCATTATTATGGCATTAAACTGATGAGTATTTTGGTAGTGAGTTTCTTTTTGGCCATCAAAAAAAAAACATGATTCTCTAGTATTTTAAGTTGATTACAATTTGCTTTATTTATCGAGTAATTTATTTTGAACCAGAATTTCTATATTTTAGTTTGAATTTTTCAATCTGCTTTCCATGCGGATGTTTATTAACGATGCCAGAGTATAGTCAGTGACCCTGAAACTGTGAAATAAAGTATGGAAATTGCCACTAAAACACTGATCCAGGGAACTTGTATTTCCCACCTCATCTGTTCAGGTGTATTTTAAGGCTGAAAATTTCAAATCAGCCAATAGGATTTAAGCAGCTTCTCATCCTATTGCCTGTTTGAAATTTTCAGCCAATAGGAATGCAAGGTATCCCAATATAAAACGGGTACCTTGCATTCAATCTTCAGTGTGCGGCTAACGATCGCATAAAGAGAAGCCTCCACGTCGGATGACCGCACCACCGCCGATCCACCTCCACACCGCGACACCTGGATGAAGATTGAAGATGGCGCTGCCTCAGCTCCACGACACCGGGATGAAGAATGTAGATGGAGCTGCCTGGAAGAAGACCTTCACCGTCGGACTTCAGGAATGGTGAGTACCTATTTCAGGGTTAGTGTTAGTTTTTTTTTGGGTGGTTTTTGTTTTTAGATTAGAGCTTTTTATTTTTTTTAATGGGCAGTAAAAGAGCTGATTGCAAATGTCCATTTAGGGGCCATGGATATTTGTTTTTTTTATAGTTAGGTTTTAGAGGGTAATTTGTATTTTTTAAGTAAAAGAGCTGATCGCTTTAGGGAAATGCCCTACAAAAGGCCCTTTTAAGGCTATTGGTAGTTTATTAAAGGTTAGGGGGTGTTTTTATTTGGGGGGGGGGCTTTTTTGTTTTTATAGGGTTATTAGATTAGGTTTAATTTTTTTATTTTGGATAATTTTGTTTATTTGTTTCTGTAATCTTAGATTTTTTTATTTTTTGTAATCTTAGTCTTTTTATTTTAATGTAATCTTCGTTTTTTTACTTTTATGTAATCTTTGGTTTTTTTTATTTTGTGTAATTTTAAAATATTTTTTAAGGTAGTCTTTTTTTATTTTATGTAATTGTAGTTTAATTAGGGTTAATTTAGGGGGTGTTAAGTTAGGGGGCTTAGTTATTAGATTGATACTTTGCGTTGTTGGGGGTTGGTGCTTTAGGGGTAAATAGGTTAATTAGGTAGTTTGTGTTGTGAGTGGTTGGCGGTTCAGGTGTTAATTAGGTATCTTGCGTTGTTGGGGGTTGGCAGTATAGAGGTTAATAGGTTTATATAGTGCTTTGCGTTGGGGGTTGGCGGATTAGGGGTTAATAGTGTAATTAGTTAGATTGCGTTGTGGGGGTTGGCGGATTAGGGGTTAATAACTTTACTAGGTAGATTGCGATGTGGGGGGTTGGAGGATTAGAGGTTAAAACTTTTATCAGTAGTTGGGATGTTAGGGGATGGCGTATATATGGATTTTGACGTGTCGGTTTCATTTTTGGGAGGTGGGTTCGTTTTTTACGGGTTTTTTACTTAGGCGCCGGCAGTTCATAAACTGCTGTAAGTCACTGGCGACTCCAGAAACGTGTATTTCCGCACATTTCTGAACCTCCCAAGTTTATCTGACTTACGGCAGTATATGATCTGTCGGCGCCGTATATGTTATTCACCCAACGTGCGAGGTGAACTTACGGGCGACGTGTGTTTCAGCAGTTGCGCTGACACTAACGCTGCATATGTAATCTCGCCCCAGGTGAGCCAATGACAAGAGGCATATGTGTGCTGCTATCAATCACCAGCTAGCTCCCAGAGCAAAAGAACAAAGTAAATGTGATAATAGAAGTAAAGTGAAAGGTTTCATGCTCGATCTGAACATGAAAGTTTACATTTTGACTTTCATCTCACTTTAAAATGAAAATGTGATTTCTCTATAAAGTTTCAGATACTATCTCTGTTTCATTAAATTGTTTAAAAATAATAATATGCCCTTTGTTTAGTAATCTGCTAGCAGATGAGGATATTCTCAAATGAGCTATGACACTGTGAATAGAGAACTGCAAGGAAAGCAGCAACACTGCTGACAAAATCACTTAGTTCAGCAGAAGATTGCTTTTTTTTCTCTCTATCTTGTACAATTCTCAGGATTTCTATGATAGGTGCTGACACATTTCCAAAGCCTTTAAAAAAGGCAATTTGATGCGAGTAATTCATAGAGGTAGTCGCTGTAGCAGCTCTTAGGAATCTGTACTTTTCAATGTAAGACGGATGAACAAATATTCTCCATAATATTCAATCTACAGTTTGTGCAGGGCTTATAAATCGCTAGATAATCTATTCGCAGTATTCTGTACAGCCAGATCACCTAATACAATGCTCTGTTTTGGATATTACTTACTGGTTTATTATGCACTGTGCTTGTTTCATGTAACTACTTTATCTGTAATACACAAACACACTGAAGAACAATTGCTGCACCATTTAAGGAAATAAATTATTTTATACATAAAAGTACACTTTTTTAAACCTGCAATACAAGAGCAATTGTAACAATACTCTATATTTATGGTCAGAGCTCACATGCACCTAGACTACGAGTTTTGCGCTAAACAGAATGCAAAAATAACGCCAAAAAATGTGCGTTATTGCACTCTCCATAGCGCTGTCATTACGAGTAACTGAAAAGCCTCCTTGTGCTGTGCGTTATGGTGCGTTAAGCTCCATACTGCACAAAAGCCAAGGGCTGAGCTTACGTGCTCGTGCACGCTTTCCCCCATAGACATCAATGGGGAGAAAGTGTTAGAAAAAAACACCTGCGATCGCAGAATGGAGATCGCAGTAACGCAAACACATTGGCATTGTCTATGGGGAAAAGAAAGTTACGCTTAAATCTAACACCTTAACATAAACCCCTAGGCCTAGATTTGGAGTTTGGCGGTAGCCGTGAAAACCAGCGTTAGAGGCTCCTAACGCTGGTTTTAGGCTACCGCCGGTATTTGGAGTCAGTCAAAAAAGGGTCTAACGCTCACTTTTCAGCCGCGACTTTTCCATACTGCAGATCCCCTTACGTCAATTGCGTATCCTATCTTTTCAATGGGATCTTTCTAACTCCAGTATTTAGAGTCATGTCTGAAGTGAGCGTTAGAAATCTAACGACAAAACTCCAGCCGCAGAAAAAAGTCAGTAGTTAAGAGCTTTCTGGGCTAACGCCGGTTCATAAAGCTCTTAACTACTGTGCTCTAAAGTACACTACCACCCATAAACTACCTATGTACCCCTAAACCGAGGCCCCCCCACATTGCCGACACTCGATTAAATTTTTTAACCCAAAATCTGCCGACCGCCACCTACGTTAACCTTATGCACCCCTAATCTGCTGCCCCTAACAACGCCGACCCCTATATTATATTTATTAACCCCTAATCTGCCCCCACAACGTCGCCGCCAGCTACCTACACTTATTAACCCCTAATCTGCCGTCCGCACGCCGCCGCCAGCTACATTATAGCTATGTACTCCTAATCTGCTGCCCTAACATCGCCGACCCCTGTATTATATTTATTAACCCCTAACTTGCCCCCTACAACGTCGCCGCCACCTACCTACAATAATTAACCCCTAATCTGCCGACCGCAAAGAGCCGCCACCTACATTATAGCTATGTACCCCTAATCTGCTGCCCCTAACACCGCCGACCCCTATATTATATTTATTAACCCCTAATCTGCCCTCCCTAACATCGCCGACACCTAACTTCAATTATTAACCCCTAATCTGCCGACCGAATCTCGCCGCTATTCTAATAAATGTATTAACCCCTAAAGCTAAGTCTAACCCTAACACCCCCCTAAGTTAAATATAATTTAAATCTAACAAAATTAATTAACTCTTATTAAATAAATTATTCCTATTTAAAGCTAAATACTTACCTGTAAAATAAACCCTAATATAGCTACAATATAAATTATAATTATATTATAGCTATTTTAGGATTTATATTTATTTTACAGGTAACTTTGTATTTATTTTAACCAGGTACAATAGCTATTAAATAGTTAAGAACTATTTAATAGCTACCTAGTTAAAATAATTACAAAATTACCTATAAAATAAATCCTAACCTAAGTTACAATTAAACCTAACACTACACTATCAATAAATTAATTAAATAAAATACCTACAATTACCTACAATTAAACCTAACACTACACTATCAATAAATTAATTAAATACAATATCTACAAATAAATACAATGAAATAAACTAACTAAAGTACAAAAAATAAAGAAGAACTAAGTTACAAAAAATAAAAAAATATTTACAAACATAAGAAAAATATTACAACAATTTTAAACTAATTACACCTACTCTAAGCCCCCTAATAAAATAACAAAGCCCCCCAAAATAAAAAATGCCCTACCCTATTCTAAATTACAAAAGTTCAAAGCTCTTTTACCTTACCAGCTCTTTTTCCTGTAAAAAAACACATACAATACCCCCCCCAACATTACAACCCACCACCCACATACCCCTAATCTAACCTAAACCCCCCTTAAATAAACCTAACACTAAGCCCCTGAAGATCTTCCAATCGGAATTCGAGGGACGCCATCTTGGATGACGTCCCTTAAAGGAACCGTCATTCGTCGGGAAGTCGTCTTCGGAAGAAGATGGGTCCGAGGTGGAGGTCTTCAAGATGGAGCCGGTCCTCATCGGATGAAGATAGAAGATGCTGCTTGGAAGAAGATGGTTGCCGGTCCGGATCTACTCTTCTTCCCGGATAGGATGAAGACTTTGGAGCCTCTTCTGGACTTCTTCAGCCGTCGGATGATGGATGTCTAGCCCCCGCTTGGGCTTAGATGAAGATATCGGAGCCAGGACGGATCAGTCACACCTGGCATGGTGAAGACAAGGTAGGAAGATCTTCAGGGGCTTAGTGTTAGGTTTATTTAAGGGGGGTTTGGGTTAGATTAGGGGTATGTGGGTGGTGGGTTGTAATGTTGGGGGGGGTATTGTATGTGTTTTTTAACAGGAAAAAGAGCTGAATTTCTTGGGGCATGCCCCGCAAAGGGCCCTGTTCAGGGCTGGTAAGGTAAAAGAGCTTTGAACTTTTGTAATTTAGAATAGGGTAGGGCATTTTTTATTTTGGGGGGCTTTTTATTTTATTAGGGGGCTTAGAGTAGGTGTAATTAGTTTAAAATTGTTGTAATATTTTTTGTAACTTAGTTCTTTTTTATTTTTTGTACTTTAGTTAGTTTATTTCATTGTATTTATTTGTAGATATTGTATTTAATTAATTTATTGATAGTGTAGTGTTAGGTTTAATTGTAGGTAATTGTAGGTATTTTATTTAATTAATTTATTGATAGTGTAGTGTTAGGTTTAATTGTAACTTAGGTTAGGATTTATTTTACAGGTAATTTTGTAATTATTTTAACTATTTTAGCTATTAAATAGTTCTTAACTATTTAATAGCTATTGTACCTGGCTAAAATAAATACAAAGTTACCTGTAAAATAAATATAAATCCTAAAATAGCTATAATATAATTATAATTTATATTGTAGCTATATTAGGATTTATTTTACAGGTAAGTATTTAGCTTTAAATAGGAATAATTTATTTAATAAGAGTTAATTAATTTCGTTAGATTTAAATTATATTTAACTTAGGGGGGGTGTTAGTGTTAGGGTTAGACTTATCTTTAGGGATTAATACATTTATTAGAATAGCGGTGAGCTCCAGTCGGCAGATTAGGGGTTAATGTTTGAAGTTAGGTGTTGGCGATGTTAGGGAGGGCAGATTAGGGGTTAATACTATTTATTATAGGGTTAGTGAGGCGGATTAGGGGTTAATAACTTTATTATAATAGCGGTGCGATCCACTCGGCAGATTAGGGGCTAATAAGTGTAGGCAGGTGGAGGCGACGTTGTGGGGGGCAGATTAGGGGTTAATAAATATAATATAGGGGTCGGCGATGTTAGGGCAGCAGATTAGGGGTACATAGGGGATAATGTAAGTAGCGGCGGTTTACGGAGCGGCAGATTAGGGGTTAATAATAATATGCAGGGGTCAGCGATAGCGGGGGCGGCAGATTAGGGGTTAATAAGTGTAAGGTTAGGGGTGTTTAGACTCGGGGTACATGTTAGAGTGTTAGGTGCAGACGTAGGCAGTGTTTCCCCATAGCAAACAATGGGGCTGCGTTAGGAGCTGAACGCGGCTTTTTTGCAGGTGTTAGGTTTTTTTTCAGCTCAAACAGCCCCATTGTTTTCTATGGGGGATCGTGCACGAGCATGTTTTTGAGGCTGGCCGCTTTCGTAAGCAACTCTGGTATCGAGAGTTGCAGTGGCGTTAAATATGCTCTACGCTCCTTTTTTGGAGCCTAACGCAGCCATTCTGTGGACTCTCAATACCAGAGTTATTTTAAAGGTGCGGCCAGAAAAAAGCCAGCGTTAGCTACGCGGGTCGTTACCGACAAAACTCTAAATCTAGCCGCTAGTCTATACACTCCTAATCCGCCGCTCCCCAACATCGCCAACACTAATAAAAGTTATTAAACCCTAATCCGCCGCTCCCCGACGCTAAATAAAGTTATTAACCCCTAATCTGCCGCCCCCGACATCGCCAAAACTATTTAAATATATTAACCCCTAAACCGCCGGCCCCCCACATCGCAAAACACTTAATTAAACTATTAACCCCTAAACCTAACACCCCCTAACTTTAAGTTTAAATTACCATATAACTATCTTTAAATAAATATAAACTTACCTGTGAAATAAAAAAAACTATGATTAAACTATATATTAAACTAACATTACTATTTTAACTAAATAAAATAAATGAGAAATAAAAAAACATAACATTACAAATTTAAAAAAAACTTAACACTACGAAAAAATTACTAAAATTACAGAAAATAAAAAACTCTAAGATTACAAAAAAATAAACAAAATTATCAAAAATAAAATTACACCTAATCTAATAGCCCTATGAAAATAAAAAAAGCCCCTAGAAAAAGAAAACACCCCTTAACCTACAATAAACTACCAATAGCCCTTAAAAGGGTCTTTTGTAGGGCATTGCCCTAAGTTAAAAAGCTGTTTTACATAGAAAAAAATACAAAGTCTCCCAACAGAAAAACTCACCACCCAACCAAACCCTCAAAATAAAAAACCTAAGTCTAAAAAAAAACCTAAGTTACCCATTGCCTTAAAAGGACAATACCCTACAAAAGGCCATTTTAAGGGCTATTGGTAGTTTATTATAGGTTAGGGGTGTTTTTATTTTGGGGGGCGCTTTTTTATTTTTATAGGGCTATTAGATTAGGTGTAATTTTTTTTATTTTTGACAATTTTGTTTATTAATATTTTTGTAATCTCAGACGCCTAGATTACAAGTTTTTTATCTGTAAAACTTGCGTTGCTAACAAGCCTTTTTTTCCAGCGCTTACTTTAAACAACGCTGGTATTACAAGTTTTCTGAATGGCTGCGTTAGCCTCAGAAAAGTGAGCGTTGAGCAAAATTTATCTCCACTTCTCACCTCAATACCAGCGTTGCTTACGGTAGCGGTAAGTTGGAAAAACGTGCTCGTGCACGATTTCCCCATAGGATACAATGGGGCTGAGCTGGCTGAAAAAAAAACTAACACCTGCAAAAAAGCAGCGTTCAGCTCTTAACGCAGCCCCATTGTTTCCTATGGGGAAACACTTTCTAAGTCTACACCTAACACCCTAACATGAACCCTGAGTCTAAACACCCCTAACCTTACACTTATTAACCTCTAATCTGCTGCCCCAACATCGTCGCCACCTGCATTATACTATTAACCCCTAATCTGCCGCGCCGGACACCGCCGCCACTTACATTATCCCTATGAACCCCTAATCTGCTGCCCCTAACATCGCCGACACCTATATTATATTTATTAACCCCTAATCTTCCGCCCCCAACGTCGCCGCCACCTACCTACACTTATTAACCCCTAATCTGCCGACCAGACATCGCCGCCACTATAATAAATGTATTAACCCCTAAACCACCTGAAAATCCCGCCTCACAAACACTATAATAAATTTTATTAACCCCTAATCTGCCCCCCAAACGTCGCCGCCACCTACAATTATTAACCCCTAATCTCCCACCCCCAACATCGCCGCTACTATAATAAAGTTATTAACCCCTAAACCTAAGTCTAACCCTAACACCCCCTAACTTAAATATAATTTAAATAAATCAAAATAAATATTCCTATCATTAACTAAATTATTCCTATTTAAAACTAAATACCTATAAAATAAACTCTAATATAGCTACAATATAACTAATAGTTACATTGTAGCTATTTTAGGATTTATATTTATTTTACAGGCAACTTTGCATTTATTTTTACTAGGTAGAATAGCTATTAAATAGTTAATAACTATTTAATAGCTACCTAGTTAAATAATTACAAAATTACCTGTAAAATAAATCCTAACCTAAGTTACACATACACCTAACACTACACTATCGATAAATTAATTAAATAAATTACCTACAATTATCTAAACTAAAATACAATTAAATAAACTAAACTATAGTACAAAAAAAACAAACACTAAATTACAAAAAATAAAAAAATATTACAAGAATTTTAATCTAATTACACCTAATCTAAGGCCTCTAATAAAATAAAAAAGCCCCCCAAAATAATAAAATTCCCTACCCTATACTAAATTACAAAAGTAATCAGCTCTTTTACCAGCCCTTAAAAGGGCTTTTTGTGGGGCATTGCCCCAAAGTAATCAACTCTTTTACCTGTAAAAAAAAATACAAGACCCCCCCAACATTAAAACCCACCACCCACACACCTCTACTCTAAAACCCACCCGATCCCCCCTTAGAAAAACCTAACACTAACCCCCTGAAGATCACCCTACCTTGAGCCGTGTTCACCCAGCCGGGCCGAATTCTTCATCCAATCCGGGCGATATGGTCCTCCATCCGGCAGAAGTCTTCATCCAAGCGGGCCAGAAGAGGTCCTCCAACCGGCAGAAGTCTTCATCATAGCGGGCCAGAAGAGGTCCTCCATCCGGCAGAAGTCTTCATGCAAGCGGGACAGAAGAGGTCCTCCATCCGGCAGAAGTCTTTATCCATCCGCAGCTCCATCTTCAAGACCTCCGACGCGGAACATCCTCCTCGGCCGACGGACTAACGACGAATGAAGGTTCCTTTAAATTATGCCATCCAAGATGGTGTCCCTCGAATTCCGATTGGCTGATAGGATTCTATCAGCCAATCGGAATTAAGGTAGGAAAAATCTGATTGGTTGATTTAATCAGCCAATCGGATTGAAGTTCAATTCAATTGGCTGATTGGATCAGCCAATAGAATGCGAGGGCAATTCTATTGGCTGATCTATTGAACTTCAATCCGATTGGCTGATTAAATCAACCAATCGAATTTTTCCTACCTTAATTCCGATTGGCTGATAGAATCCTATCAGCCAATCGGAATTCGAGGGACGCCATCTTGGATGACGTCATTTAAAGGAACCTTCATTCGTCGTTAGTCCGTCGGCCGAGGAGGATGTTCCGCGTCGGAGGTCTTGAAGATGGAGCCGCGGATGGATGAAGACTTCTGCCGGATGGAGGACCTCTTCTGCCCCGCTTGGATGAAGACTTCTGCCGGATGGAGGACCTCTTCTGGCCCGCTAGGATGAAGACTTCTACCGGATGGAGGACCTCTTCTGGCCCGCTTGGATGAAGACTTCTGCCGGATGGAGGACCACATCGCCCGGATTGGATTAAGAATTCGGCCCGGCTGGGTGAACACGGCTCAAGGTAGGGTGATCTTCAGGGGGTTAGTGTTAGGTTTTTTTAAGGGGGGATCGGGTGGGTTTTAGAGTAGGGGTGTGTGGGTGGTGAGTTGTAATGTTGGGGGGGTCTTGTATTTTTTTTTTACAGGTAAAAGAGCTGATTACTTTGGGGCAATGCCCCGCAAAAAGCCCTTTTAAGGGCTGGTAAAAGAGCTGATTACTTTTGTAATTTAGTATAGGGTAGGGAATTTATTATTTTGGGGGGCTTTTTTATTTTATTAGGGGGCTTAGATTAGGTGTAATTAGATTAAAATTCTTGTAATATTTTTTTCTTTTTTGTAATTTAGTGTTTTGTTTTTTTTGTACTATAGTTTAGTTTATTTAATTGTATTTTAGTTTAGATAATTGTAGGTAATTTATTTAATTAATTTATTGATAGTGTAGTGTTAGGTGTATTTGTAGCTTAGGTTAGGATTTATTTTACAGGTAATTTTGTAATTATTTTAACTAGGTAGCTATTAAATAGTTATTAACTATTTAATAGCTATTCTACCTAGTTAAAATAAATACAAAGTTGCCTGTAAAGTAAATATAAATCCTAAAATAGCAACAATGTAACTATTAGTTATATTGTAGCTATATTAGGGTTTATTTTATAGGTAAGTATTTAGTTTTAAATAGGATTCATTTATTTAATTATAGTAATTTTATTTAGTTTTATTTAACTTAGGGGGGTGTTAGGGTTAGGGTTAGACTTAGGTTTAAGGGTTAATAACTTTATTATAGTAGCGGCGATGTTGGGGGCGGGAGATTAGGGGTTAATAATTTAGGTAGGTGGAGGTGACGTTGGGGGGGGGCAGATTAGGGGTTAATAAAATTTATTATAGTGTTTGCGAGGCGGGAGTGTGGCGGTTTAGGGGTTAATACATTTATTATAGTGACGGCGATATCCGGTCGGCAGATTAGGGGTTAATAAGTGTAGGTAGGTGGCGGCGACGTTGGGGGGGCAGATTAGGGGTTAATAAATATAATGTAGGTGTCTGCGATGTTAGGGACAACAGATTAGGGGTTCATAGGTATAATGTAGGTGGCGGCGATGTCCGGTCGGCAGATTAGGGGTTAAATCATTTTATTATAGTGTTTGCGATGTGGGGGGCCTCAGTTTAGGGGTTAATAGGTAGTTTATGGGTGTTAGTGTACTTTTTAGCACTTTAGTTAAGAGCTTTATTTTCCGGCGTTAGCCCATAAAACTCTTAACTACTGACTTTTTTATGCAGTAGGAGTCTTGGAGGTAGAGGCTGTACCGCTCACTTCTTCCAAGACTTGTAATACCAGCGTTAGGCAAATCCCATTAAAAAGATAGGATACGCAATTGACGTAAGGGGATTTGCGGTAGCCAAAAGTCGCGGAAGAAAAGTGAGCGGTACACCTGTACCTGCCATACTCGTAATACCAGCGGGCGTCAAAAAGCAGCGTTAGGACCCCTTAACGCTGCTTTTTAAAGCTAACGCAGAACTCGTAATCTAGGCAAGAGTTTTTTATTTTTCGTAATTAAGTGTTTATTATTTTTTGTAATTTTAGATTTTTAATTTTTTTTCCGCAGTGTTAGGTTTTTTTTAAATTTGTAATTTAGATTTTTTAATTGGTAGTTTTTTTATTTTATTTTAAGATAGTTATATTGTAATTTTAATTTAAAGTTAGGGGGTGTTAGGTTTCGGCCTTAATACTTGAATTTAGTGTTTTGCAATGTGGGGGGCGGCGGTTTAGGGGTTAATAGGTTTTAGTTTAGTAGTTACAATGTGGGGGGCTGGAGATTTAGAGGTTAATAGGTTAAGTTTATTAGTTGCAATGTGGGGGGCTGAAAGTTAAGGGGTTAATACTTTATTATAGTGTTGGCGATGTGGGGGGCGTGCGGTTTATGGGGTTAATAGGTTAATTTAGTGCCAGCGATGTAGGGGGCGGCGGATTAGGGGTTAACAGGTTTATTTAATAGTCGCAATGTAGGTGGGCGGCAGATTAGGGGTTAATAAGTTTAATATAGTATTTGCAATGCGGGAGGGTGGTGGTTTAATAGGTAGTTTATGGGTGTACTTTGTAACATTTTAGTTATGCGTTTTGTGAAACATTTTTGTTACACAAAATCCATAAACTACTGCTCTCAGATAGTATGGCTCGTGTCGGTATAGGCTGTAATGAAAGCATTTTAGCCGTACCGCACAATCTGTAATGCAGCGCAATGGAAAATCCGGCACTGAAACGTCTTTTTTTTTTAGTGCGGAATGTACGTTATAAGGGCTCACAGATATGCAGTCTCATGTGTTAGGCGATATGGTCCTCCATCCGGCAGAAGTCTTCATCCAAGCGGGCCAGAAGAGGTCCTCCAACCGGCAGAAGTCTTCATCATAGCGGGCCAGAAGAGGTCCTCCATCCGGCAGAAGTCTTCATGCAAGCGGGACAGAAGAGGTCCTCCATCCGGCAGAAGTCTTTATCCATCCGCAGCTCCATCTTCAAGACCTCCGACGCGGAACATCCTCCTCGGCCGACGGACTAACGACGAATGAAGGTTCCTTTAAATTATGTCATCCAAGATGGTGTCCCTCGAATTCCGATTGGCTGATAGGATTCTATCAGCCAATCGGAATTAAGGTAGGAAAAATCTGATTGGTTGATTTAATCAGCCAATCGGATTGAAGTTCAATTCAATTGGCTGATTGGATCAGCCAATAGAATGCGAGGTCAATTCTATTGGCTGATCTATTGAACTTCAATCCGATTGGCTGATTAAATCAACCAATCGGATTTTTCCTACCTTAATTCCGATTGGCTGATAGAATCCTATCAGCCAATCGGAATTCGAGGGACACCATCTTGGATGACGTCATTTAAAGGAACCTTCATTCGCCCGGATTGGATTAAGAATTCGGCCCGGCTGGGTGAACACGGCTCAAGGTAGGGTGATCTTCAGGGGGTTAGTGTTAGGTTTTTTTAAGGGGGGATCGGGTGGGTTTTAGAGTAGGGGTGTGTGGGTGGTGGGTTGTAATGTTGGGGGGGTCTTGTATTTTTTTTTTACAGGTAAAAGAGCTGATTACTTTGGGGCAATGCCCCGCAAAATGCCCTTTTAAGGGCTGGTAAAAGAGCTGATTACTTTTGTAATTTAGTATAGGGTAGGGAATTTATTATTTTGGGGGGCTTTTTTATTTTATTAGGGGGCTTAGATTAGGTGTAATTAGATTAAAATTCTTGTAATATTTTTTTATTTTTTGTAATTTAGTGTTTTGTTTTTATGTACTATAGTTTAGTTTATTTAATTGTATTTTAGTTTAGATAATTGTAGGTAATTTATTTAATTAATTTATTGATAGTGTAGTGTTAGGTGTATTTGTAGCTTAGGTTAGGATTTATTTTACAGGTAATTTTGTAATTATTTTAACTAGGTAGCTATTAAATAGTTATTAACTATTTAATAGCTATTCTACCTAGTTAAAATAAATACAAAGTTGCCTGTAAAGTAAATATAAATCCTAAAATAGCAACAATGTAACTATTAGTTATATTGTAGTTATATTAGGGTTTATTTTATAGGTAAGTATTTAGTTTTAAATAGGATTCATTTATTTAATTATAGTAATTTTATTTAGTTTTATTTAACTTAGGGGGGTGTTAGGGTTAGGGTTAGACTTAGGTTTAAGGGTTAATAACTTTATTATAGTAGCGGCGATGTTGGGGGCGGGAGATTAGGGGTTAATAATTTAGGTAGGTGGAGGTGACGTGGGGGGGGCAGATTAGGGGTTAATAAAATTTATTATAGTGTTTGCGAGGCGGGAGTGTGGCGGTTTAGGGGTTAATACATTTATTATAGTGGCGGCGATATCCGGTCGGCAGATTAGGGGTTAATAAGTGTAGGTAGGTGGCGGCGACGTTGGGGGGGCAGATTAGGGGTTAATAAATATAATGTAGGTGTCTGCGATGTTAGGGACAACAGATTAGGGGTTCATAGGTATAATGTAGGTGGCGGCGATGTCCGGTCGGCAGATTAGGGGTTAAATCATTTTATTATAGTGTTTGCGATGTGGGGGGCCTCAGTTTAGGGGTTAATAGGTAGTTTATGGGTGTTAGTGTACTTTTTAGCACTTTAGTTAAGAGCTTTATGTTCCGGCGTTAGCCCATAAAACTCTTAACTACTGACTTTTTTATGCAGTAGGAGTCTTGGAGGTAGAGGCTGTACCGCTCACTTCTTCCAAGACTTGTAATACCAGCGTTAGGCAAATCCCATTAAAAAGATAGGATACGCAATTGAATAAATTTGTAATTTAGATTTTTTAATTGGTAGTTTTTTATTTTATTTTAAGATAGTTATATTGTAATTTTAATTTAAAGTTAGGGGGTGTTAGGTTTCGGCCTTAATACTTGAATTTAGTGTTTTGCAATGTGGGGGGCGGCGGTTTAGGGGTTAATAGGTTTTAGTTTAGTAGTTACAATGTGGGGGGCTGGAGATTTAGAGGTTAATAGGTTAAGTTTATTAGTTGCATTGTGGGGGGCTGAAAGTTAAGGGGTTAATACTTTATTATAGTGTTTGCGATGTGGGGGGCGTGCGGTTTATGGGGTTAATAGGTTAATTTAGTGCCAGCGATGTAGGGGGCGGCGGATTAGGGGTTAATAGGTTTATTTAATAGTCACAATGTAGGTGGGCGGCAGATTAGGGGTTAATAAGTTTAATATAGTATTTGCAATGCGGGAGGGTGGTGGTTTAATAGGTAGTTTATGGGTGTACTTTGTAACATTTTAGTTATGCGTTTTGTGAAACATTTTTGTTACACAAAATCCATAAACTACTGATCTCAGATAGTATGGCTCGTGTCGGTATAGGCTGTAATGAAAGCATTTTAGCCGTACCGCACAATCTGTAATGCAGCGCAATGGAAAATCCGGCACTGAAACGTCTTTTTTTTTGAGTGCGGAATGTACGTTATAAGGGCTCACAGATATGCAGTCTCATGTGTTAGGAAAAAAAAGGATTCAAAGGGCTGTAACAGAGATACACACATATACATGTCTAAATAAATATATATATATATATATATATATATATATATATATATATATATATATATATATATTCAGGAGAAGCACACTCTCACTTCAGTTTCATCCACTATGGTGCATGCAATAAAGTAATAGGTATGGAGAAAATAGCTTGCACTCACTGGATTTTCAAACGTGTTTATTCACAAGCGTGACGTTTCGAGGACTTCACCCCTTCAGACAGAAGTCCCCGAAATGTCACTTGTAAATAAACACGTTTGAAAATCCAGTGAGTGCAAGTGTGTTTTTCTGTGGAATATCCTGTGGGGACCAACGCACCAGTATTCAAACACCACACCTCCTTAGAGCGCTGCCGCGATATGTATCACTTCTGTGAAGACTTAAGTTGTGTTATACAAGCAACCACTGACTTAAGGATATGTGCGTATGCCACAGAAAAACAGTAATAACTTTTACTAGAAGCATTTTTGCTTATGGAAGCATATTCCAAAAATGTTTCTATTTCAAACTGAAATGAACCTATCCACATTTCAGTTTTGACCTTTCTATCCCTTTAAGGAACTTACAATACTGGCATTTAGTCTTGCTTGCTTCTCCAGGTTATCTAAATATATTTAGGTATTTGTTTATTTGACTACTTAAATGGGAACTTCAAACAACTTTTTAGCCTGTTTCATATAAAAACAAAATGTACGCTTACCTGATAAATTCATTTACTTCATGGTGGTGAGAGTCCAAACATGATCCATTATGCATGGGATTCAATTCCAGGCCAATAGAAGAGGGCAAAGATTCACAAAACTTTCAAGAACTCTTTATCTCTCCCACCTCACTGTTATGCCAATCATACATATAGCCAAGTAAGGAGAAATAGCAAAGTAAAAGGTAAGAAAAGATAAAGCAGGGAAAACAGAGGTACAAAATGGAACTGCCTGCAGAATTTTTTTTTTTATTTAAATATTAATAAAACTGGGCAGGGCTCTAGGACTCTCACCACCATGAAATAAATTAATTTATCAGATAAGCATAAATTTTGTTTTCTTTCATAAGGTGATAAGAGTCCACAATCCATTATGCATGGGAGTTAACACCCAAGCTGTGGAGTCCACAAATAATGTTGGGCAGGACAAAACATTTAGAAAAGGCTTTCTTACCAAATCAAAGTGGTAGAATTTAGTAAAAGTATGTAGGGATGACCATGTTGCTGCCATTGCATTTTTGAAAGCCAGAAAGTGGAAACTGATCTGGTACAGTGGGCTGTAAAGTGCTTTGGGGGAGATTTACTCACCTTCAAGTAAACCTTGTGACTCAGGAGTTTTAGCCAAGAAGCTAAAGTATCAGCTGAGGCCATCCGACCTTTGAGTGGACCCGAGAAATAAATAAACAAGTTTGAGGGTTCTCTAAAATCTTTTGTAGCCTGCAGGTACAATAAATTATGAAGATTTTTTTCTTTTGAAATTATAGGATTAGGACTTCTCTTGATTAATATTCTCAGAAGATACTTGGTAAGAAATCAAATTTTGGCCGTAAAAAATGCCTTATTGTGGTGAAAAATAATATAAGGAGGGTCACAGGAAAGAGCATGAGTTCAAAAAGAGGAATTTGCTAATTTCTAAGAACCACATTTAAATTCCATTGTGGAGATATTAGTTTAATTGAAGGTCTAATCCTGACTAAAGCATGAACAAAACACTGAATGTCAGGAAGTTTTACAATCTTTTTTATGATATAATACAGACAAATCTGAAATTTGATCATTAAAGAGCTTGCAGATAAGCCCTTTTCTAAACCCTCTTTATAATTCTAGAAATTCTAAATGAATGCCAACTAAAGCCATGCTTTTCACACCATAACAGAAAAACTTAACACATTTTATGATAGATTGTTCTAGTTACAGGCTTTCTAGTCTGAATTAAGGTTTCAACAATCTCCTCCGAAAAACCTTTCTGTTTTATAACTGGGTGTTTAATCTCCAAGCCTTCAAGTTGAGAGATCCAAGATCTTGGTGATGGAAAGGACCTCGAGATAAAATGTCAAATCCTGAATGGAAGAGGACAACTGGACATCTGAATTAGATCCACGTACCAAGTTCTGTGTGGCTAAGCTGGAGCAATCAGAATTACAGATAATCGTTCTTGTTTCATTCGTGATAACACCATTAGCAGAAGATCAGTTTAAGGAAAAATTTAAGTAAATCGAAATGACCAGGGAGCTGCTAGAGCATCTACCAACTCCGTTTGAGGATCCCTGGATCTTGCAAAATCAGAATTTTATTATTCAAACATGAATCCATTAGGTATATCTCGCCACCATTCTACAATCTAATTAAATACTTCCTGATGTAAAGACCATTTTCCCAGGTGAAGAGTTTTAATAATCCGATAATCTCCTTCCCAATTCAACACCTTGGATATGAAACGCAGAAATTAAGCACTGATTGACCTTTGCCCAAAACAGAATGTGCGACACGTCCTTCATCACTAAGGAACTTGGTGATTGATATATGCCACTGCTGTGAAATTGTCTGATTAAAAACACAAGTAGGTCTTCTTTCAGGAGAGGCCAGCTCTGAAGTGCCCTGAAGATAGCACGGAGTTCTAAGAAATTAATTTGTAACCTTACCTACTGAGGAGACCAAAATCCTTGTGCTTTCCTGGACCCTCAAACTGCACGCCAACCTGAGAGACTTGTGTTTATTAAGATTTGGTCCAGGTTGGGAGGACAAAGGAAGCTCCTTGAATATTGAATTGGTTCTCTATCCATCATGTTAGAGAATCCAAAAAGAATACTTTGAGAAAGTTAAGTGTACTCCTTGCACCACTGACATAGCATGCATAATTGAAACATTCTTATGTGAAACCAAGTGAACAGAATAGTATCTGATGCTGGTATCATAAGCCCTAGTACTTCCATGCAAAAGGCTACAGTAGTATTGGATATCAACTGAAGACTCACACAAACCAATTGTCAAAAAAGCCTCATTGATATTGAGTTTATGATGACTTCTAGAAAGGAGACTCTGGTTTAAGGAGGTAGATAGCTTTTTGGAATGTTGATTCTCCAACTATCATTGCAAAGAAACAACAAAATCTTGTGGGTGTAAGATACTGCTAAAGGTAAAGATGGAGACTGAACCAAGATATCATCTAGGTATGGAGCCACCAAAGTACTGGCAGCAGTAGCCAGACAAAAAGGGAGAGCAACAAATTGGATGTACTGGTCCTAAAATGCAAAACGAAGGAACTGAATTGGTTTGTAACTTGCATCTTTCTTGTGAACCATGAAAAGATTGGAATAAAAACCCTGGCCTTGTTCTGGAATTGTAATTGGAACTATGACTCCCTATGAGTACTAGACCCTGAACTTTAGTACGTAAGACAGAAGAAACCTTCCTCTGGGAGGCCTTGATCTTAAACCCATTCTGCACCCTTAAGACTCTATGTTTAGCAACCAAGGATCCTGCACAGACAGAGAACAGGCCTTCTGAAAAAGGCGTAATTTGCTCCCTACCAGAATAGACTCTGGTTAAGGGGTGCGCACCTTCATGATTTAGAAGAGGAAGAAGGCTTTTTTGACTGTTTAACATTGTTCCAAGAAGGATCAGTCTTGGTCTGGAAAAGTCTTGTTTTTGATTGATGAAAGTTTTATTGTTTCCCTTAGACCTCTTGTCTTAAGGAAGAGAAGATTTTTTACTTCCAGTCACAGTAGAAATGATAGCATCTAGACCAGGCCCACATAAAATCTTTCCTTTAAAAGGAAGCAATAGAAGTCTACATTTTAAAACCATGTCAGCTGACCAAGATTTGAGCCACAATGATTTCCTTGTCAAAACTGATAACGCCATGTTGTTGGCAGTTAGTCTAATAAATTGTCACACCAAAGAGTAGAGGCTCCTGCCACACAAGCAATACTAATAGCTAGTTTAAACAAATAATTCACTTGAAGAAAATCTGTGGAAAGACTCTTATTTCCTGTCCACGTGATCTTTAAAATAGGTACTAACTTCTAAAGGGATAGTAGTCTGTTTTGCAAAAGTAGAACTGGCACCATCTGCCTTTGGAATTGTTTCCCAAACCTCCACAATAGCCACAAGTAAAGAAGGAAACACATTTTTGAATGCAGAGGCTGAATTGAACGGAAAACCAGGCTTGAACCATTTCTTGGCTATAATTTCTGTTATCTCAGCAACCGGAACCAATACATCACAAAGAACAGTTACACTCATGATTACACAATCTAATAAAAAAATATTCAAAAAAATATTGCACAAAAAAGTTAGAAAGGGCTCAAAGATATGAGGTCTCTGGTGTTCGAAAAAAACCTGCAAAGGGTTAGAGATACATACATATACATGCCTAAATATGTATATGCGTGCATATATATATATATATATATATGTGTGTGTGTGTGTGTACAGATGTTTTTATATGTGTATATATGTATTTACAGACATATATACACATATAAACACATAAATACATATATACACACATAATACATATATATAAGTGCATTGATGAAAACATGTAAAAACATTTATGCAATATTAATTTTTAATAAAGTGTTATACTGTGTATTTACTGTAAATATTTGACATTACAATGTTCTGCACATAGCAGAATATGTTCAATGTTGTTTTAAACATATTACTATATATACAGTATCTGTATATAACTATAGCTATATAATAATGTATACATAGGTATAAATATATATTTGTGCAAAAATTTTTTTACAGTATATATATATATATATATATATATATATATATACACACACACACAAAACATAAATTATGCTTACCTGATAATATTCTTTTCTTCTGACGGGAAGAGTCCACAGCTGCATTCATTACTTTTGGGAATTCAGAACCTGGCCACCAGGAGGAAGCAAAGACACCCCAGCCAAAGGCTTCAAATACCTCCCCCACCCCCCAGTCATTCAGCCAAGGGAACAAGGAACAGTAGAAGAAATATCAGGGTGAAAAAAGGTGCCAGAAGAACAAAAATGTACTGCCGCCCTAAAGATAAAGCAAGGGCGGGAGCTGTGGACTCTTCCCAGCAGAAAAAAAGAAAATTATCAGGTAAGCATAATGTATGTTTTTCTTCCTAAACAGGAAGAGTCCACAGCTGCATTCATTACTTTTGGGGAAACAATACCCAAGCTAGAGGACACTGAATGCAAACAAAGGGTGGGTACAAAAAAGGCGGCTCCTTTGAAACACCCCACAAAAATCAGTCACGCAACCTACAAAGCCGTGCTAGAGACCACTCAGACCCAGAGTCTGCTGAGCACAAAGGCTTCTGAGGAGTCAGTCCTGGGGCACTCAACTCCCACAGAAAACATTTCCCAGGAGGGAGAGAAGAGGAACCCAGAAGAGATCCGAAGAACCATCCAATATGGACGCAACACAAACTGGTCACAAATCCCTATCTACCCACGAGAGGGAGAATAGAAGACCCCATGAGATAGCCAAAAGGCCCCATCCAGCTAGAGCAACCCAAGGTTGCAACAGGACCACTGTCCAGGGAAACAAATTCCTTAAGAGGACAAGGACCAGAAGATAAGTCCATAGTCAGGAGAAAACTTCACTAGGATGACCGGAAAGTCACCCTCATATTCCTGACACCAAACCATACCAACCATGGTGTTCCAAAAAACCGCAAGTTCCCCGTTGCAACCTAGACAAGTCAAAACCCATCGGGCTAGACAAGCATAGACAAGCAGAGACAGAAAAACTGCCCTAGCAGCTAAAAATAGAGCTCTCCAAGAGGGCACAGAGCCACCTGTAAGCAAAACTCACAATGACCATCACCAGGCAGCAAAGCTGTCTTGAACCCTTGTGGGACACATCCCACCGAGAAGTGCAGAAAATCTTGACAACAGCTCCCTCCAAAGAGGGTTCCATCCCGGCAGCAGACACCACCAGTAGAGAGATAGGCACAAAGAAACCCCCCATTAAAGAGGAGGACAGATTCCGGAGAAAACGTAAAAACCCTTTCCTCACCCTAGGTGAGAAGAGGATTAGGCAATGATAACCACCCTACAAATAGAGGCTAAACCCCAATATTGTCAGTCTAGTTGGTACCACAACTGGAGCTTACCAGAAGCATCAGATCCCAGCAGACAAGTAGGATCCGTCAGAAACCTCAAACTGAAGCCTAAGGCTGATGTAAATTTCCCTTGAGAGTCAGAAACTCCTGCCTGCTCCAAAGAGACACACAGGAGAACCAAACCCTAAGGTTAAACAGGACCGTCCATATCCTTTACAAGCAAGAGACATGGTCCTAAGCCAGAGTCCTCAAAAAACGGAACCGAACTGAAGATCTAAGCTCCTGAGGAACGCATAAGCTGCCTCCTATTGTTAGGAGTGCACCCAGACAGTGCCTTCCGCCATCTAAATCCTCAGATGTAAAGAACTTAGCAACATCCACAAACCCAAGAGTCTGAAAAAGACTCCCCACCGGTTTAGAAAAAGGGCAACCAGTACTCCTGTATTGCAAGGTAATCCATGTAGACAGGCCTAACGACCTGACCCACACACTGGAGAATATAAATGGTCAATTTCCAGACTCAGACAAGTGAAAAGACTGCAACTGACCGCAGACCTCCTACCCTTAAGCCCGAAGAGCTAGATCTGTAATAATCGAAAGAGAAAGAATAGCACTCCATGAGATAGAACAGAAGCTGGTTATCTTTTAAACTAGATCTGTTATATGATCGACGGATAGCATCCGAGAGTCTAAAGACCATAGTAAGACAAGGAGCAGTTCTTATCTTGAGAAGTCTCCAAAGAACCTTGCAGGATCGGTCTCCCGACATCCCTGAAATGTAATAACAATGGTAGCCTTGCATGTCCTGGTAGAAAGGCAGGGTGGCCCCTGCACTCTACGTACTAGAGAAAACAAATCACTGAGAAAAAAGGAAGAAGGACATGCCCGCACTTCCAGAACAAAAAGGACCCAACCCACGGGACGGAAGGCATATCGCCACCGCAAAAGGAATGTGACTAGTCCACAGAGTGGTCATCTGGAGATACCGCAAGTGAAGACGCAAATCTTTCACCAGATACTAGACCTCTGGAAGTCAGTCCCATCTCCAGACTTCAAAGGAATGGAAACCTATGGTTCTGAGTCCCCAGGGACCCTAGGAACCACGATGACGCTGGAAAAAGTCGGTCACGCACCACAAGCAATATTGCTAGAAAAAAACTACTTATATCGGAGCTCACAACCCTTCTGGAAACGTTGGATCTATTCCCCAGGCCCCATACTTCGTGATAGGATCCGAGCCCGGAGTCCATAATACTGGGCCATAAGAGACATTCTGTTTTCTTTTTTTTTTAAATCCGACAGGATAATTAGCACCACAAGGATTACATGAACCAAAGAAAACAGACAGCGCCCGACCAGTACCTGCCTGGTACAAGAACAATCCAGAACTGTCTAAGGTCCAAGAAAAATCGACCTAAAGGTTCAATAATATGAACTAGAAAACACAACCTCGGTCTTAACCAATATGTGCAACTTCCGAGGAAGTGCCCATGCGACCACAAAATCACAAGTATCAGTTCCAGAGAAAGAACATTCTGTGGTATACCTTTAAGCTTAACCCCTCCTATCTGGTTTCCTCCCTATTTAAGGACTACCTTTAACATCCATTCACTGCCTGATTATTGAAGCCTAATCTACTTTGATGTAGCAATTCTACTTTCAGGTCTCCTATCTGCTGTATCTAGAGCAAATTCCATTATCTGCAATTACTTTTGCCATTGCTGTAACTTTGTTGTTATTGCTGTAACTTTGTTTCTATCACAAGTCTGGATCATTGAACGGCCGGATCTACTTCCGGGTAATGGCTACCCGGAAGTAAGCCGCATTCACACACGCTGCCAGCCTCAGACACGGAACTCTCACTGCGGTAACGGATCACTCTCGGTCCACAAGGGGGTAACGTACTTGAACTAAACTAAAGCCCTTAAGCTTTATACTTACCTTGTTTGCCATCATCTGTCACTATTTGGGTTCCTAATTTATTTGCCGATTCTGGTAGAAACAAACATAGTGTGTCTGCAGAGTGTCTGAACTTGTATATATTTTAGGATGTATGTGAATGCGTGAAGTAAAAGGAGATCATTATATTTCATATCATTTATTATCATACTGATTAGGACCGTGTCAGTATTTCTAAGATTTCTCAGGCTCTGATTTAAATATATATCTTAAGAAAACTGCCAATTCTTTCTATTTAGAATCTTCATTTCTATTAATACTAAAGATAGTTGTTAATAGTAACATTCATCATATATCAAATGTCTCACATTGTCTAATCAGGTCACATAGAAGTTGTTATTCTGATTGGATCAAAAAAGAGCAACAAGCTCTAATTCTAGGGCTAATCTTTATATTCATTTATAATAACTTGTTATTTGAATGGTCATTTCTCACATACCACATAATAATCAGGCCTAAAAAATCAAATATCTAAGGATTCAATTCCCTAAACATCATGGATCCTAATGAAATAAAAAAAAAGAGTTTAACAATGTCTATCTCAAACTTGATTACCTTGCAAGGGGATTGACTGAAGTACAAACTGAAAATGCAGCCCTTAAAACAATAGTAAAAGACTATGTCTCACAAAAACCCCATGATCCACCTGAACCTCATATTAATTATCCACAACCTTTCTCAGGAAAACCTTCAGAGTTCAGGGAATTTAAGAATGCCTGTAACTTATTATTTTCGCTTAGACCCAGAACCTATCATACTAAGCGGATTAAAGTATGTACTACAATTTCTTTTCTACAGGGTGAACCAAGAACCTGGGCCAACAGGTTTTTTGAAAATAATAACCCTATCTTAGATTCATTACAGGATTTTTTCTTCTGCGATGACTAGTCTCTACCAAGACTCAAATACACAAATAAATGCAGAAACAAGGTTGAGGTCCCTAAAACAAGGCAAAAGGAATGTTGAAGATTATACCACTGAATTTCAGGTGTGGGCTGAGGACTCTCAGTGGAATGAAATCAGTTTAAAGAATCAATTCCGCCTTGGAATGCCAGATACCCTTGAGGGTCTCATCAAACTTAGCACTTCATTGGCTAGACGTCTGAGAGAAAGGAGGGCAGAGAGGGCTTCTTATGATAATCCATCCAGGAAACCTTACCAGGTCACAACAAGCCATGATAGAGCTCATGGGAGTACTACCCCAATGAAGATTGGCGTTCTTAGAGGACCTCTGACACCAGAGGAAAAAACTAGAAGAAGGTTGGAAAATCTCTGCCTATACTGTGCCCAAAAGGAACATGCAGTATCAACTTGTCCTTTGTTGAAGAAACAAAAGAATGGTAAGGCAATAACCAATGACTTTATTTACAGCATTGAAAATAATACACACATGACTTTGTCCATTTTTTTACAGTGGGACCAGAAAAACACCCAAACCCAGGCATTAATTGATTTGGGCGCTTCCGGCAATTATATTGATTTCTCCTATATAAATAAAAATAAAATACCAATTATATGCAAGCAAAACCCTGTGTCCATTAAATTAATAGATGGTTCATTTATACAAGGGCCGATTACACATCATACTGTTCCCCTACTTGTAACAACATCTCATGGACACACCGAATATTTATCTTTTGATTTAATCAATACATCAGCACACACTCATTCTAGGGTACCCGTGGTTGAAGAAGCACAACCCAACCATTGATTGGGTTTCAAATGAGTTAACATTAGATTCTATCTTTTGTTCAAACACTTGTTATCCACATCCAACCATAGCGTCACTTGATACTGGTATACCCTTGTGTTACGAGGACTTGGCAGAGGTATTCAATTTAAAAGAGGCAGAAAACTTCCACCTCATAGGGAATATGACTGCCCTATAGATATAATACCTGGTTCCAAAATCCGACATGGTAAGATCTATCCTCTCTCTCAAGAGGAACTTAAATATATTCGAAACTATTTAGATGAAAATTTACGTAAGGGATTTATTTCTCATTCCACATCCTCTGCTGCTGCAGGAATGTTTCTAGTTAGAAATAAGGACGGTACCATAAGACCTATATATATGGTTATAGGGCAGTGAATAACATCACAGTAAAAAATAGGTACCCCTTACCTCTAATCCCTGAACTTTTGGAACGTCTAATTGGTGCAACCATTTACACCAAATTAGACTTAAAGGGATCTTATAATCTGATAAGAATCAAGGAAGGTCACGAATGGAAAACGGCATTCCGAACCAGATATGGCCTTTTTCAATATAATGTAATGCCCTTCGGTCTGAGTAATGCCCCAGCAACTTTCCAATTTTTTATAAATGAAATATTCTGTGATCTTATTGACGTTTGTGTCATAATATATTTAGATGACATCCTAATCTATTCTAAAACACCACAGGAACATGAAAAACATGTACGCTGGGTATTAACTCGTTTAAAAGAACACAAACTATATGCCAAATTGGAAAAATGTTCCTTTCATGTTAAACAAATAAGATTCTTGGGTTATATTATTAGTCCAAACAAAATACAGATGGATCCGGAGAAGGTTTCAGCAATTCTAAATTGGCCTATTCCAACTTCAACTAAAACTGTTCAACGGTTCATCGGTTTTGCGAACTTTTACAGAAAGTTTATTAAAAATTTCTCTTCTATCGTTAAACCTTTAACAGCACTGACCAGTGAAAAACAAAAATTCAAGTGGACAGAATAAGCAACTGTCACTTTTAGCAGGTTGAAAGAGTATTTCACAACAGCTCCCATACTGGCTATGCCAGATTTTGATTTAGAAGTTATCCTTGAAGTAGATGCCTCTGATTCAGGTATCGGTGCCATATTATCGCAACAAAATAAGAACAAAACAGAGATTCATCCTATTGCTTTTTACTCAAGAATGTTAACTAGCGCTGAGAAAAACTATAGCATAGGAGATAAAGAACTCCTAGCTATAAAATGTGCGCTAGACCACTGGAGACATTTATTAGAAGGTTCCAAATTGCCCTTTAAGATCTATACAGATCATAAAAATCTTGAATATTTAAAGACAAGTAAAACTCTAACAGCACGGCAAGCACGATGGTCAATATTTTTCGATCGTTTTAATTTCCTCTTAACATACAGACCTGGAACCTTGAATACAAAGGCCGATGCTCTCTCAAGACTACATGATCAAAACACTCAAGATAATACCACTCAAATTATCCCAAAAGAAAAGATTATAGGTGTACTCACACCCTTAGAAGAAAAGGTATTGAAAGAATTAAACCAACAACCACCTCATGGGATAGACTGTCAGAAAAAGCCTACTACTGGTCTTTATTATCATAAAACTAAACTCTATATTCCCCAGCAACTCAGATCATCCATTCTTAAACAAACCCATGATGGGACCCTAGCCGGACATCCAGGTATTTCAAAAACTATTGACCTAACTAGAAGAACTTACTGGTGGCCTCTCATGGATACTTACATAATAGATTATGTAAAACATTGTGATACCTGCGCCAGAAATAAGTTGGTACACAAAAAACCATCGGGTCTTTTATCTCCTCTGCCTGTTCCTGACAAACCTTGGAGTACCATATGAATGGACTTTATACTCGAGTTACCTGAATATCATCATTTCAACACTATATTAGTAGTTATCGACCATCTAACAAGACTAGCTCATTAAATTCCATTAAAAGGTCTGCCAACAGCTTTCACTACAGCACAGGTTTTCCTAGATAACATAGTCCGCTTACATGGACTACCTAATGTTATTATAACTAATCGTGGTACTCAGTTTACTTCAAATTTTTGGAGATCTTTATGTAAGTTAATCAAGATTGATTCAAGGTATTCGACTGCATTTCATCCCCAGACAAATGGTCTGACTGAGAGACTTATCCAGACTCTTGAGCAATACCTTCGTTGCTTCATAACTCATCTGCAAGATGATTGGTCATCTTATCTTCCTATGGCCGAGTTCTGTTACAACAATACCACTTCATCCTCAACTAAATTATCCCCATTCTTCGCTACGTATGGATATCATCCTACCACTATCTCCTTATCCTCTCAACAGGTAAACTCACCCTCTGCCTTGGACTTTGCAACTACTTTACAGGATAGATTGGACGTTTTAAAAAAGCATCTCTCAGACGCTAAAGAATATCAGAAAAGGTTGTATGATTTGCATCACACAGCCAGTCCTCTATACCAGATTGGAGACCTAGTTCTACTCTCGACTAAAAATCTAAAGTTATATGTTCCCAGTAAAAAACTAGCAAATCAGTACTTAGGCCCCTTTAAGGTGTCTAAAGTGATTAACCTCAACGCAGTGAGACTGGATCTCCCTCAGGATTTTAAAATCCACCCCTCTTTCCATGTCTCCCTACTGAAACCCTATCTTCCATCACCTCAGTCCCTTTCCCAATCTAGGCCCCCTCCGATCCTCATTGATGATCGGGAAGAATATGAATTTGAAGCTGTGCTTGATTCCAGGATCCATAGACGGAGGTTGGAGTACCTTGTGAAATGGAAAGGATATGGTTCGGAGGATAACTCTTGGCAGCTCCATTCGGATCTTCGCACTCCTCGTCTTCTGCGGAATTTTCACCGCCGCTACCCTGAGAAACCTAGCTTGGAATCCCCTGGAGTGCTTCCTTGAGGGGGGGAGATGTGGTATACCTTTAAGCTTAACCCCTCCTATCTGGTTTCCTCCCTATTTAAGGACTACCTTTAACATCCATTCACTGCCTGATTATTGAAGCCTAATCTACTTTGATGTAGCAATTCTACTTTCAGGTCTCCTATCTGCTGTATCTAGAGCAAATTCCACTATCTGCAATTACTTTTGCCATTGCTGTAACTTTGTTGTTATTGCTGTAACTTTGTTTCTATCACAAGTTTGGATCATTGAACGGCCGGATCTACTTTCCAACGGCTACCCAGAAGTAAGCCGCATTCACACACGCTGCCAGCCTCAGACACGGAACTCTCACTGCGGTAACGGATCACTCTCGGTCCACAAGGGGGTAACGTACTTGAACTAAACTAAAGCCCTTAAGCTTTATACTTACCTTGTTTGCCATCATCTGTCACTATTTGGGTTCCTAATTTATTTGCCGATTCTGGTAGAAACAAACATAGTGTGTCTGCAGAGTGTCTGAACTTGTATATATTTTAGGATGTGTGTGAATGCGTGAAGTAAAAGGAGATCATTATATTTCATATAATTTATTATCATACTGATTAGGACCGTGTCAGTATTTCTAAGATTTCTCAGGCTCTGATTTAAATATATAGCTTAAGCAAACTGCCAATTCTTTCTATTTAGAATCTTCATTTCTATTAATACTAAAGATAGTTGTTAATAGTAACATTCATCATATATCAAATTTCTCACATTGTCTAATCAGGTCACATAGAAGTTGTTATTCTGATTGGATCAAAAAAGAGCAACAAGCTCTAATTCTAGGGCTAATCTTTATATTCATTTATAATAACTTTATTATTATTTGAATGGTAATTTCTCACATACCACACATTCCCAGAACGGAAGTTATATCAGACGTGAGCTTATAAAAACAAATCAAATACATCCTATCTGGATTAAAAAATAAAAGTAAGGCAGCACCCGGAAAAAAGGCACGCCAACCGAACCAGTCGATCAGAGGCCCCCTTCACCCAAGCTCAGAACTGGAACCAATACATAAAAGAAAGAAAAACTGAGACGTCAAAGGACATTAGCTTCCTCCCCAAGCGTCTAACCCAGTTTGCCATCCGGCATCTAAGGCCTCGGATCCCTCGGCCCACTAGGACTGGGATCCTCTAGCAATGCCAAAACATGCCGTAGTAGGACACGAAGACGTGTCAACCTATAACGGAAGGCAAAATTATCCCTTGCCTGATCGACAAACCTCTAGAGGAAACAAGCCACCCCTTCCAAAGAAGAAGTAAAGGCCATAGGGACACCTGCTTGCGTAGCAAAGGAAAATTCTGGGACCCGTGCCTCACAGAAACCAGAATCCTCGGGGGCAGATGGTTCAACACACTCTGAGGACCCTTAATCGGGAGAAGAGAGTACTCTGGAACAGCAATCAGAACATAACTGATGGGCATGGATAACCCAGCCGTTTTCATATTCATCACAAGACGCATTATACGCATCGGAGACATCCGTGTCTAAAAAATCAGAATCCTCCATTTTGGGATTACAAAAATGACAAACACTAACTGGCACCTTTTTTACACCCCCAATGGCTGGGGCACTCACCACCTCCTGTGAACCAGACAACCAACGAGCAAACTCTCTCTGTCGCCACAGTCAGCATACAGAAGTGAAAAACAACATAACCGCACCCGGTCACAAGGTGCACCGTGCAAGTCATAAAAAGAGCGTGCAAATCTAAAGATCGCGCTAATCGATGATAAGGCTGAAATGTTCTGAAAAGCCATGAGCCTAAAGTATTACTACTACACATAAGCAGATAGAACCACATAACAAACATGATTAAAGTCCCCCCCTCAGAGGATATTAACCCATGATTCCTATTTTATGATAAAAGGAGTCCCACTGGGACCCTACCTTCTCATTAACATCACATTCACATAATGAAGTAAAATGAAACGATCTTACCGGAATCTACGCCGGGGAACAGGAACACGGCCCTTCAAGTGTGACAGATAGAAGTAACTTGCACCACAATTGTGATTTTATTACAAGACCAGAGACTCATATTTTGCATTCTCTTTCTTTACTAATAAAATGCAGTATTTAAAGTATAGATAAAATACAACAAACTGTCAAATTTAAAAAGTAGACAGTAAATCAAACAATAAATCAGTGACCAATAAGGATAGAGAACTGATTAAACTAAAATCACATAACCAATCAAATTGAATATGAGTCCTATAAACTGTCCAAAATACAGCAATACATCCTCTTTCTTTTACTGCATCTGAAAGATAAGTATTGCTTATAATATTGTCATATTATAAAGTTTTTATCGTTTTTTCGTTTATTGTCTATAATAAAAAATTTTATATTGTATAAATATCTTTTGTTCATCTTATTTTTTATTTGTCTCTTATTTTTCTTTTATTTTTCTTTTATTAATATTTGTGTGTCTATTTCGTTGGTTTTATCTACCTGTCTTGTATTTTCCCCTTCCGGTTTTCTTTGCAATTATCGCGACCGTTATTGAGGCTTCCCTTGCTTTATTATCCATGTTTTTTCCCCTACTACGCTGTACAACTCTGACCTGACGTCCATCTTGACTGTCTCGGTCCCAGTGCGCATGCGCAGTCTCCTTCCTTTCTATTGCGCAGTAAAAAATTTCCTTCCCCGCCTTCATTCCGACAATCAGCTGTTGCATGTCGGAGGGCTGTTACTTTGTTTCCGTTGACTAACGCAGTACATATTTCAATTGCTAATTGACATTTAGTTCTTTTGGTGGTCTTTGTCTCCATCTTCTGGCCACTCTTATTATTATTATTATTATTCTTAAAAGTTTTTAAACTTGATTTCTTTATTTTGTGTGGATCACATCTTGGGGTCAATATATTTGTAAAAAATTTTAATTGGTATTCTAAAAAATATATTTATATTGTTTAAATAATTTTTTTTATTAATTCAGTGTAATTTATATTGATTTTAATTATTTTTTATATATTTTAAATTATGTCTCAATCTTCAGATTTGAACCCTCTTAATTCAGAGGGTGTTCAAAAGATGATTGACACATCAATGAATTCTATGCTTGAAAAGATTTCTTTATTAATTAATAAATCAAATAAAAAGACTTTAAAAAGAAAAAGGCCTATTTCTAGTGGCATTAAAACTAGTAAAAAATTACTCCAGAAATCTCGCCAGATTGTCTCTGGTTCTGTCGTTCCTGGCAGGAAAGGAAGGAAAACACCTGCAATTCCCTCTACTCCCAAGAGGTTACTTATGGGAGAGGCTTTGGCCAATGTTGATGTTTCTGAGATTTCTGATACGGAAGTCAATTCTGATTCCTCTTTGGACTCTAATAAATCTGAAAATTATATATCTAATTCTTCAGATAATTCTTCGGACTCTCCGAAGATTAAAAAATTTAAAAAAGCTCTTAAAAAATCTAAACATTTAGATTCTTCAAAAGTTAAATTTTTTGATTGCCTAGGAAATCCTAGGTTTAATGCAGACGATCTGCACCACCCTAGATCTGCGGAGTGGTGCCCTTCGTCTGATATTGCGGAATTCATTGATTACCAGTTACGTCAACCTTTAAAAAGGGACTCTAGAAATAAGATGAGGGCAGAATGCCCCAGACCTATTTTGCCTAACAACGCTGGTATTACACCTGAAGTAGATCCCAAAATTTTAAAATTCATAGGGTCTCCAGGTTTTAAGTTAAAGAAGGGCATGGACCGTGCTTGGAAAATTTGTCAAGACAAAATGCTTGACACTATTGGTCCTTTAGCTAAGCTATTTGATTTATCGGAACAAGCTGTATATGATAATTCATTGCTTGATCCGATTATAGTCAGAGAATGGCTTCAGAGAATGCTCAGCTTTCTGGGCAATGCCAATTCTGCCATGTATTCTGAACGTAGAAGAAATATTCTTAGACGTATCGACCCCAAGGTGTGTGATTTCGCAATAAATGAAATCCATACAGATACTAATGGCCTTTTATTTGGAGACACATTTATTAAAGAACTTAATAGTTATGTAAATACCTTCTCTAATTTGAATAAAGTCCGCACATCTATGAAAAAGATCTTTCATCAAGAACGTTTTTCTGACCAGGCTGGGAAAGGTAGAGGCCGCTTTCCCGGCCGTGCCTCATATCCAAACAGGTCTCAATTTACCAACCAACAATTTAATTTACAAAGATCATTTCAAAATCCAATTTCCTCAAATTTCTTCCCATCCAGAGGAAGATTTTGGAATCCCAGACTCCAACGTTCGAGGCAAAGATCTCGTCCATCCCAAGGTAAACTTTTATTTTCCTCCTTCTCAGAATTCTTTCCAAAACTTAGTAGGGGGCAGATTATCTCTTTTTGCTCAAAATTGGAAGTTAATAACTTCAGATCAATGGGTTCTTCAGACGGTTTCAGGTCTTTTTATAGATTTTATTTCTCCTCCAGTTCAAAAATCTCTTCCAGTTCCAATAAAATTTTCTGTTCCAGACAACATTTTAGTTCAAAAAGAAATTCTAAATCTATTAGAAAAACAAGCAATAGAACCAGTTACAGATCTTCAAAATTGTTTTTTCAGCAATCTTTTTCTAGTGAAAAAGAAAAATGGTCAATTTCGCCCTGTTATAAATTTAAGATCTCTAAATGCCTTTGTGGTTTATCGACATTTCAAAATGGAAGGTATTCATCTTCTCAGAGATTGTCTTCTAGACAACGATTTCTTAGTCAGATTAGATTTAACAGATGCTTATCTCACGGTTCCGGTAGCTCTAAGTCACAGGAAATTTCTCTCCTTCAATTGGGAGGGAAAAATCTGGAGATTTACTTGCATGCCTTTCGGTTTATCTTCAGCCCCTTGGATTTTCACCAAATTGATGAAACCTATAATTACTTGGCTTCGTCTTCGAGGTGTTCGTCTTATCATTTATTTAGACGATATTTTGATTATGAATCAAAATCCAGTTGTTTTGAATTCTCAACTCAACCTTACTATTTATATTTTAGAAAATCTGGGCTTTTTAGTCAACAAAGAGAAATCTGTTCTTTCTCCAACCAAGTCTCTAATCTTTTTAGGTTTCCTAATAGATACAATGAAATCTACTTTAAGCCTTCCCAGAGAAAAAATTGTGAATATCAAGAAAGAGATTTCAAAAACTCTTTCTTTGTCTTTAGTTCCCATCAGGACTATAGCCAGAATAGTTGGGTTACTCTCATCCTCTATTCAGGCTATTTTTCCTGCTCCTCTTCATTACAGGGAACTTCAACGTCAAAAAATTTTTCACCTTCAGAAAGGCTTCTCCTATTCCCATCTCATTCCTCTTTCTTCAGAGGTCAAAGAGGAACTTTCGTGGTGGCTTTCTCATATAGAAGCATGGAATGGGAGAGCCATTTTTGGAAAAGCTCCGGATTTAATTATAGAATCCGATGCCAGTCTTACGGGTTGGGGAGCTCGTTGTGGTCCTTCAATCACAGGAGGAAAATGGTCTTCAGAAGAAAAACATTTTCACATCAACTGCTTAGAACTTTTGGCAGGCTCTTTTGCAGTCAAAAGTTTTGTAAAAGATTCTTTGCCTGTGTCCATTTTACTCAGAATGGACAATATTTCGGCAGTTCGCTATTTGAATCGTTTAGGTGGTACAAAATCGAGAGATTTGTCAACTATTACGAAAGAATTCATTCATCTTTGCTTGGACAGAAATATTTCTGTAAGAGCGGAATATATTCCAGGTTTATCCAATGTCGCGGCAGATTGGGGTTCTCGGTATCTGACAGATTCCAGCGACTGGAAGCTTCATCATCAAGTTTTTCATTCGCTGCAATCTCTCAGAGGTCCCTTTTCAATGGATCTGTTCGCTTCGAGACTGAATCATCAGATTCGTCCTTATTTCAGTTGGCGTCCAGATCCGGAAGCATTGGCGATCGATGCATTTCTTCATCCTTGGCCTCGTCAGACAGCTTATGCGTTTCCTCCTTTTTCAATGATTCAGAGGACAATTTCAATAGTCCGTCGAGATCTTCTTTCAATTCTTCTCATCACTCCTCTTTGGCCATCTCAACCCTGGTACCCATCTCTTCTAGAATTGTCTGTCAACCATCCTCTTCTTCTTCCTGTTTTTCCTCTTCTGTTGTCAGATCCAGAAGGTCATTCTCACGATCTTATCATTCAAGGATCTCTTCGTCTTATAGCTTGGTCAATTTCGGGCAATCTTCTTCTTTCAAAGGTTTATCACAACAAGCTCAAGAACTCCTTGGGGACTCCTTGGCCCCCGGGACCAAAAAATGCTATTTTTCCGCATGGACCAGATGGTCTAGCTGGTGCTTGGAAAGGAGTTTGGATCCCCTTTCAGTGGATATAATTCATATCATTAATTTTCTCACTTCTCTTTTCGAATCGGGATTAGCTTATAGAACTATCAATGTTTCTAGATCTGCAATTTCAGCTAAACATTCTTTTATTAATAATTTTCCTGTGGGTCAACATCCTTTAATTTGTAAAATTATGAAAGCAATTAAACTTAAAAGACCTCCAACTCCTAAATATTCTTCTTTTTGGGATGTCGATCTTATTTTCTCTCTTTTTAAATCTTGGCCTTCTAATGAATTTTTATCTTTAAAACAACTCACTGCAAAATTAGCTACCCTTTTGTGTTTAATTTCTTTTCGTAGAGTTTCTGATGTCAGGGCTTTAGATTTTGATTCTAAACGTTTTACTCCTGAAGGTGTTACTTTCTTTATTTCTAAAAGAACTAAATCTTTTTCTACTTCTATTTTCTATCCTTATTTACCTTCAGAACCTCTTCTTTGTGTGGTTGTATGTCTCAAAGAGTATGAACGCAGAACTTCTTCTTTTCGTTCCCCTTCCTCTAATCAACTTTTGTTATCTTTTATTCCTCCTCATCATCCTGTCTCTTCTACTTCTATAGCCAGGTGGGTTAAATGGGTTATGAGTGAAGCAGGTATTGATGTTTCTTTTTCTGCTCACTCTGTTAGAGGATCAGCCGCTTCTAAAGCATTTTTGAAAGCTGCTACCCTTCAACAAATTTTGGATGCAGCTGACTGGTCTTCTGATTCTATTTTCAAACAATTTTATTTTAAACCCATTGAACATGCCTCGCTTAATTTATTTTGTTAGTTGCTTTAAACTAGCAAAATATGAGTCTCTGGTCTTGTAATAAAATTGGGATTATCCTAAGTTATGAAGGTATAATCTAGATTTTATTAAAGACACAGAGACGATTATTTTCCCTCCTCTGTTATATATTGTGATATATATTATTCCCACCCTTAATGTGTTTTATTATATATTCTAACATGTATGGTATATTTATTTCAGTTATCAACCAATAATAAAGATCTTCTTCTAAGAGACTTTGTTCCGTCACATCTTCGGGAAAAGTCAGATCTTCTATCAAGTTTTCCACATCTTCAACAGTTTTACAGTTGTTCTTCCATCCTTCCGGACAAGTTGAAGTTCTCTTCATGGATGATTTTTCTCGTCAAACTCCTTCTCTTCATGGTTTTCTGCTTCCTGTTCGTTTGGAGTTATTTCTTCTTGTTGGATCTTCTGTTTCCTTCTTCAGTTTCAAAGAAAGAGGATGTATTGCTGTATTTTGGACAGTTTATAGGACTCATATTCAATTTGATTGGTTATGTGATTTTAGTTTAATCAGTTCTCTATCCTTATTGGTCACTGATTTATTGTTTGATTTACTGTCTACTTTTTAAATTTGACAGTTTGTTGTATTTTATCTATACTTTAAATACTGCATTTTATTAGTAAAGAAAGAGAATGCAAAATAATCGTCTCTGTGTCTTTAATAAAATCTAGATTATACCTTCATAACTTAGGATAATCCCAATTTAATGCACTGTATTGTAAGTAGTTAGAATTCTAGAGAGTTCATATATCTATTCCTGCCATATGCACAATATCTCAGCCATACTTGACCTGCTATACAATTAAGCTTATCCTTAGCTTTATATTTAGATATGGCATAAGAACCCACCAACCTCACTCTAATTCACTTCAACAGAATCTTCCCTTAGACTGCATGCTCCATGCCTAGCTGTACACAGCTGGGACCATGAGATTTGCCCATAGAAATGTTTTTGTCTTAATAGCCCTCACTACCTTAGTTGACCATATTTGAGGGTAGTGAACACCCCTTGGTATGTATCTCCTGCAACTGATTTGATATTTCCAACTTTTTGTACTATAGGCCCTGTAACTGAAGTTTGGACATATATCCCTCTATTATACCACTCCTGTTCAGTACAGCCCCTATAAGTGTATTCCCACAGAATTAAGCATATACTTTCTTATAGGACCTAGTTAGATCTCCCTAGGTTATGGCTAAGAATAAAAAAAATAGCTAGTAATGACTACCATTGTTTGACGTTTTCTCCACAGGTTCAAGCTTAATTTCACTCTTCTATATGTTTAGAAGGTTTCTATAATATTAAAATACAGAGATTTAACATTTGAGACCCTTGTATGGTCTCCTCACACCAAGATATCTTCCGTTACTACGATTACTCTCCAGGTATCAGAGATCAAAAAGTAACCGTCTAATTTTGGTGTATATATAAGGTAATTTTAACATTTAAAACAATGATTTAATTTTTTCTCCTATGATGTTATATGTTACAATTAAAAACTTACTACAATGGTAATGAAAAAGCACCTACCATTGAAAATTATTTTCATATTTCTATATATATATATATATATATATATATATATATATACCTATCCATACTAACATTGCCCTCCTTGCATGCTATCCTTTATTTTGAGGAGGATAAATATGACTTTATCTTAAAAATATGAGGTATTACTATGTGCCCAAGAGTGGCCCTCTAGTTTTATTTGACTAGTTTTATTTGACTCCCTTCGTTTAGACTACATTAGCAAACATGGGCCCAAGAGTGGCCTTTAGTTCAATGAGAGGACCATTCCACGTAAAAAAAATAGGTTATCTCTGTTTAAATCTGCTTCAGACATACTTGTATAATTAGGAAAAGCTGGCAATACTTGTATGGCAAATCTTGTACCGAATTGTTTGTGTTGTGGTTGACCAGATACTGTCTGTAACATTTGAAACTCAATAAAAATTATAAAACAAACAAATAAAACTGACAAATACCACACAGCACTGGTCCTATTTTCGGGACCTGCAACTATAATGAAACCCTGTCACCCCTCTGGCAATAGAAATATATCATTTGAAAAAGGTCATTAACTGCTAGCCTCCTTGTGATCTGTTGTTGGTGTCAGTGAAGTAGTGATGTGCCTGTCATAGGAAACTATAGGGCTGCCTTTTAAAAAAAATCCAAGCACATCACTAGTAGTAAACTGGCAGATATTGTTTAGAAAATTAGAACTTCCCGGGGAAGTGTCTCCATTATAATACAAGTTACTCTCGTGGTACACCTATATATTTGCTATGTATGCAATCACCATTTATAACAATAACATTTGAAAAATAATTCCAGGGACACTTTGCAGCAGAGCCTCACCCATTTATGGTTTGCATAGCCCCGCCCACTCAGAACAACCCACAAAACATGCACATAAAATTCTAGTAGTGTAATTTAGCCATACTGGTTGCTTAAAGGGACAGGGAAGTTTAAAATAAACTTTTGTGATTCAGACAGAGCATGTAACTTTTAAACTCAGTTCTAGTTTATTATCTTGGGTAATTTTATTAAAAATGATATATACCAATCCTCAGCAGAAGCATTGCTCTACACGGAGCCACTGTAGCTGTTGATTGGTAGCTACACACATTTGTCTTTTGTCCTTGGCCCTTCAGCATCTGTATAGCAGTAAACCACGAAACACCCTAGTTTATATAGATATATAGATAGCTCTCCCTATCATCCATTGAACAATATACAACAAATGATCTGCTATCAGCTAAAGCAAAGAGACACTACTCCTTACTAATTCTTCTAGATCTTTCTTCTGCTTTTGACACAGATGACCATCCTCTCCTCTTACACATCTTTTGGCATCCGAGACACAGCCCCTCTCCTGGTTTGCTTCCTTTCTCTCAAATCACTTTACATTTAACAGCATATACTCTGATCTTTGCCTCTCTCAGTAGGAGTACCGCAAGGCTCTGTCTTTTTTCTATCTATACATCCTCCCTAGGAAAATGTATACCCCCTATTGGGTTCCAGTACCACTTAAATGCTGATGATACTTAAATCTATCTTTCCTCTTCTGATATCTCTCCCTCTTTACTCAGATTGCCAACTGTCACTTTGCAATTTCCTTCTGGATGTCCTCAAACTACCTGCATCCTACACCTGACATTTATCTTACAGTTGGAGACGCTATTCTAAGCGCCTCACTCAAAGTTCACTTGACTCTGAACTCACATTCACTCCACATATTCAACTCTCACCAAATCATGCTGTGCACATCTACTTAAAGGGACAGTCAACACCAGAATTGTTGTTGTTTAAAAAGATAGATAATCCCTTTATTACCCATTCCCCAGTTTTGCAAAACCAACACTGTTATATTAATACACCTTTTACTTCTGTGACTAACTTGTATCTAAGCATCTTCTGACCGCCCCTAATCACATGACTTTTAGTTATTATCTATTGACTTGCATTTTATCCAATTAGTGCAGTGTCTGCCACTAGCCATGAGCATGATCACAATGCTATCTACATGGCCTACATGAGCTTGCTCTCCCCTGCTGTAAAAAGTAAATAAAATAGAGGCGGCCTTCCAGGGCTTAGAAATTATGCCTTTCTAGGTTTGCTTTCAACAAGAATACCAAGAGAACAAAGCAAAATTGTTGATAAAAGAAAATTGAAAAGTTGTTTAAAATTACATGCCCTATTTGAAAAATGAAAGTTTTTTTTGGACTTGACTGTCCCTTTAACATCTGCAAAATGTAACCTTTTCTCACGAAAGAAACCACAAAAATACTAATTCATTTCCTAATTTTGTCACACATTGACTACTGCAATCTACTTCTAAACAACCTTCTGAAACACTGCCTCTCCGCCCTGTAATCTATCAAGAATGCTTCAGCTAGACTCATCAAGTCGCTCCACTCTGCCAGTCTCTACACTGGCTCCCCATACATAGAGTACAATAAAAAGTATTAACCCTAACCTATAAAGCACTCAACAACCTCACTCCCAACTATATTTCCTCTCTCATCTCCAAATACTCCCCAACCTGTCCTCTGTGATCAACCTCTGACCTACGTCGTTCCCCTCCTATTATCTCTAAGTCCCTCTCACTCCTCCATGACTTCTCATGCACTTCTCCTGTCCTCTGAAACACTGTACCGCGCTCAATCAGACTGTCTCCAACCTTGTATAGCTTCAGACGCTCTTTGAAAACCAACCTATTGAGAGTGGTTTCCTACCCAAAATAAATCTTGATCTGCCTTGACTCACTGCTGCGACTACAAGCCATCTGACAAGCTACCCCTTATGTCTCTACACCAGAGCTTTCCAAACTTTTTATGTTGGTGACACACTTTTTAGACCTACTGTACATCATTTTGCGACACAGTAATTCCGTTGTACTAGCAAAACAGGAGGTTAAACTAACTTGTTTTAAGAGATATGGAAACATACACAAATTATATAATAACGAAATGTATTTACAAGTAACAGTATGTGAGTATGTGCAAGAATTTAAAAAAAGTTTAATACCACCAATAGCTACTTACTATTTTAATGGGATGTATGAGGTTGATGGGATGAACACAGTTTCTGAATATTTGGTGGAATATTAGATAAAGAAACTCGCATTTTATCATCAAGCATTTTTAAGCTTCCACTTCCTATCCATATATCAAGAGCAGGAGCAGCAATGCATTACTGGGAGCTAGCTGCAAAAAAACAAATCACTTTGACTTCTGACTTCAGCTCAGCGTTTAGGCTGCTGCCCTCAGAGCTCTGCGAGTCCAACTGACTAGTGCCCGTGCTGCAAAGACACTGCTGTCCCACTCACTGATTGCACATGCAGTCACAAACCAAATAAAGAGACTACATGTGCATTCAGGAGCGAATGTGCCGCCATAGGGAATAGTTTCAGTTCCCACTGAGCTGCGTGAATAGGTTAAGATGATCTGTGACCCACTAGGTATCAATCACGTGTCAATCATGTGATATGCGTAGCAGGCAGGCGTAAAGTTGGAAACCAAAAAAAATAAAAAAATAAACGTAAAAGAAATTAGTGCTGAAGCAGGGACACACCTACACACTGCCGCCGACACACTAACGTGTCACGACACACAGTTTGGAAAGCGCTGCTCTACACCCTCAACCTGTAGACTGTAAGCTCTTCAGTCTATACCAGTTTTTTTGTCTGTTATGTATTTGTATGTTTTTACAAATCTTATCAATGTATACCCCATCTCTGTACCCAGCACTACAAAAATTGGCAGCGCTATACAAATAAATGATAATAATAATAATAATAATAATAATAATAATACAATCATGCATTTCCTGTTACCACACAAAAATATTTTATAGCTGCTCTTTCATATGGAGGATAAACATTTTGAGTGATACACCCCTTTAAAGGGATAGAAAGGTCAAAATTGGAATATCTATGCATGAATTTAAATTTTAAATAGAAGAATTTTTTCAATATACTTCCATTATTAAAAATGCTTCTTGTAAAAGTTATTATTGGCTTTCAGCAGCATACACACATATACTGAGAGGGCCTGTGCAGTGGCATTTATGACACAAATTAAAGGGACATTAAGTCTTCAAAGACACAATACACACCACTCTGAGCTTGAGTACTGGTGAACGGACCCTCACAGCATATGTGCATATGCCGCCAAAAAAACAGTAGTAACGGTTACTAGAAGCATTTTTACAAATTGAAGTATAATACAAAAATGCTACAATTTCACATTGAAATGCACCAATGCATGTTTAAGATTTGACCTTTCTATCCCTTTAAAAATGCTCAAATGCATTAGACCATTTTACTTTTAAATTTGATTACTCAGCACAAAGTATCACTCAGACATTCTTTACTTTCTTATTGCAAAGGATGTTCTGAGTCATCGTTTGTACTCCCACACTTGTTTAGGAGTAAATAAATTAAATGGTAATCTTGGCTTGGGGGCTCCAACAGAGCCCATATATCCCTTGTTTTAAATATAGCGAGATAAGTGCCAACACATTTAAAAAGGGAAGAATTCACTCTTTTAAAGGGACATGAAACCCAACATTTTTCTTTTATGATTCAGATAGAGCATACGATGTTAAACAACTTTCTAATTTACTTCTGTTTCTTCGTTTTCTTGCTATCCTTTGTTAAAAAGCAGAAAAGCTACGGAATGTCCACATGTCTGGAGCACTATATTGCAGCAGTTATTCAAGAATGTTATACATTTGCTAGAGCACTATATGGCAACACTATTTCCTGCCATATAGTGCTCCGAACACCTAACTAAGTATCTTTTCAACAAAGAATACAATGGGAACTAAGCAAATGTAATAAAATAAGTAAATTGGAAACTTTTTTAAAACTGTATGTTCTGTCTGAATCACAAAAATTAAAATGTTTGGGTTTCATATCCTTTTAAGTGAGGGGTCATTTGCCCCCCTAAGAAGCAGGTGACCACTATGAAGAAACTATAATCATATGCTTGATTAGACACTAGGGATCATTTATATGGAGGGAAAAGGGTATTGCTGACTTCTACATATTGTACCTATACCATTTCACAAAAAGTAAAAATACTACAATATATATATTTTAGCGCTGCGGAATCTGTTGGCGCTCTACAAATAACCGATAATAATAATAATAATAATAATAATATTACAGCTTTATTAGTTGTAGGTAGCTTCAGAAGCAATAAACAGGTGTCAAACAGAATCTCCAATGACTCTTAGAACAATTCATATCTACTGCTTACCATAACATTAAAAGCAAGACACATATTGCAAAATAATACTATAAATATTCTAACATCAAAAACAATAAAATGATATCAGTATTTTTAAATCATACTTTTAAAGGGACATTAAGTACGACAAATGCTCTTATGTGGTATATGCAAGCAATAATAAAAGTATCTATGTATTCAAACCCTGCTTAAAAGGGACTACTCCAGAATTATTATTGTTTAAAAAGGTAGATAAGACCCCTTTAATACCCATTCCCAAGTTATGCACAGCAAACACGGTTATATTAATATAGTTTTTACCTCTGTTTTACCTTGTATCTAAGCCTCTGCAGACTGCCCCTTATCTCAGTTTTTTTGACCGACTTTCATTTTAGCCAATCAGTGCTGACTCATTAATAACTCCACAGGAGTGCACACATATTATCTATATGACACACATTTCCTAGATCTGTCTAGCTATGAAAAACTGTCAAAATGGATTAAGAGGCGGCCTTCAAGGACTTAGAAATTAGCATATGAGCCTACCTAGATCTAGCTTTCAACAAAGAATACCAAGAGAACAAAGAAAATTTGATGATAAAAATAAATTGGAAGGTTGTTTAAAATTGCATGCCCTATTTGAATCATGAAAGTTTAATTTTTACTTGACTGTCCCTTTAAGCAATTCCAAAATAGCAATGCACAACTAGGAGCTAGCTGAAAATATCTGGTGAGCCAATGACAAGAGGCATATGTGTGTAGTCACCAATCACCATCTAGCTCCCAGTAGTTCATTGCTGCTTCTGGGCTTACATAGAGTCTCTTAAAAGTGCATTCTTTGTATGAACCATGATAAGTTTATTTTAGATATATATGTGTGTGTGTGTATATATATATATATATATATATATATATATATATATATACACACATATATATATATATATATATATATATATATATATATACACACATTTATTTTATTTATTTTTACATATATATATAATTAAAAATATATCAATAATTGTTACAACAATGACAAAAAAAAACTTAAAAAAAAACACGTCTAGCATATTTAGTTGATATTCTTTTCATTATTATTATAATCATCATTGTTATTATTATCAGTGTTATATATTATTATTCAACGTTATTTTCATAGCAAAATTGGAGAGAAGTCCTAAAGGGATATTAGGAGCACAGTCATCTTTCTATCAGAGACTTGACAAAAGAGTTGACAAAAATAGTTATTCCAAACTATTGCTCCAATATTACTACTGCGGGAGCAAAAAAAACTTATCTTCATTAGCAGTCTATTTCTTGTGCAGTCTTTACTTCCTAATAATGTTATATGATAAAATAAATCATTTAGAGTGCTAAATATAATTTTACATTATTATTATTAATGATATTATTTCCTTTATTTATAAAGTATCAACATCTTCCACTGAGCTTCAGTATATTCTAAAACATTTGAAAATTAAACTATTTACAACCTTATTCCAAGGGGAAGAGTGGTAAATATTACTGAATACATTTAATGGACTCCTGTAGCTAAGGTCAAGGAACTTAGAATATGTAAAGGCTGTCATGCATAATGCAGAGCAAAGCTGAAATAAGAGACTCAATTCCCCTCTGGATGCATTCGTTACTTTACAAATAGCATGTGCTTAGGAAATAACAATGCTGTGGTTGCAACATTTTCTTGTGAGGAAAGCTGGATGAGGTAGCACCATTTCCCTCTTCCTGTTTGCAATCACTTTTCTGTCTCTCAGAAAGAATAACATATTTTGTGATATATGTTGCTGCTTAACCATTTTGCTGCCAGAGAGAGAAGTAAAACGTTTTGTTATGTCTATGCAATACTAGACCCTCTCTGGCACAGAGGGAGTTAATTCATTTGCAACATGCCAGCAACATATTGCCAAACTGGTCTGGCATCCAGGCTCTGCAGCACAAGTAATAAATGCACATTTCCTCCATAGCGTGCTCCGTGTACAGAATATGATGAACACTTTTGTAGTGAAACATAATAATGATGAAAGAGATCACTTTGGGAGATAATCACTCACCGTACACCATGGCGCCTCCTGTTTCATGCAGAAATCTAAACCTTCTGTTTTTAAAGAGCCAGATAGTCAAGATAGTTAAGATGAGCAGAAAGTTAAAAACCAGCAACTCCAGAGCTCCCTGGTGCTGAAATATATCCAGCATCTTTGCAGACTTAGTGCTCTTCTTTTGCTCCATCCTGCACCACTACTTCTGTACATACAAATGGAAAAGCAGCTCCACTACATATGCAAAGTTGGTGCCAAATAACCATATAACGGCACCCAAGGAGGGGTTATCAGCTTGCATAATTTCAAGGAAGCTTCTTTATGGCAATGCATGCTGGGATTTGTAGTTCTGCTCTTATGATAACTAAACTTTGTAAATAGGTATTATGCCTGCGCCATGACTACAATTCCCAGCTCAATTTCATGCACTCTGCCAGGTACACTGTGCCCAGGTGATGGTTACCTGGGCACCGTACATCGTACCTACATTTACAGTCAGTTCTGAGCAATGATAAACACTGTGTTTGTCTTATACAGTAAGACAAATTGTGCAAGCATTCTGTACATTAATTTACATGGTATTAAGTGTTTGTTGTGGCACAGGTTACTCAGACCGTAACTGTAGATGTTTGTTTGTGAATTAACTTTTCTATACCAGTATTTAGCTGCCAACAAGAAACTTGGAGGCAAAAACAATTACCACTTTAGTTCTGTAGTTCATTTAGAAAAAAAAAATTGTCCAGTAAAATGCACCACCAAAATATAGAAAATTCAGTGCAACTTGTGTGTGTAGTAAAAATAATAATAATAAATAAATACAAATAAAAACCTGAATAAGTTTTTTTAGAAGTTTTGCAGAACACTGAGTCATGCAGGTTTTCTACCAACTGACAGTTAAAAGTTATGTTTTGTCATGGGATAAATAAATAAAATAATAATAAAATATATATAAACTCACCAGGCTTTCAGTAAATCACTCAGTGCTTATTTTTGTAATGTTAAAGGGTTTAGGTATCCCATCCTTCAGACAAACCACAAAGTGAAACCAAATTACCTTTCATACCCTATTTAAAAAAAAATAATAAAAAAAAAGAGGCAAGAATTGTACAGGTGCAGAGTGATTAAAATTCTTCCATGATAATGTTTTACGTCCGATCGTTAACATTTGCCCCCGTCCTGAAGGGGTTAAGCCATCTGTAAACAGTGTTTGCAACATTGTTTATAGCAATGTTAAACATAGTTACAAACATTGCTGCCATAGACTGCTACAGATACGTGCACACTCCTAAGCTATTATCAGCATACCTAGGTCTTCAACAAAGAATACCAAGAAAACAAAGCAAATTTGATAATAGAAGTAAATTGGAAAGTTGCTTAAATTAAATGCTCCAGGGTCGATTTATCAAATGTCAGGCGGACATGATTCACTGTAGCGAATAATGTCCGCCTGACATCACTAAATGCCTATAGCATACGCTGTCAGCATTTATCATTGCACAAGCATTTCTGGTGAAATGCTTGTGCAATGCCGCCCCCTGCACATTCGCGGTCAATCTTAAAACCTGCTTCTTAACTCCTGTTTTTGGCGAGCCGGAGGGCTTGCGCAAAATAAGCAGCTTCTGCTGCTTGGTAAATCGGCCCCTCTGTCTGAATCATGGAAGTTTAATTTTTACTTTACTGTCCGTTTATGTTCAGACTTTGATATTTAGATATGCTCTTTTGTCTTGTCTGCAATAGTGCAATAGTATTTGTAAGTTTGTGTTTCACTTCATGCAGAATTTTGTTAGGTGGTTACCATGGAAACCTTTTAATCACATTGAAGCTCTGCAGCTTCTTTGTAAAGGTAGTTAAGATACAAAAAGTCATTGTTTTCACCTTGTGGTTTGTTTGAAGTAGGAACAGATTACAAGTGGGGCGTTATTTAAGACTTCCACTCGAGCGTTAACTGCGCTAGATGTAAGGTTTTGCATGCGTCGGGTTGCTCTCGTATTATAAGTTGAAATTAAAATGTTTTTGCTCATGCGCTAACCCAACATGCGCAAAAAGCTGCACTTAGAATATCACGCGCGCAATAAGCTATACCTACTAGACTTGTCCCCGCTAAAAAATTCTGTTTGTTTAGTTTTCAATTAGTTAAAAAATAATTTAGTTTCGGCAAATTAGTTTAGTTACGTTTTTTTTAAAAATCGTTTCGGCAAATTAGTTACGTTACGTTAAAACGATTTCGGATCCATTCTTATTTCATATGCATTATTCTATTCTGAAGTTATAGAATAATGCATATGAATAAAAAATGTATCCAAAAAAACAAAAGGATCTGAAAAAATGATTTAATTTAACGTAACTAATGTGACGGCTAATGCAGAAACAAAATTATGTAAAACCGCCGCCGCCACCCATGCCGCCACTAAATAAAGCTATTAACCCCTAAACCACCATCCCCCCACATCGCCAACACTACCTAAACCTATTAACCCCTAAACTGCCGCCCCCCACATCGCCGACACTAACTTAGTCACTAAATAAAGTTATTAACCCCTAAACCACCGTTCCCCGACATCGCCGACACTAACTAAACCTATTAACCCCTAAACCGCCCCCCCATCACCAATAATGCCTAAACTTATTAACCCCTAAACCACCGTTCACAAACATCGCCAACACTAACTAAATCACTAAAGTTTTAACTACTAAACCGCTGTTCCCCGACATCGCCAACACTAATTAAACCTATTAAACCGTACCCCCCCACATCGCCAACACTACCTAAACCTATTAACCCCTAAACCGCCGGACCCCACATCGCAACAGCCTAAATTAAACTATATTAACCCATAAAATCTAACCGTAACCCTAGCCCTAAACCTAACTAACTTTAACAAAATTAAAATAGACCTAAATTAAAGTTACAATTATTAACTAAATATTACCTATTTAAAACTAAAAACAAACTTACCTGTGAAATAAAAATAAAACCTAAGCTAGCTACAATATAACTTATAGTTATATTGTAGCTAGCTTAGGTTTTTATTTGACAGGTAAGTTTGTATTTATTTTAACTAGGTAGACTAGTTAGTAAATAGTTATTAACTATTTTTTACTAACTACCTAGTTAAAATTAATACAAACTTACCTGTGAAATAAAAATAAAACCTAAGCTGCCTTACACTAAAACCTAACATTACAAAAAAAACTAACATTACAAAAAATAACAAACTAAATTATCCAAAACAAAAATTATTCCTAATCTAATACCCCGTTAAAAAAAACACCCCAAAATTAAATAACCCTAATCTATAATAAACTGCAAAGGGCCCTTAAAAGGGCCTTTTGTAGGCCCTTAAAAGGGCATTGCCCAAAAGAAATCAGCTCTTTTGCTAAAAAAGAAAAACAAACACCCCCTAACAGTATACAAACCCCACCCCCCCAAACCCACAAAATAAAAATAAAGTTAAACCTAATCTACCCATTGCCCTGAAAAGACCATTTGTATGGACATTTCCCTTAAAAGGGCATTCAGCTCTTTTGCTGCCCATTAAAAATAAAAGAAAAATGGCTATTGTAAAAAAAAAAAAAAACACCCCAAAAAGAAAAAAAACATTACACAAAATAACAAACAAAATATACAAAATAATAAATATTATTCCTATTCTAATACCCCGTTTTAAGAAAAACCCACCCCGAAATAAAAGAACCCTAATCTATAATAAACTACCAATAGCCCTTTAAATTGCCTTTTGTAGGGCATTGCCCTAAAGAAATCAGCTCTTTTGCTACAAAATAAAAACAAACTTCCTCTAACATTACAAACCCACAAAATAAAAAACCTAACTAAAAACCTAATCTACCCATTGCCCTGAAAAGGGCATTTGTATGGGCATTGCCCTTAAAAGGGCATTCAGCTCTTTTACTGCCCTTAAAAGGGCATTAAGCTCTTTTAAGATTGCCCAATAGCCCTAATCTAAAAAAAAAACCATCCCAAAAAAAACTTAAAAAAAACTAACACTAACCCCTCTTTAGGTACTCACAGTTGCTGAAGTCCAGCTTGAACGATCTTCATCACAGCGGCTCTATCTTCATCCTGGCGGGGGGTGCGGTTTAGGGGTTAATAGGTTTAGTTAGTGTTGGCGATGTCGGGGAACGGTGGTTTAGGGGTTAATAGCTTTAGTTAATGATTTAGACTTAGAGAGTTAGTGTCGGCGATGTGCAGTTTACATTAGGGACAATTAAAAATTCCGAATATGAATAATGGATTTGAAAATTTGGAAACTAATTTATTCATTTTCAGAATTTTTTGGGATGTGCCGATTCAGTAATTCGGATGCATCCGAATCTTCCAAAATTCGGCCGAAAAAACGAATTCTGACGAATGAAACCCAACATGAAAATATGAATATTTCACATTCCAATGTTCTTCACATAGCAAAATATGTGCTATTTATTCATAAATAAATATTTTTAGATATAGCTGATGTTATTTTGGTACAATATATACAGTATCTATACCTATATACTGTATATAGATCATTATAAATAGGTATGGATATATGGTATATATATATATATATATATAAATATATATATATATATATATATATATACAGTATATACATGCAGTAATATATAATTCGATATAGTAATGTATATTTAAAAATACTTAGAACACATTCCCCTATGTGCAGAACATTGAAGTATGAAATATAACACTTTGTTAAATATGAATATTGCATACATATTTTTTAATATATTTTCATCTACTTAACTGTAAAGGGCTCCAATATACATATATATATATATATATATATATATATATATATATATATATGTATTTATGTGTTTATATTATATATGTCTGTAAATAGATATATACACATATAAAACATAAATACATATGTACACAGATATAAATATATATATATATATATATATATATTTATACATACATAACCATCTTTAGACATATATATATATATATGTATGTATGTCACACCTGAGACCCCATATCTTTCAGCCCTTATAACTTTTTTGTGCAATATTTTTTTATATATTTTTGTAGATGGTGTTATTATGAGTGTAGCTGTACTGTGTAATGTATTTGTATGTGTTTTGTGAAACTTTTTTGTTTAATGAAACAGTTAACCAAAGCTCTGAGGACACGGTAATAATTCTAGCGCAAATCTTGTTTGCACTCAAGCCATCATGTTTACTTTCAACTTGTAATACAAGTGGAAAACCCGACGCACGCAAACACCCGCAATATACCCCTTATCACTTGTGCGGAACTGTTAGCGCTCCATTCATAATCTGGTCCTTAGTGATTTATTGTAAACCTAGTGAGTGCTGTCCCTTTTGTTGTAAAATCTAAAGGGTTATATGCTCTTATACATTTTTTTAGCAAGCAATTCAGTCAATTATGCATGTGAGTGCATTCTGCCCTTTCCAGTATGTGTGTGTGTATATATATATATATATATATATATATATATATATATATGTGTGTGTGTGTGTGTGTGTATATGTGTGTGTGTGTGTATATATATATATATATATATATATATATATATATATATATATATATATGTGTGTGTGTGTGTGTGTATATATATGTGTGTGTGTGTCTATACACACACACACACACACATATATATATATATATATAACAACAAATCCAGAGGTAAAAGCACTCTCAATCATAGTCCGGGGTGCACAGCAAAATAGTACACAATTCCAAAAAGAAGCAGGCACTCTCCGTTCAAACGGAGAATGCCTGCTTCTTTTTGGAATGATATATATATATATATATATATATATATATATATATATATATATATATATATAAAATAGCTCTTTTTTAAAAATAGTGTCATGATATATTTCTATTTAAGGGTAATAATTATTTTTAAGGCCAACATAGTAGCCCGTTTACATTCAACAAAAACCTGTAGACACATTTTAAGTGTCCAGTATTTTGTGAAGATTTTGCTGGATCGCCTGCTAAAATACTGGACTGTCCAGTTACATACTGGACACCTGGCAACCCTATAATGACTGAGACAGGTATCTACAGTGGCATCTGCCAGAAGTTTACCATCTTTGAAAAGAGTTTTCCTATGGCTGAGCAGCTACTGTGTATCATCATATCCAAATAAAAACAATTGTGCTAACTAGAACCTGACTTGTGCTTCATTGGATCCTCTGCTATCTCATGAACAATAGCTGCCACTTTAAAGATCCTATACAAAAGATTTTACACATATTCTGCGGCAAGTTCTCACTGCAACACTGAGATAGCTTACAGGGTCCCTGGAGCAAACAGCTTATTAATTATAAAGGGACTGTATGTCTCATTGAAGTAAGCCATTATTATAGCAGAGATGTAATTTGACTTCATGCCTAGTTTCTCATTTAAAAGACATTAAAGCTATTTTTTCATTTATACATCAACGATATTCTCTAAATTGCAAAATATTTGCATGCAAAATAAATGTCTTAAAATAATTTAAAACTGTTATTTTGTTAAAAAAAAAACCATTATTTTTTGGTGGCTCAAGTCACACCCAGATGAGCTAAAGATCTCTGGGTTGGAGGGGTTATTAAAGAATTATCGCCAGTCCTATTTCCCTGGTGGAAAGCTCTAAAGCCACATTTTACCCTGAAAACAGGGTGTCTTGCTAAGGGGCGTATACTGCATTTTCTTATCAAAAGTGCACAATAAAATTTGTATTTTATACATCATACAAAATGAATAATTTAACCATTCACACAAAAATAAGCAGGGTAAAAATAATATTGTTATGATGCATTAGAAATCGTAACAAAATTGTTAACCAAAAATCATATTTTACCAAAAACATAAAATTTTTCTGCAAATTACACAGCAATAAATCATATTAAATATGCATAGCATAAATCGTAATTTTAGTGCACTGGATGCGCAAAAATCACTTAGAAATTCTACTTATAAGTACAAAATACAAAGCATAATAGTTGTTCATAAAATGGGCTGAACATGGTCGTTACATGGTTGTATATGAAATTGTCTAATTCCAGTGTAATTCTGCAAATATTTTCGCACACCAAAGATTGCACAGTTTTTTCTCACTTTTTTCAAAACACTCCAAATACTTAATACCCGAATAGAGAAACATATTCATACAAATGTATAGGTGATTGTAAGTTGCTATTCGCAGAAAGCAGCGTAATGTAATTTATATTGGTTTCAGGATTATTCCGCCAGGGATGAGAAAAACCACATCTGATCTGGTGAGGTTTAGATTTTAGCCCCCAGTGAGAAGCCTTTTGTTTATCTTGCTTTCTTTGCCATGTCCAACTAGGAGCAGATACGAATTTGCTCATATAAACCAATCACTGTGCAGCATGTGAGAGGACTAAGGTAAACACTACAATGTTAAGAGTTGAATTACAGGAAAATCAGGCAAAATCAATCATGAAAAGAGTTGCTCATTGCAAAGTTTTTTTTAATACTGCCCCTTTAAATAAACTTGAATTATTTGCAGATATTAATACAGGTATTTTTTTTAAAAATGTTGTTTTTATTAATTAAAAAAAAGGTTACATTTAAAGTATAACTAACAGAAAGTATAACTGAAACCTAGCTATCACTTGCCCACTGGCTGACGGGGACAACTGACACAGAAAAGGTTGGTCTATTCAGCATGGGTGCATCTCTTTTTCACAAAAATACTATCTTATATTTACCTATGAACGTTTTTGAGTTTCATGTCCCTTTAAGATATTGCAGGTTATTTACTTAGTTTTTAAGGGGCTAATGTCCTTCAGTTTGTGGTATGCAACTGAAAGGGTCATTGGCCTAGATTTATCACATTTTGAGAAATCAGCAAGATAAGATACAGTTGCCTATAGTTGCTATTACACAATCTTGTCTAAGAAAGGGGCTTAATCACAGTTGTGCTGGTGAAATACCTTTCAAAGACAGATTTTTTGGGGCGAGATTACATATGCGGCGCAGGCTTCAGCGCAACTGCTGAAACCCACGGCGCCCGTAATATTACCTTGCACATCGGGGTACTACATAAACCCCGCTGGCAGTTCATAAAGTGGCTTATGGCACTTTAGAAACTCCCGGCGCCTAAGAAAATTTAAAAAAAACATCAAATCTCCAGTAAAAGTCTAACCCACCTTTCAAAAATAAACCTGACACGTAAAACCCCTATATCCACCATCAAACCCACATTGGAAGTAATAATAAAAGTATTAACCCCTAAACCGACAACCCCCCACAATTCAGTAAGCTTAATTAAACTATTAACTCCTAATCCGCAATTCACCCACATCTCGATCTACCTAATAAAACTATTAACCCCTAATCAGCCATTAACCCACATCGCAATAAACCTAATAAAGTATATGAACCCCTAATCCGCAATTAACCCACATAGCAATAAACCTAATAAAGTATATTAACCCCTAATCTGCCATTAACCCACATCGCAATAAATCTAAGAAAGTATATGAACCCCTAATCCGCAATTAACCCACATAGCAATAAACCTAATAAAGTATATTAACCCCTAATCAGCCATTAACCCACATCGCAATAAATCTAATAAAGTATATGAACCCCTAATCAGCCATTAACCCACATCGCAATAAATCTAATAAAGTATATTAACCCCTAATCCGCCATTAACCTACATTGCAACAAACCTAATAAAACTATTAACCCCTAATTTGCCAAACCCACACAACACAATAATCCTAATAAATCTATTAACTCCTAATCCGCCAAACCCCCACAATGCAAATAACAAATTAAATTACTAAGCCCCCTAACCTAACACCCCTTAAATTAACCCCAATTACCTAAATTAAAAAATACTAAGTTACAATTAAAATAAAAAAGCTAACATTACTTAAAAATTAAAAAACTACATTTAAATTAATCTAAGATTACAAAAAATAAAAAAAGTCTTACATTACATAAAATATTAAACCAAATTATCAAAAATAAAAAAAATTAAACCTAATCCCTATGAAAATAAAAAAGATCCCCCAAAATAAAAACACCCTCTAATCTAATGCTAAACTACTAATAACCCTTAAAAGGGCCTTTTGTAGGGCATTGCCTTAAGTTAAACAGCTATTTTCCTTAAAAAATACTAAGTCCCCCTCTAACAGTAAATAACCCCCACCCACCAAAACCCCCTTAATAAAAAAATGTAACACTAAAAAATCCTAAACTACCCATTGCCCCTAAAGGGGCATTTGTATGGGCATTTTCCTTAAAAGGGCATTCAGCTCTTTTACTGCCCTTTAAATGGCATTCAGCTCTTTTAAAAGTACTCAGAAATCCCTAATCTAAAAAACATAAACCCCCTAAAAATAAAAAAAAAAGCCTGTCTAACCCCCAAATAGGTACTCACTGTTCCTGAAATCCGGTGGAGAAGGTCCTGTTCCAGGCGGTGAAGTCTTCTTCCAAGCGGCCGACATCTTCTTCCAAGGGAGGACCTTTTCCTTCTTGATCCAGGACCAACCTGACGCGGAGTGGAGATGAGCGCAGAGCAGGACCGGCGACCGCGGAGCCAGGGAGCATGGAGAATCCTCTTCATACGATCACCGCCGTACACTGAATAGTGAATTAAAGGTACGCGTTTAAAAATGGCGTCCCTTGCATTCCTATTGGCTGATTTGATTCTTCAAATTCAAATTAGCCAATAGGATGAGAGCTATTGAAATCCTATTGGCTGATTTGAACAGCAAATAGGATTTCAGCTTATTATGTTAGCTTATGGGAGTAAAAATTGAGGCCAACTAGTGAAATATACGTGCCGCAGTTATATGCGGCCCTATATATGTGATAACAAAATCGCGTAAAAACCGGCGTCACCGGCTTTTGTGAGTGACGCTGCATATGTAATCTTGCCCTTGTTGTTTAAAGAGCATTAAACTTTAAATATTTTAATGATTCTTTAAAAAAGAAAGGAAATAAATATTACCCCATTTTTCTTCTATATGTTCACCAAAGAATCTTTAACCCCTTAACAACCGAGGACGTGCAGGGTACGTCCTCAAAAAAAAGGCAGTTAATGCCTGAGAACGTACCCTGCACGTCCTCGGTTTGGAAAGCAGCTGGAAGCGATCCTGCTCGCTTCCAGCTGCTTTCCGGTTATTGCAGTGATGCCTCGATATGGCGACCGCAGAGCCAGGGAGCGTGGAGAATCCTCTTCATACGATCACCGCCGTACACTGAATAGTGAATTAAAGGTACGCGTTTAAAAATGGCGTCCCTTGCATTCCTATTGGCTGATTTGATTCTTCAAATTCAAATTAGCCAATAGGATGAGAGCTATTGAAATCCTATTGGCTGATTTGAACAGCAAATAGGATTTCAGCTTATTATGTTAGCTTATGGGAGTAAAAATTGAGGCCAACTAGTGAAATATACGTGCCGCAGTTATATGCGGCCCTATATATGTGATAACAAAATTGCGTAAAAACCGGCGTCACCGGCTTTTGTGAGTGACGCTGCATATGTAATCTTGCCCTTGTTGTTTAAAGAGCATTAAACTTTAAATATTTTAATGATTCTTTAAAAAAGAAAGGAAATAAATATTACCCCATTTTTCTTCTATATGTTCACCAAAGAATCTTTAACCCCTTAACGACCGAGGACGTGCAGGGTACGTCCTCAAAAAAAAGGCAGTTAATGCCTGAGAACGTACCCTGCACGTCCTCGGTTTGGAAAGCAGCTGGAAGCGATCCTGCTCGCTTCCAGCTGCTTTCCGGTTATTGCAGTGATGCCTCGATATGGAGGCATCCTGCAATAACTTTTTTAAGCCATCCGGTGCAGAGAGAGCCACTCTGTGGCCCTCTCTGCACCGGAGATCGGTGGCTCCCTGCGTTGGTGGGTGGGAGCCGGACCGGGAGGCGGGTGGCGGCCATCGATGGCCCTGGTTATGTGCAGGGGGGGAGGGATCGTGGGCGGGGATGAGCGGGGGCACGCACGGACGCGCGCACGTGCACGGGAGGGCGGGGGCGGGCGCGTGCACGGGGAGGGAGCGGGTGGGAACCGCTACACTACAGAAAATGTGTTAATAAAAAATGTTTAAATGCCTTAATATTTTTAAAAAAAAAAAAGATCAGCAAGGTGGTGGGGGTTTGTCTGTGTGGGGGGGGGAAGCTACACTACAGAAAAAAGCCAAATAAAAATAAAAAAAGCACATTTTTTTTGCAAACTGGGTACTGGCAGACAGCTGCCAGTACCCAAGATGGCCCCCAATGAGGCAGAGGGGATGGTCAGAGAGCGGTTTTGGGGGGGATCAGGGAGGTTGGGGGCTAAGGGGGGGATCCTACACAATTGTGGGGTTGGGGAGGGAAGGGAGCTGTTTGGGAGGGATCAGGGGGTGGGATGTGTCAGGTGGGAGGCTGATCTCTACACTAAAGCTAAAATTAACCCTGCAAGCTCCCTACAAACTCCCTAATTAACCCCTTCACTGCTAGCCATAATACACGTGTGAGGCGCAGCAGGATTTAGCGGCCTTCTAATTACCAGAAAGCAACGCCAAAGTCATATATGTCTGCTATTTCTGAACAAAGGGGATCCCAGACAAGTATTTACAACCATTTGTGCCATAATTGCACAAGCTGTTTGTAAATTATTTCAGTGAGAAACCTAAAATTGTGAAAAATTTAACTTTTTTTTCAATTTGATCGCATTTGGCAGTGAAATGGTGGCATGAAATATACCAAAATGTGCCTAGATCAATACTTGGGGTTGTCTACTATACTACACTAAAGCTAAAATTAACCCTACAAGCTCCCTAAAAGCTCCCTAATTAACCCCTTCACTGCTGGGCATAATACACTTGTGGTGCGCAGTGGCATTTAGCGGCCTTCTAATTACCAAAAAGCAACGCCAAAGCCATATATGTCTGCTATTTCTGAACAAAGGGGATCCCAGAGAAGAATTTACAACCATTTATGCCATAATTGCACAAGTTGTTTGTAAATAATTTCAGTGAGAAACCAAAAGTTTGTGAAAAAAATTGTGAAAAAGTGAACGATTTTTTGTATTTGATCGCATTTGGCGGTGAAATGGTGGTATGAAATATACCAAAATTGTCCTAGATCAATACTTTGGGATGTCTACTAAAAAAAAATATATACATGTCAAGGGATATTCAGGGATTCCTGAAAGATATTAGTGTTCTAATGTAACTAGCGCTAATTTTGGAAAAAAGTGGTTTGGAAATAGCAAAGTGCTACTTGTATTTATGGCCCTATAACTTGCAAAAAAAGCAAAGAACATGTAAACATTGGGTATTTCTAAACTCAGGACAAAATTTTGAAACTATTTAGCATGGGTGTTTTTTGGTGGTTGTAGATATGTAACAGATTTTGGGGGTCAAAGTTAGAAAAAGTGTGTTTTTTTCAATTTTTCCTCATATTTTATATTTTTTTTTATAGTAAATTATAAGATATGATGAAAATAATGGTATCTTTAGAAAGTCCATTTAGTGGCGAGAAAAACGGTATATAATATGTGTGGGTACAGTAAATGAGTAAGAAGAAAATTACAGCTAAACACAAACACCGCAAAAATGTAAAAATAGCCTTGGTCCCAAACGGACAGAAAATGGAAAAGTGCTGTGGTCATTAAGGGGTTAAAGAGATATTAAACAGTCTGTTTCATTGTTGTAATAAAAAATACACTAAGCAGTGACTTATTCTTAATAAAAATCATTGCAATATCTGTTATTCATCATTTAAAAGATTTTACATTTTATTTATTTTTTATTTTTTAACCCCTTAAGGACCAGAGCACTTTTCCATTTTCTGTCCGTTTGGGACCAAGGCTATTTGTACATTTCTGCTTTGTTTGTGTTTAGCTGTAATTTTCCGCTTACTCAGTTACTGTACCCACACATATTATATACCGTTTTTCTCGCCATTAAATGGACTTTCTAAAGAAATTTACTATAAAAAAATTATAAAATTATGATGAAAAAAATGAAAAAAACCCACACTTTTTCTAAATTTGACCCCCAAAATCTGTTATACATCTACAACCACCAAAAAATACCCATGCTAAATAGTTTCTAAATTTTGTCCTGAGTTTAGAAATACCCAATGTTTACATGTTCTATGCTTTTTTTGCAAGTTATAGGGCCATAAATACAAATAGCACTTTGCTATTTCCAAACCATTTTTTTTTCAAAATTAGCGATAGTTACATTGTAACACTAAACCTGAATATTCCTTGACATGTATATATTTTTATTTAGTAGACATCCCAAAGTATTGATCTAGGCCCATTTTGGTATATTTTATGCCACCATTTCACCGCCAAATGTGATCAAATAAAAAAAAAAAACGTTACATTTTTCACAATTTTAGGTTTCTCACTGAAATTATTTACAAACAGTTTGTGCAATTATGGCACAAATGGTTTTAAATGCTTCTCTGGGATCCCCTTTGTTCAAAAATAGCAGACATATATGGCTTTGAAGTTGCTTTTTGGTAATTAGAAGGCCGCTAAATAATGCTGCGCACAACGCGTGTATTATGCCCAGCAGTGAAGGGGTTAATTAGGGAGATTGTAGGGAATTTGCAGGGTTAATTTTAGCTTTAGTGTTGTGTAGTAGACAACCCAAAGTATTAATCTAGGCCCATTTTGATATATTTCATGCCACCATTTCACCGCCAAATGCGATCAAATAAAAAAAAAATGGTTCACTTTTTCACAAACTTTTTTTTTACAAACTTTAGGCTTCTCACTTAAATTATTTACAAACAGCTTGTGAAATTATGGCACAAATGGTTGTAAATGCTTCTCTGGGATCCCCTTTGTTAAGTAATAGCAGACATATATGGCTTTGAAGGGGTTGATTAGGCAGCTTGTAGGGATCTTGCAGGGTTAATTTTAGCTTTAGTGTAGAGATCAGCCTCCCACCTGATACATCCCACCCCCTGATCCCTCCCAAACAGCTCTCTTTCCTCCCCCACCCCACAATTGTCCCCACCATCTTAAGTACTGGCAGAAAGTCTGCCAGTACTAAAATAAAAGGTATTTTTTTTTTTATTATTATTATTATTATTATTATTATTATTTTTTAAAGCCATTTTCTGTTGTGTAGGATCCCCCCTTAGCCTCCAACCTCCCTGATCCCCCACCCCCAAAACAGCTCTCTAACCCTCCCCCTCTATCTTATTTGCACCATCTTGGGTACTAGCAGCTGTCTACCAGTACCCAGTTTACAATAAAAATGTTAGTTTTTTTTCATTTGTTTCCTTATTTTTCTGTAGTGTAGCTTCCCCCATCAAAAACCAACCCCCCACCCCTCCCAGATCCCTTAGATCCCTTAGATCCCAATTCCCTCCCTCCTCTCTCCAACTTTATTTGGGCAAATGTTCCATAGTGTAGCGGTTCCCATCTGCTTCCGACCCGTGCACGTGCCCGCCCCCCCCCCCCCCTCGTGCATGCACATGCGCCCGCCCATGTGCGCTCCTGGTGGCTCTGCCTGCGATCCCGCCCCCTCTTACAGATTCCTCCCACTAATGGCCACCCACCCGCCTCCCACATCTGCTCCCACCCACCAACGATCGTGGCTCTCTCTGCATCGGATGGCTAAAAACTGTTATTGAAGGATGCCTCAATATAGAGGCATCACTGCAATAACAGGAAAGCGGCTGGAAGCAATCAGGATCGCTTGAAGGAACCAACGACGCACAGGGAAAGTCCATGGTCGTTAACTACATTTTTTTGTAAGACGTACCCTATACGTCGTTGGTCCTTAAGGAGTTAAACACGTTGTGAAGTGTCTAATACTTCCTGTCACAGCCCTACAATAACTTATCTAGTTTGAGGTCATATATTTTCCTAGATTAAAATGAAATGGCTTACTATTTAGATAATGCCAGAGAGACAATCTGTTTTGCTCATGCTCAGAAGAGGCAGAATGCAACTTAAGTTCAAAACATGTCTCCTCTCTTATCTCCCGAGTGCAGGGGCTACAGTGAGAAATTCAAAGTGCTCATTTTGCAAGAAAACAAGCAAGTTGTTTGCTGTTTTTTTACACTATGTGTTTCTTTTTATGTTTACTTTGATTTTACATTTATTTTTACTAAGGAAGCACTGTTTCATATTTCTTTAAGAACTCACTTTGGTGACTGTTTACAAGCCTCTGTCAGACACCACTGGTTGCCCCCTGTGTTTAAAGAATTGGTGCAGCCAATCAGAAGCCATACCGTCTGCTCCTCGGCCTCAGGTGTAACCAGAGCACAATCATGGTGCTGCGCCTTTAAAGATACATATTGCAGTACTGGGGTGTCTGTCAGTGGCTCATAAATAAGCACCCCAGCATGTGCTCAAAGATTCTCTCGTGAATGTGTAGAAGTAAAAAGGGGAGTTAATCCTTACTATTATTATACTTTTTAAAAAATATAAAAAATTTAAAGGGTCGTTACAGTGAAAAAATGTACATGCTCTTATTTGTATGCAATTTTATCACTATCGACCCTGAAAATCTATGTGCTTAACCCCTGTAAATGGGTTAAACACATAGTTAAAGTACTGAGCGGGGACAGCAGTGAGCTGCTGGTCCCAAGTGGAAACTGCAGCTGAGGCAATCAGCAGCACTAGTTTGAATCAGTTTAAAACTGTCAGCTAGATTACGAGTTTTGTTGGCAATGGTGTGCGGTGCTAACGAGCAGTTTATGCTCACCGCTCACCTACAGACAACGCTGGTATTACGGGTTTTTACAAAAACGGCGTTAGCCGCAGAAAAGTGAGCGGGGAGCAAAATTTAGCTCCACATCTCACCTCAATACCAGCGCTGCTTACGGTAGCGGTGAGCTGGCTAAACGTGCTCGTGCACAATTTCCCATAGGAATCAATGGGGGAGAGCAAAAAAGCAGCGTAAAGCTCCTAACGCAGCCCCATTGATTCCTATGGGGAAATAAAATTTATGTTCACACCTAACACCCTAACATGAACCCCCGAGTCTAAACACCCCTAATCTTACACTTAACCCCTAACCCCACTTAACCCCTAATCTGCCGCCCACAACATCGCCGACACCTACATTATAATATTAACCCCTAATCTGCCGCTCCGGACATTGCCGCCGCCTACATTATACTTATGAACCCCTAATCTGCTGCCCACAACATTGCCGACACCTACATTTTATTTATGAACCCCTAATCTGCCGCTCCCAATGTTGCCGCCACCTACCAACACTTATCAACCCCTAATCTGCCGCCCCCAACGTCGCCCCCACTATATTAAAGTTCTTAACCCCTAAACCTAAGTCTAACCCTAACCCCCCTAACTTAAATATAATTTAAATAAATCTAAATAAAATAACTACAATTAACTAAATTATTCCTATTTAAAAATAAATACTTACCTATAAAATAAACCCTAAGCTAGCTACAATATAACTAATAGTTACATTGTAGCTAGCTTAGGATTTATTTTTATTTTACAGGCAACTTTGTATTTATTTTAACTAGGTACAATAGTTATTAAATAGTTATTAACTATTTAATAGCTACCTAGTTAAAATAAAGTCAAATTTACCTGTAAAATAAAACCTAACCTAAGTTACAATTACACCTAACACTACACTATAATTAAATTAATTCTCTAAATTAACTACAATTAAATACAATTAAATACAATTATCTAAAGTAGGAAAAACCCCCACTAAATTACAGAAAATAATAAAATAATTACAAGTTTTTAAAACTAATTACACCTAATCTAATCCCCCTAATAAAATAAAAAGCCCCCCAAAATAATAAAAAAGCCCTACCCTATACTAAATTACAAATAGCCCTTAAAAGGGCCTTTTGCGGGGAATTGCCCCAAAGTAATCAGCTCTTTTACCTGTAAAAAAAAGTACAATACCCCCCCAACATTAAAACCCACCACCCACACACCCAACCCTACTCTAAAACCCACCCAAAACTCCCTTAATAAAACCAAACACTAACCCAATGAAGATCACCCTACCTTGAGAAGTCTTCACCCAACCGGGCCGAAGTCCTCAATGAAGCCGGGCGAAGTGGTCGTCCAGACGGGCAGAAGTCTTCAACCAAGCCGGAAAGAAGAGGTCCTCCAGACGGGCAGAAGTCTTCATCCAGACGGCATCTTCTATCTTCATCCATCCGGCGCGGATCGGGTCCATCTTCAAGACATCTGACGCGGAGCATCCTCTTCTTTCAACGTCTTCTTACTAAATGACAGTTCCTTTAAGTGACATCATCCAAGATGGCGTCCCTTCAATTCGGATTGGCTGATAGAATTCTATCAGCCAATTGGAATTAAGATAGAAAAAATCCTATTGGCTAATGCAATCAGCCAATAGGATTGAGCTTGCATTCTATTGGCTGATTGGAAGAGCCAATAGAATGCCAGCTCAATCCTATTGGCTGATTGGATCAGCCAATAGGATTTTTTCTACCTTAATTCCGATTGGCTGATAGAATTCTATCAGCCAATCGGAATTGAAGGGACGCCATCTTGGATGACGTCACTTAAAGGAACCATCATTTAGTAAAAAGACGTTGAAAGAAGAGGATGCTCCGCGGATGTCTTGAAGATGGACCCGCTCCGCGCCGGATGGATGAAGATAGAAGATGCCGTCTGGATGAAGACTTCTGCCCATCTGGAGGACCTCTTCTTCCCGGCTTGGATGAAGACTTCTGCCCATCTGGAGGATCACTTCGCCCGGCTGGTTGGGTGAAGATTTCTCAAGGTAGGTTGATCTTCAAGGGGTTAGTGTTAGGTTTTATTAAGGGGGGATTGGGTGGGTTTTAGAGTAGGGTTGGGTGTGTGGGTGGTGGGTTTTAATGTTGAGGGGTTTTGTACTTTTTTTTTACAGGTAATAGAGTTGATTACTTTGGGGCAATGCCCCGCAAAAGGCCCTTTTAAGGGCTATTTGTAATTTAGTATAGGGTAGGGCTTTTTATTATTTTGGGGGGCTTTTTTATTTTATTAGGGGGATTAGATTAGGTGTAATTAGTTTAAAAAACTTGTAATTATTTTATTATTTTCTGTAATTTAGTGGGGTTTTTTTTCGTACTTTAGATAATTTTTTAAAATTGTATTTAATTGTATTCAGTTTAGGTAATTAATTTAATTATAGTGTAGTGTTAGATGTAATTGTAACTTAGGTTAGGATTTATTTTACAGGTAAATTTGAATTTATTTGAACTAGGTAGCTATTAAATAGTTAATAACTATTTAATAACTATTCTACCCAGTTAAAATAAATACAAACATGCCTGTAAAATAAAAATAAATCCTAAGCTAGATACAATGTAACTATTAGTTATATTGTAGCTAGCTTAGGGTTTATTTTATAGGTAAGTATTTATTTTTAAATAGGAATAATTTAGTTAATAATAGTAATTTTATTTATATTTATTTAAATTATATTTAAGTTAGGGGTGTTAGGGTTAGGGTTAGATTTAGATTTAGGGGTTAATACATTTAATATAGTTGCAGCGACGTTGGGGGCGGCAGATTAGGGGTTAATAAATGTAGGTAGGTGTTGGCGATGTTAGGGCCGGCAGATTAGGGGTTAATAAAATGTAAATAGTGTTTGCGATGCGGGAGTGCGGCGGTTTAGGGATTAATATATTTTTTATAGTAGCGGCGATGTCCGGTTCAGCAGATTAGGGGTTAAAAATATTTTTTAAGTGTTTGCTATGTGGGGGGGGCCTCGGTTTAGGGGTTAATAGGTAGTTTATGGGTTTTAGTGTACTTTTTAGCACTTTAGTTAAGAGTTTTATGCTACGGCGTTAGCCCATAAAACTCTTAACTACTGACTTTAAAATGCGGTACCAGGCTTGACAGGAGAGGCTGTACCGCTCACTTTTTGGAAGACTCGTAATACCGGCGTTATGCAAGTCCCATTGAAAATATAGGATACGCAATTGACGTAAGTGGATTTGCGGTATTTTCGAGTCTGACCAAAAAAGTGAGCGGTACACCTGTACCTGCAAGACTCGTAATACCAGCGTTAGGAAAAAAGCAGCGTTCAATCGTTGGGACCTCTGAACGCTGCTTTTTAAGGCTAACGCACAACTCATAATCTAGCCGAATGATAGGAAAGTATCTATAAACACTGGTATGTGTTTTGATCAGCCTCTGTACAATTTCATACTACTTACAAATGACATATGTTTTATGATTGATATATGTGAACTTTCCTTGATAAATAAAAAAATAAAAAATAAATACTTAGGGATATATCTCCAAATCTAAAGACACTTCTTGAACTAAATTTTACTAACCTACTCAAAACAATTACTAATGATCTGCAATACTGGAAGGATCATACATTTTCCAGGTGGGGCAGGATACAAATCCTGAAGATGAACATCCTCCCCAGACTATTATATACAATCCAGGTGGCCCTAATCACTATACCACTACTAAATTTCATTACACAAGCACAAAAAACACTAAACTCATTTGTGTGGGGAAACATAAAGCCTAGAATAAAGAAAACGACGATGTACAGGCCAGTTAAATAAGGTGGATTAGGTTTGCCTAACATAGAAACATATTACCAAGCCACATGTTTACAGAGAATAATAGACTGGCACGGAAATAGTGACACACAAGCATGGATCCCAATGGATTCACACATACTACATTCTACATCACCTGGAGTCTTGTGTTGGGTGGCAAAACAGAACCAACCACCTTAGTTAAAAGCATACCCTCTACACCACCATGTGTTTGAACTATGGGATTTTATTATAAGAAGACAACCAAATATTTCTACATTATGGTCCCCTCTGTCTCCTATTTCACAAAATGCTGAACTATTAGGGGGTATTGAATTTGATTTGAATAACTTAACCAAGTGGAAAATGGGATTCACGGTACCAATCTGTAAACTGCTCAGAGAAGGTAGACTTAGAGAGAGACAAGACCTTACAGACGTATTGAGAGGTGCTTTCTCAAAATAGTTGAAATACGGCCAAATACAACAATTCTTAACCACCCCACCACCATAGAAAGTCACTATTTAGATCTTTAACTCCATTGTAACGGTTCTGTTTAATGGAGCTTCCAGCTTGCAATACGGTTTCATGGGCTAGAACACTTTTAATAGCAGCGCAAAATCTTAAACACCCAGACTATACAGAAAGATGGCATAAAGACTTAGGTAAGATACTTAAAGATACAGAGTGGAAACGCATTTTAAACAATACAAGGAAATCCTCCTCCACTAAGTTCTTAGAAACAAATTATAAACTTCTCACCAGGTGGTATCTTACTCCAGCTAGATTGAAAAGAATCTTCCCGGCTTCGGATCTTTGCTGGAGAGGATGTGGGAGAAAAGGTGCTCTGATACACATCTGGTTGGAGTGCCCTTAATTGAAGCCTTTTTGGGAAATTATTCAAAACTATATTAAAATTTTAATAGGACAAGATACACAATTCATACTTGACCCAACAACGGCACTACTTAATTTACTTCCCCCATGCACATGTAAACTCAGACTTAGATTAATTAAACTGGCATTGAACTCAGCCAGATCCTTAAAAGCAAAACTCTGGAAATCCCAAAATAGCCCTACTCTTAATAGCTGAGTCACACACATGGATAACACACTAATATTGGAAGAATATGGTTACTTTAAAACCATCAACTTAGCATTTCTTCATGATATGAAATTTATATGGAACTCTATTCAACCTGAATTGCTTTCCAATCTGCGGAGTTCCACTCAAGACGCTCGCGTGACATAGAAGATTCACCAATTTACATAAGAAACTCTAAAGGGGCTAATAACACAATCTCGCCTTCATCCTTCCACTCTCCCTTCCCCCTCAATCCCAAAATACCCCATCTGCTTACATTTACTCAATGCCAATTGCTTCACTGAAACTTAACAGATGTGGATTAATGAGGATATGGAGAAGCACCTAGTTCCCAAACCAATTACCCAGAGATCCGGTATACCTTTGTTGATGTTATGGTTTAAGTTTTAGAAGTTATGTGTTACTCAAATATATTTACGGACAATCAAAGTTATAAGAACTTACAGCAAGATGTGATCCAACAATCAAACTGACCTGTATGCCAACTTAATGTTGCAATTGATGTCATATGTTTGGACAGTATCTGTACTTTAATACCTTTTATTGTATCACCTGTCAATAAAAATAAACATACATAAAAAAAAAATGACATGGCCTATCTGAATAATGAAAGTTTAATTTTCACTAGACTGTCCCTTTAAGTAAACATGTTTCCGGATTTAATTTACAATTTTTCCCTTTCTCTACATGCAATTGCCTCCTGAAATTGTGGACTTGAGGAAATGAAAATGTTAATATGATGGTAAGAGAGAAGAATACATTTTAAAGGGACATTAAACTCTAAGGGCTAGATTACAAGTTGAGTGCAAAATATCACTTCCGAGAAAGCAATATTTGTGCTCAACTTAGTAATACCAGCACACGCTTATGTGTGCTAGTATTACAAGTAATGTTCAATGTGAATGCGACCTCAAGGAAGCATTGTACGGAAGCATTGTGCTTACAAGATCATGCTTCCATAGCATCCAATGGGAGCCTCGTTCTCATGCTGTGAGACATGGCATGAGAGCTAGCGCAAAAAAGGGGGTAAATTGTGCAGCGATGGGTCCTAAATATTTTTTATAAGCATAGTATTGAGATTATTCACCGCCTTCCCCTAGTCATAGGTGCAGCCATGTTGAAATCTAGCTTTCACTGCATTCTAGTGCTGACATGTTTCAGATAACTGCAGTGTAAACTATGTTCCAAAATGGCGGCACCCATTATTAGAGGGAGGGCATGAAACAGCTAAAGATTCAAGTAGCACACATTAAATACCTCTTAATCTAGCGTATTTCTTACTTCCATGATAATGCGAGTATGAATATTAATCTGTTGTTCACTCCTTATGCAGCATGAAGATATATGTCTGTTTAAATGGGTTCTAGTTACATTAGTTAAAATTTACCATTATGATTTGAGTTTCCTGTAGAAAAGCTATGTCTATACATGCTCTAAACATAATTCCATATGAAAGATATATACACAGCATTTATCTGGCTTATTAAGGCTTAGTACAACATACCTCCCAACATCTGCAAGATGATTTCTGGGATGTGGGAGGTTATAAGCTTGTGGGTTGTGGCCCACCTGTAATTTATATGGGGGCTGTGCATGTGAGGTGAGGGGTTATGCACAGATGGGTAGGGTTATGGGAGGACCATAGGTTTGTGGACATGTCCAGGCAGGGCTTGGGTGGGCTACGTCAGATCTTTAAATCCAGGACACTGAGGGGCTGTGAGTTGGAACTGGGCATACCTCCCAACCTGGGACAACTCCAGTTGGATGTAGGAAATTTAGGAGATGTGTTGCAATCCAATCCAAGTGCTAATCTAATTCAGATCCACATGCAAAATAATTGTTTTAAAAGCATTTTAAACTGTAATTTACTTAAACAATGTGCATTGTTTTGCAAGACTAGGACACACCCCTTGAACATCCTCTTTGCTATGGCCAATTAGGGACAGATATAAAGAGCTTTTGCATATAGCAACCAATCAATGTGCAGAATATATAAGTGTCAGTGTTTCGCATTCCACAGAATGCACTCCTGCCCCTCCACCGAGAATTGAAACACTACTATTTTAAGAGTTCAATTACAGAAAAACTGAAACCCTTGCTTAAAGGGTAATGTGTTAAAAAATATTGTACTAAACGCAACATAAATACTTACAAAAATACAGTTACACTTATTTAAACACAATGATAAAAATTAGTCATATAAATATTACAAAACAGGGTAAAAAGCTATAGGGTGTATAACAATGTGTTTGACTAGAAAGGGCTATATTCTATATAGATACAAATACAGTATAGATGTCTAAATATGTATATGTATTTAGGTATATATATATATATATATATATATATGTGTGTGTAAATATGTATATGTATGTAGGTATATATATATATATATATATATATATATATATATATATATATATGTGTGTGTGTGTGTAAATATGTATATGTATGTAGGTATATATATATATATATATATATATATATATATATATATATGTGTGTGTGTGTGTGTAAATATGTATATGTATGTAGGTATATATATATACATATATATATATATATATATATATATATATATATATATATGTGTGTGTGTGTGTGTGTGTGTAAATATGTATGTAGGTATATATATATATATATATATATATATATATGTGTGTGTGTAAATATGTATATGTAAGTAGGTATATATATATATATATATATATATATGTATGTGTGTGTGTGTGTAAATATGTATATGTATGTAGGTATTTATATATATATATATATATATATGTGTGTGTGTGTGTAAATATGTATATGTATGTACTATGTAGGTATATATATGTGTATGTGTGTGTAAATATGTATATGTATGTAGGTATATATATATATACAGTATATATATATATATATATATATGTGTGTGTGTGTAAATATGTATATGTATGTTGGTATATATATATATATATATATATGGATATATAAGTCAATATGAAAAAAGGAAATGGATAGTAAACAGATAAAAGACGTTATAGAAAAGGAAAAGGATTCCCTAGCCAGCACTTCTCATTATTATACCATAAAAAATATATAACAGATATGGTGTGTCTAGCAGTCCAGGAGTCAAACTCAGACAAGACAAAGAATCAAATTACTCAAATTTGGTACAATGAAATGAACAATGTATTAACTAAGCAAAATAACTCTTACAAATTAAATACCCACAGTGATATAAAAAAACATGGCCATGGCAGTAAAACTATCTATTTGTCAAACTAATGTTGCACATTAGAAACCCAGGGATAAAAGATAACAATTGAATATACAGTATACCCCTAATAAGCAATCTCAATAAGGCATGCTAAGTGCAAATTGATAGTGACAATATAATAGCAGCAATACTGGAGTAAAGACCAAATCGACAATAATAAAGATGCTAAAGTGCAGTTTGTGCATCCAGCAATAATTCAAGCAAGCAAATTAACAAGCAGGTTAATAGCATAGCAGCTTTTGCAAAGCGTTAGTTGTAATCCAGCAAAAAGTTCCATGCAATGTTAGTGTTGCAGTAATACAGGGATTGTTGCAATTATTGTAATATCAGTGCAGAGCAAAGCAAGAGGTTGTTAAAACTTGTGCTGAGTTAATGCACAGCGGCATCCACTAATCATTGATAAGCCAGTTGAAATATAACAATGTTCCAGAAAGTTATATCGATAGGTGAACAAACAGGTAAAGGCTGAATCCTACAGAGAGATATACTCTCATCTAAGGGGCCTTCCGTGTAATCTCACCACTCCGTCATACGGAACAGACTTATCTGAAACAAAGTGCAGACAATCGGTCAAACTTCTCTGTTAGCCAGCTATAACTTGTGCCAGGTCATGGATAAGGCAGAGCTTCCTCCTTTACTCGGACGGCCTCTCCCAAGACATGTACAAACACGTGTTTCGCCGCTAGGAACTTCCGGTGCGGCTTCTTCACTGATACGTTGTGAAGAAGCCGCACCAGAAGTTCCTAGCGGCGAAACACGTGTTGCGTGTTTGTACATGTCTCGGGAGAGGCCGCCCGAGTAAAGGAGGAAGCGCTGCCTTATCCATGACCTGGCACAAGTTATAGCTGGCTAACAGAGAAGTTTGACCGATCGTCTGCACTTTGTTTCAGATAAGTCTGTTCCGTATGACGGAGTGGTGAGATTACACGGAAGGCCCCTTAGATGAGAGTATATTTCTCTGTAGGATTCAGCCTTTACCTGTTTGTTCACCTATCGATATAACTTTCTGGAACATTGTTATATTTCAACTGGCTTATCAATGATTAGTGGATGCCGCCGTGCATTAACTCAGCACAAGTTTTAACAACCTCTTGCTTTGCTCTGCACTGTGATCACAATTATTGCAACAATCCCTGTATTACTGCAACACTAACATTGCATGGAACTTTTTGCTGGATTACAACTAACGCTTTGCAAAAGCTGCTATGCTATTAACCTGCTTGTTAATTTGCTTGCTTGAATTATTGCTGGATGCACGAACTGCACTTTAGCATCTTTATTATTGTCGATTTGGTCTTTACTCCAGTATTGCTGCTATTATATTATCACTATCAATTTGCACTTAGCATTCCTTATTGAGATAGCTTATTAGGGGTATACTGTATATTCAATTGTTATCTTTTATCCCTGGGTTTCTAATGTGCAACATTAGTTTGACAAATAGATAGTTTTACTGCCATGGCCATGGTTTTTTATATCACTGTGGGTATTTAATTTGTAAGAGTTATTTTGCTTAGTTAATACATTGTTCATTTCATTGTACCAAATTTGAGTAATTTGATTCTTTGTCTTGTCTGAGTTTGACTCCTGGACTGCTAGACACACCATATCTGTTATATATTTTTTATGGTATAATAATGAGAAGTGCTGGCTAGGGAATCCTTTTCCTTTTCTATAACGTCTTTTATCTGTTTACTATCCATTTCCTTTTTTCATATTGACTTATCTTTATAGTTGATTCCCCCTGTGCACCCTCAGTCATTTTATGATTATGTCTGAGGTTTCTCTACCAAATTATTAACCCAGGTTGTATCTTTGAGCGGATTTGACCGATCAATTAACTTATATATATATATATATATATATATATATATATATATATATATATATATATATATATATATATATATATGTGTGTGTGTGTGTGTGTGTAAATATGTATGTATGCGTTTTACTGTATATTTACTGTACATATTTAACATTACAATGTTCACTTACAGGATAATGTAATTGGTAATGTAAATACATATTTTTATATCTATATATAACTATACCTGTATATCTATTCCTTTAGATATTTAGGTATAGATATCTATTTTACATTAACATTATCATGTATATATAGAAATATATAATTAAAGGACCAGTAAATATAGTAGATTTCCATAATAAACAAATGCATGAAAAAAAGGAATGCAATAGCACTTAGTCTAAACTTCAAATGAGTAGTAGATTTTTTTTCCTAACACATTTCAGTTATGTCTATTTCCACTCCCCCTGTACCATGTGACAGCCATTAGCCAATCACAAATGCGTATATGTATATTCTGTGAATTCTTGCACATGCTCAGTAGGAGCTGGTGACTCAAAAAGTGTAAATATAAAAAGTGTGCACATTTTGTTAATAAAAGTAAAATGTTATATTTTTGCTATGAAAAGAACATAGGAATATAAAAATGCGTAAAGCACACCGGGGCTCGCGCTTTGGGTTTAACCTGATGTCGGGTTACTGCACATGAGGAATTACTAATCTTACATTGCGATATTGAAATAATAAATATAAAATATTTTTTTAAATTAATATTATTTAAAAAAATATAGATACTGTAAAATATGCTAAATAATCCATACAATATATTCACACACACACACACACATATATATATTTAATTTAATTTTATTTCTTTTACAGTATCTATAATAATTTCTAATAATTATTTTACATTTTTTGTAATAGTTTATATTTAATATTTCAATAACGTGATGTAAGATGAGCAATTCTTCATGTGCGCTTTAGGTTGAATTTATTATTATTCATACTGTAAATATATATATATATATATATATATATATATATATACAGGTATACCCCGCTTTACGGCGATTCGCTTTACAGCGCTTCTCTAATACGGCGCCGCCGCAAACCCGGAAGTAGTTTCTCAGCACGGCACAGCGCAGCACTTTGACATTGCGAGTCAGGAGAAAAATTGCATGCAGTCTCAAAATTATTACAGAGTACGTTGCAAGTCTTTAGGGTTGCTAAAACTGTGCAGTACAGTATTGTACTGTACTGGATAATTTGGTAAGTCCATAATTATACCGTTCTTCATAAGCATTACAGTAATTTTTGGCCATTAAAGGTACAGTACAGGATAATTTGGTAAGTCCATAATTGTACCGTACACACAAGTTCTTTATAAGCATTACAGTATTTTTTGGCCATTAAAGGTACAGTACAGGATAATTTGGTAAGTCCATAATTGTACCGTACACACAGTACAGTACAAGTACCAGTATATGCAGTGTTACTGTATAATGTATGTACTGTACTGTATACAGTATTATTGTTATAATACCTTTGTGCTTACCTTGAATAGTACAGGTAAGCATTTCATATGCCTCCTTCATCTCATATACCATTCCATAAAACATACTGTACAGTACTGTATGGCATGGTGTTAGATCTCCACATAAAATAAGGATCTGGCATACAGTACAGGTAGAGTACATTAGGTTATGGTTTATGGTATGGTATAGACATATGAGATGAAGGAGGCATATGAGATACTTACCTGTAATATTCAAGTTAAGCACAAAGGTAAAACCAATCATTGCAATAGGAGCAGACAACCTTTTGTTTTTTTCATATGTTTTTTTTTCATAATTTCAAAATTCACTCCCAGTATCATCTCTGTTTTGTATTTTAGTCTTTGTTATTTTATTTCTACATTTCTACAATGGCCCTGGCTCTGGGTGATGAAAAAAAGAGGATCCGTAAGCTTCTTACATTGAATCAAAAGTTGGAAATGATAAAGATGAGTGAGCAAGGCATGCCAAACTCAGATATAGACCGCAAGTTAGGTTTGGCTCGCCAAACAGTTAGCACAGTGGTGAACGCTAAAGAAAAATACTTAAAAGAAGTAAACAGTGCTACTCCAGTACACAAAAGTGATTTGCAAGATAGACAACCTTATTGCTGAAATGGAGAAGCTGCTATTTGTTTGGAAAGAAAAGCAAACCAGCCACAATGGGCCTTTAAGCCAAGCCATTATCCCAAGCAAGGCACTATCCTTGTTTAATGCAATAAAAGCTGAAAGAGGTGAGAGTGCTAAAGATGAAAATTCTGAAGCTAGCAGAGGTTGGTTTAACAGGTTTAAGGAAAGAAGTCATCTGCATAACATTAAAGTGCAAGGGGAAGCAGCTAGTGCAGATGTTGAATCTGCAGAGGCTTTTCCAGAAGAGCTGGCTAAAATTATAGAAGATGGTGGTTAAACCACACAGCAAATATTTAATGTTGATGAAACCGGCCTTTTCTGGAAAAAAATGCCATCTAGGACATTCATTGCAAAGGAGGAAAAGTTAATGCCAGGATTCAAAGCTGCAAAGGATCGACTAACACTGCTTTTAGGTGCTAATGCAGCAGTTGATTTTAAGCTGAAGCCTATGATGATCTACTATTCTGAGAATCCTAGGGTCCTGAAAAACTATGCTAAATATAGCCTGCCAGTTTACTACAAATCAAACACTAAAGCCTGAATGACTGCAAGTCTATTTACAACATGGTTTACAGATTATTTTAAACCCACAGTTGAAGCCTACTGGAAGGAAAAAAAAATTCCTTTTAAAATTTTAATGCTTACTGACAATACACCTTCTCACCCACAAGCTTTATTGGAAATGTACAATGAGATTCAAGTTGTTTTCTTGCCTGCAAACACCACATTTATTCTTCAGCCTATGGATCAGGGAGTGATTGCAACATTCAAAGAATATTATTTGAAGAAGACATTTACTGCTGCTATAACTGCCTTAGATAGCGATGCATCTGATGGTGCTACACAGAACAAATTAAAAGCCTTCTGGAAAGGATTTACAATTCTAGATATTATTAAAGCAATTAGAGATTCCTGGAATGAAGTTTCAGAATCAGCATTGAGACGTGTGTGGAAAAAGTAAATCCCCACCTTTATGGATGATGTTCCCGGCTTTGAGACGGTAGAGGAAGTCAATGCTAGCGTTGTGGACATGGCTAGACAACTGGAACTAGAAGTGGAGCCTGAAGATGTTACAGAATTACTTGCATCTCATGAGCAGCCATTGACAGATGAAGATTTGATTATGATTGAAGAGCAAAGAAGACTGTTTCTTGAAACTGATGGTTCTACTGATGAAGACCCAGTTTGCATTAGGGAAATGCCAACAAAAGAATTGGAGGAATATGTCAGTTTAATTGAAAAGGGATTGGCAGGTTTGGAGCAGATTGATGGGAAATTTGGAAGAAGTTCTTCAGTTAATAAAATTGTGTCAAATGGAATTTTATGTTATAAAGAAATACTTCGAGAAAGGAAGCGTCAGTCCATGAAGCAAACCTCTTTGCTATCATATTTTAATAAAGTCCCACAGCCATCATCATCACCTTCAACATCAAGACCTGATGAATCTTTGTCAAGTTCTCCACCTTCAAAACTGATGTGCATTGAAGACTCAGATGATGAATCATAAGCAAAGGTAAGCAATACAGCACATACTACTGTATTGTACTGCATGTTGTACTGTACAGTACCTGTATACAGTATCCCTTTCTACTGTCTGCATAACTGAATACAGTACTGTGTTGTGCTAGTGTTAAACTAAACTTAGCACTATTGCACACCTATATATGTTATTTCAAACATGTTTTTAAGCTTTTAAACACACTGACAAGTGAAAAACAAGTGAAAAATGCCTTGACTCACTTTAAGGCGGTTTTCACTTTACAGCGGGGCTCCAGTCCCTAACCCGCTGTATGAGCGGGGTATACCTGTATATATTCTATGGATTATTTAGCATTTTTTAGAGTATGTATAATTTGTAATCATTTTATCAATATTTTTTAATATTTGATATGTAATATTTCAATAACGGGCATTGAGGGTAGCAATTATTCATGTGTGCTTACCCGATACCACATTAGACCTAAAATGGAAAACGCAAAGCTTGATACGCATATTTTACATTCCTTTATTCTTCACATAGAAAACAATGTACTGTTTATTATTAAATATATTTCTATAAATACAGTAGATATATATATCTATATATCTATAGGAATAGATATACAGGTATAGTATATATATATATATATATATATATATATATATATATATATATATATATATATATATATATATATATATTTACAACAAAAATTAAATTTTTCTGTATGTAAAAAACAATGGAATGTGAAATATGAATAACAAATAAAAACATAATAAAAGTTTAATTTTGGCTTGCATGCCCCTTTAATATACATAGATCTTTTTTAATTTTTTAATTTTTTTTTTTTAGATATTATTTTTGTTATGATATCAGGACTCATCTTTATAATTAAATCTTAAAGGGACATTCCAGCCAGAATTGTAATCCACATGGATGCATTTGAGTTTTGAATTAAAGCATTTTTGTAATGTACATGTATTAGCAAAAATGCTTCTAAAAAAAAACTATAGCTGTTTCAAGAGTGTATTGAAAGGGACAGTCAACACTTGCAGTAATATTATGCGATATTGCGCGTGCAATTTCTGACCGAGGATTGGATTCTGATTTGCTGATCATTTGAAGAAGAAGGTAGCTACGTAACGGTGGGGGGAGTTCGGCTGCCATATTTACCTGGTATTAGAGAAGTTATCGACGGTGATTAGTACAAGAAGCAAGTAGGCAAAGCAAAAGGGCTATGCTGCATGCGGATCTTTGTTTTTTATTTTTCAATATCGCATAATGTTACTGCAAGTGTTGACTGTCCCTTTAAGTATGCTCCGTGCACCAGCACTTGTTCAGAGAGTCTAAGGTGCTTGTACCATCTAGTAATGACTCCATTTAATTGCTGACATGATACATGCCCCTCTGGCTCTTTGAGCAGCTGTAGTATATAAAATACTGGTGCACTGAGATTATCTAGCTATGCTTCACATGCACTTGCAGAGTAAAATGCTAACACTAAAACAGTGATAACTTTTACTAGAAGCATTTTTGAAAATACATGTATATTGCAAATATGTTTCTATTCAAAAATGTAATTCATCTATGTGCATTTAAATTTTGACTGGAATGTCCCTTTAAATATTAGTATAATGAAAGGTGAAGGTAACACAAAAATAAGGGGCAAAAGTAACACATATAAAATCAGAGCACATTGAAAAATAACTTTTTTAGGACACATAAGACATATTGCATTGATGTGATACTAGACTGATGTATAACAGCCAAATAAGCTGTGACTGACAGCCATAAAGAATTTTGTGGATCTTTAATCTCATATAAAGAGCCACAGATAATCTAAACTTTCAGGTACATTGAGAATATTAAAATGATAAAAATTCACTCACAGCCTATCCAACCTCTCCAGTTTCTCCAGTATTGTATTTGTCTATGACAATCGTTTAATAAAATTCACACAGCACTTCATTATTTAAAGGGACAGTATACACCAATTTTCAAATAACTGCATGTAATAGACACTACTATAAAGAATATGCACAGATACTGATATAAAAATCCAGTATAAAACCTTATCAAAACTTACTTAGAAGCTTCCAGTTTAGCTCTTTTTAAAATGTTACTGGAACACCCACTGCAAGTGGAAAATAGCAGACACTCCCCCCTCCCCCTTCCTTTGCATATGAAAAGACCCTTTACACAAACAGAAGCAAGCAGGAGTAACTATACGTCAGTATTCTCCTAAAACTTTGGGGCTTGGTTAGGAGTCTGAAAATCAGAGCAATGTTATATAAAGTAAAGGTCAATTTTAAGTAAATGCACTGCACCCATTTAAACATGATCATATAACTATTAAAGTCGCTAACCTAATTTTTATAAAAAGTAATTTATTTTGTAATAAAAGAGATATATATTATACCTCTGTTTCATATATTGACTCCTCCCCTGCTCTACTTCCTTCTTCGGCACTAGTGACGTAGCGAACATTTCAACAAGCTCACCACGTCACTTTCAAGCTCGTGCACAACAGCAGATGTAAAATGTGCATGTGTATTTTAACCACAATTGCACATGCGTACAAATTTTAAGCACATCTAAAGATTATTTTGCGTCCGGTGCCATAATATTTACCCATTTCGATTAGTAGAATGGACAATATAATTTTCGTTCCTTTTTTCTCTTGTGCTTAATAGTAGTGAGAGACTCAATGTATCGAAACGAAACATAGAGCATAATACGCATGCGCATATCATGCACAAGCATGAAGTCGATGACGCTTGCCGGGATTACACGCATGCGCAATAGTTAATAATGACGTGGGTAAAAAAGGGCAGAACGCCCCGAGGGGGGGTAAAAAAGGGATTGGCTATCACATATGGTAAAAAATGTCAATCAATTGCGGCAAGATGTCGGGCGGACAATTGAGGTAAAATGGAGGCTATTTAGAATGTAAAAATTAAAATGTTACGAAGATTTGTAAAGAATTTGATGAATGAACATCAAGCTTATTTTACATGGACAGTCTAAAACTGTTAACGAGTAAGCCAGACTTGACCTTCACTTTAAAAATAAGCAAAACTATAAATTTAAAAAAACAAAATTGTATGAGCTATATAAATGGATCATCTACAAAACATTTATGCAAAGAAAAATCTAGTGTATAATGTCCCTTCAAGATGTCTGCACTTGACTCAAGCAGAGAGCATTTTAAATAATGGCATGATGTTCTTATCAAGGTTAGGGGCTGGACAACTAAGCTATAATACAAGGAATTTCAGTGGCAGAAAGCAATATATTTAACTGCACTTCATTCAGCGTTCCATTGTAAGTATTATGGATAATTTATAGACTTTTTTATATTTAAATGAACATAGTTAAAACATTAAAGGGTTTAACTTTAGAGGGACATTAAATAATAAATACATTTTATAACTAGGGCAGGCTCAAAAGGAGGGCGACATGAGACTAAACCCACTTAAGGAACGATTAGAGTTATTTCTCTATGAGTATGTGAAATATTGGTAGAAAATATTTCCTTGAAAGACAACAAAATATGAACAGTTCCATATGGCAGTTCTTTATTTATTTTTTCCTCTGAGTTTAATTTCTGATAAAATGATTGCATGTATTATATTTTCATTATTTACTGTACGTTCATTTTGCAGTAGATGTTTCTGTATCCTTTGTTTTCTGTACTTTACAAGTAACTATAGCACTGAAATTATAAGATCGATGGTACTTGTGTCTGACAAGCAAAGCAGTCTTAATGTAGATTTATCATATAAAAATAAAAGAGGAAATCCAGTGACTGCTCTGTAAACCAAAAACCTTCAATTTAATAGAAAATATTCAATAATCTAATAGTATCAATAAAAAACAAAGCTAATCAATGTATATGAGTCCATGAATGCAGTTTAATTTTAAAAATACATAATTAGATGTTAATTTACCTATACTCATGTGTTCATTGAAATAACTCTTCAGTACACAACTGATAATTGTTTAGATTGCATAATATAGAATTACAAACAGAGCATTGGTAAAGTCTTTGATGTCTACATTTGAAACAAATGAGGCTTTGAAAGCAAAATGAGACACCAGCAATACAATGTTAACCCATTTATTTTCTGCATGACCTAAGATGAACTTAAGTTAAGAAAGAAGATGAGCTGACTAAAGGCCCTGTGATCTAAAGTTGAGGCAAGGTGTAGACTGTAAGCACTACGGAGCAGGGCTCTCTTCTTCCTGTACTAGATTTGTTTAGTCTGTTATGTTTTGTATCTTATCACAAATCCTTGTAATTGTATACCCTTATCTCTGTACCCAGAGCTACAGAATTTTGTCTCGTCAGTATGGTGAGGTCCCTCAAAACATTTTAGAAACACAAATTTGACCTTGATAGATGTTTATCTCTTTTTGCAGGGTTCTCTATAGACATCTACTTTACAATATATGGTCTAAAAAAAATCCCAAAGGCTTTGTGGGATTTCTCTCCATGCTAGCAAGTTTTTCCATCATCAGGCTCGAGATTTAAGCTTAGATTAAAGATCAAAAGAAATTGATTCAGCACAAACAATTGAGACCCAAACATCCATTTCTACCTGGCCAGTAAACACACATCCATTTTCTGTTGTTTGGGTTTAGAAAGATGGAATCCAGTTATTGTCATAATGTCTCTCAATCTTACTACCTCTTCCTCTTTGTCAACATGCTATATCATTCATCTTGGTAATTTTAATGGATGTGTGATGAATGTTTAGGGCCTTATTGAATTCAGTTGATAAAGTGCTTGATGCTGTAACTCTTTGCATACGCTGTGATTGATATTAGGATAGTCTTTATCGAAATTGTATCGGACTGGTGTTCCATGGCAGATGCAGTATGGGAAAAGGGGCTAGATTGTTTATATATTTCCGGATGTGTTAAGAAAAATGTAACAATTCTGATTATGAGCAGCATCCGCAGTTATAAAATATGGTCTTTATAATATTAAATTATATATCTTGAGATTATGTGAAAATAGGCAATAACTAATAACTATAATATTCACATAGAAAGATAATTAGCAAGGCAGGTTCAGAGATACATTCATTCAAGGCTATTTTCTGTCAGGACCTTTTCCTCTTAAAAAGAGAGAATAATGTGTATTTTTTTTTTTCAAACACTAAATAATTTTGGATTAATGAATTGTTGTTTTTTTTACTGGTCAACCTATAAGACCACACCTAACAAAAACTAAACCTTATAAATGAAAGGATGAGATAATGCAAAAGTATTTATGTATACAAAGTAAGCATGATTTAAAAAAGTGCTGTTTAGAAACATGTAATGTAGTAACGGTTAGTTAATAAAACTTATAAAAAAAAAAAGATATGTCTGTGTTATTATTTGGTAAATGGTAATTATTTTATTTCTTTCCTCAACATCTATCTGGCTTCAGACTTAGGGGGCGATTTATCAGGGCCCATATGGGCCAAATACATCTTAAGACCACTGCTCCTTAACACGTATGCCGCCTCTGAGGCGGCAGACAGCAATCCGCCCAATTGCATACGATCGGGTTGATTGACACCACCTGCTAGAGTCCGATTGGCCGCGAATCTGCAGGGGACGGCATCGCACAAGCAGTTCACCAAATCCCTCTAGTCTCTGTTATATGTTTAACTTAGGTCCATAGACTTTTGGTAAATGTTAAGAGTTTACTCCTTGGCTTGGAAATATCCCTGTGTGTCTAATCCTCTCCTCGTTCACCCCGCTCCTTATTGTGGTTAAATCTAAGTGCCAAATGTAAATTCTACATTGTGATGCAAACATTACATGCATGACCCAGCTACTAATTGGCTCACCAGCAGTACTTTAACTATGTGTTTACCCCTTTGCAGGGGTTAAACACAGCCTTGCAGGGTTGTAGTGATAAAATTACATATTCTAAAGGATTAGTCCATGTAATTGTTGGTCTACAATGTCCCTTTAATATTTGTTACAGTAATTGGATAATCATAGCATTATCAATAAAATATGAGTTAAAGGCGGAGCCGACAGCGAGCATGGCTGGTCGCAATTTTCCTGAGCTCCAACTACTATCACCTTAACATTGAAATAAGTTGCAGCTTAGCTATGAAATTGGACTCAATAAAACAGGGGCTTTATGTTTATTTCCTCTCCAATAACCAGAGAGCTCTAATTTTGCCTCTGACTTACTGACATCAAGGAGAGACCGGAGACCAGGCTAGAATCACAAAGAAAGTCGCCATCTTACCTTCCTCCGGCCCAAGTCAAAGTGAGCACTGTTTTTGCCTGTGCAGGCCACAAGGTGCACAGAACAAGATAGGATTCCATGTTGAATACTCCTTGAGAATGGAGGAGGATCTGTACTCAAAGGTGCAAGCTCTATTTGAGGACCATGAGAGGCGGATACTCCGCAGATTTGATCGCATTCTAGCGATAGTAGAAGACCTGCGTGGCGCGAGGGGGAACAACAGGCCTGATGCGGTGAGTGAGATTACCGCTGCTATGCAGCCTGTCATGTTACTAGAGGTGGGAAAAGCCTCCGCACCGATATGTAAGCCTACAAATGAATCTTTGCAAGCCGGCTTTACGGAGGAACATATTGAAGAGGCCTGGGGGTTGGTAGCCCTGGAGGAGCGAAAACTGCCGACATTTGCGAACAGGGGCAGTGTGTATGGTGAGATCTGGAGGTCACTGTCCTGTTATGTCATTGAAACCTACTTAGATAAAGATGGATATGGTAAGGTTTGTGAACCTCCCTCCCCCTTACAACTGGATTTCACTGCTGCTTTTGTGGGACTGCAGCTGTAGGAGTATAATGTGTATTACTCCTATGGCAATTGCCAGACTTAGCAAGATGCCTTTGCCCTGTAACTACTGTGCTCCATTGTACTGTACGAAGATCTTTTTTTTTATATATATCTGAAGACACATTTTTGTTGTGGTGGTGGTTGCTAGGGGCTCACACTGCTATCAAATTTGCTGATGCCTGCAGTTCAGCTCACGGATTTATTCAATAATTCTACTATACCTGTGGCTGCAAAGTCTACATTTATGAAGATCGTTATCGGAGACTGTTTGGATTTTGGGTCTGGGACCGTGTGCAGGACTGCGGGACTTATGTGTAATAATTCTTGCGTTAAGTGCTTGGTTAACTACTTAAAGCAATGTTCCTTCATGGGTTCACTAATGTTTTTTATCTTTTCTATTTCTCTTACATTGCTATATGACATGTTATAAGTTATATGTTGCTATGTGTATTATGGAGTCCTTGGGCTGATTCAGTAATGTAGCCTTTACACTGGGTAATATGAATACGACATAATCTAGATCACAGTAACTAAACCTATGAACATAAGGGTCAGTCTAGTGTTTCAGTCACATCCTCATCTCTGGATTGCTTAGCGGTAGAACTTCACTTATAAATGATATATGTGTGCCATTGTACTACTAACTCCCAGTATATTGTAGGCCTACCTCTTATGATCTTTTAATGTGTGTAACCTGAGCGCTGGAGAGGGCGATGCTTTTATAGCATATAATCTAGCAATATTGAACTACCTAGTTAATTACACCATGTGCACAGATCACCATTAAACCTAATGACCTTAGTGCCCTATTAAATGTCTACTTGTGATCCCTTCTCCATATATACCCTGTAGAAAGTCTGCCCCCTTATCTCTATCTCTATTGTGGTCCCCTCCCGAGACTATACACTGGCGAGGAAGAAAGTATACACAACTAAATATAGCTTAAGATCCATTGCTTGCCCATCATGAAGAACTTTGTTTACATACTAGGCTTCGCCCCCCCCTCCCTAACCACCCTCCCCCCTTCCCTTTCCCCCCTCCCCCCCCCTCCCTTTCCACCCTTCCCCCCTCCTGTCCATCCTCCCCCCCCCCTCTTTCCATCCTTCCCCCCCTCCCTTTCCACCCTCCCCCCTCCATCCCCATCCTTTCCCCCGCTCTTTCCATCCTTCCCCCCTCTCTTACCATCCTCCTTTCCCCTTTCCATTTCCCTTCCCCCTTACCTTCCCATTCCCCCCCTTTCCACCTTTTCTCCCTTCTCCATTATCCCTCCTCTCCCCTTCCCCCCCTCTCTCCCTCCCCTCTCCTTCTTCCCCTTTCTTTTCCCCTCCCCCCCCTTGCCCTCTTCCCCCCTTTCTCCCTCTCCCCTCTCTCTCCCTCACCCTCTTCCATCCCCCCCTCATAAATGTAAGGTAAGGGATAACTAGCTTATCCTCCATACTCCTTTTTGGCAGAGTTATATTGTCTCTGCCCTGTTCGTAGAACCAATGTAGTGGTTTCTGTCTATATAAGCGAAAAAATGGTTCTCCGGATCAAAAATGAAGAGATTTATTATGAATTATCCTGAGTTCAATGTTGATAGACTGTTTATCACCATAATTTTAGTATTGATGTTAGCTCCTTTGTGTATCATCTATCTGTTTTCCTATGTATGTGTGAAACTGTCTATGCGGTTCTTTATTTCTGACACAGCGTTTGGTACTTGTATCTTTAACGTTCTTATCCTTAACTGCAATATCTTCCCTCAATGTTATTATTAGTCTTAGGGACCTACCCGTGGTCCTAGCTGTCATGGGAAGAAGCCTATAAAATGCAGGCCTTCTCTAGGACTGCATTATTTAAAACCCCTCTGAATAGTACTTTTAATACAGGGGTCCAAAAGTGGCCCCAGTAGTATTGGAGGGAAAAATGAGGGCGATATCAGGTTTGCTTTTTAATCTCCACACCTTTGACTATATTTCAATTTGGGTCAGCTATATGAATATTATGTTAAGGGTACTATCTCTACATATGTTGTAGTTATGCATCTTTTATTTTTTTATTCTATTTTTTATTCTTAGGCATACAATATGTATCTTACCATGTACTGTGTGCCATATGTTTGTATGAGCAAACTGTATTTGTCTTGGAAATTGTTATTCTCTCAATAAAAATACTTTAAAAAAAAAAAAAAAAAAAAAATATGAGTTAAAAAAAATAGGGCAAGGGGGCGGAGCTTGGCCGTTCAGGGACATGGCCGTGTAGAGAAACAGCTCCTAGGCCCACGCTAACCAAACCCAACAGCAACCGCCAACCCAAGCCCCAAACGACATACTCATGCCTGGAGCTACTGGACACAGGTGGGGACTGCTGAGAGCCACCGCAGCCACACACTCACACAAACATGGCACGCAGCAGGGCCTCGAATGGGCCGGACTCCAAAGCAGGCCTGATCAGCGCCGGAACGGCAGCAGGGGCAGGCACCTGCATAAATTACGGAACCCCAAGCAAGTTTGGGGACGTTGCAGCTGGTCTTAACGCCTGTACACAGCCCTATTAAGTCGGCGGGCGGCCCTGCAGAAAATACACGACACGTGATAAGGCCAGGAAATATCGGCCACTGGAGTCAGAGCGGATAGAGAGCGGCACAGAACAGACCGGACTGAGGGATAAACATTAAATTATCTGGGCTTGAGCTGGGGCCACGAGCTGCGCAGGGGACACAATAATATAGAGAAGCAGCAATAAGCTGAAGTCAGGCTTGAGCGCCTTGCCCCAGACAGCGGGTCTCTGCACTTGCCTCCTAATCAACAGAGAGTTTTAACCAGGCTATAGAAGGGGTCAGCTTATAGGAGTGATTCACACATTGTTTCCTCAAAGGCTCAGTACGACACTGCACAGTTAACCCCTGCAGCCAGCTACCCACCAAGTTAAAGAGACAGGCAAAAGGGGCCTGAGGCAGCGCAGCACGTGGGATTAAGCACCCTAGGCACAACTCTTCTCAAGCTCACCTTAAGAGCTCACCTCAGCATATTGCCTTCGAAACAGAATTGTTACAAGAGCGTTGTATTTCCACAAGAACATAGCCATGCCTGGGTGCAAATCCAATAAACCAGACAGTAATGCACACTCCAGAATGATGCAACAATTTCTAAAACCAGCTGAGACCAACCCAGCCCCTGCGCATACTACCTCTAACAACAACATGCCTGCAGAAGAGCTACAAAAGCTACCACCCACTCTGAATGAGTTCCCAAATATAACAAAAGAGGATCTAAAATCTTTATGCACCAAAGATGATCTCAAAGAAATTATATCTGAAGTGAAAAGCTGGTATGGTGATCTAAAGAGAGGCCTGACAAGGGTGACACAGAGAGTCACCAGCTTAGAAGAGAACCATAACACAACTCACAACGATATACAGCATATGTCCCGCATAGTGTATGGCCAGGAGAAAACCATATACAACTTGCTAGAAAAGGTGGAAGACCAAGATTTGTTTTGCACAGTAAAAAGGGACAACAGCGCACCAGAGGTTGCTATAGAGAGAGCGCATCAAGCATTGAGAGCTAAACTGCCACCTAAGGCCCCACCACGAGATGTGATACTGAAGCTGCTACACTTCAAAGATAAAGAGGAGATTCTAAAACACTCAAGGCAAAAGCAAGATCTTATGCATGCCGGAAATCGTATACAAATCTTCACGGATCTGAGCCCCGCAACACTTCAGAAGAGGAGGGAACTGAGCCATATCACAATTGCCCTTCAAGAGAAGAAGATATCCTACCGAAGGGGCTTCCCGGTTAGCATCATTGCGACCAGAGGCGACACCACGGCAGTCTATAAGAACCGGGAGGACCTACCCCACTTTTGGGACCAGCTGAAAGATGGATACCCTGCACAGCAGCCGCCTAGAGGCAGGATAAGGCCCTCAATAGAGGAATCAGCAAAACGGGACTCAGCGGGGCAGTCCTCTGCCAGAGCTGTCACAGGAGAACAGGGGGACTCCTACCAGACATCAGATAGTGCATAAGCACAGCTACAAGGGGACACTTGTTCATGAACCAGGGCAACAGGTCGTATAACACAATTTACTAGTCTATATTTCAAATGTTGGGTTTGGAGGCGGGGATACTACCCTGTCTATTTTCTTGTTTAATATCTTTGTGTTATTGTTATCTTTGTATTGTTAATAACATTGTTCATATTTGCTACACGGTTCATTTGACTGTGCATATTGGTTTTTGAGCTACTGTTTACACCTGGCACCTCTCACCTGTTTGACTATATCCAAAAATTTATAGAGCAGCTAGCACACTGTCACATAGAGGGCCACATAAATTCTGGACACCTCAGCAAGGCAAACCGCCTAACCTAAATACACTGTACATTGGGGTGATGCTTCAGACACGCTCTACGCTCACACCGAGGGAATTAGATAGACATAGGAAGGATGCCACCACACTCACTCAAGTTGATCTCCATCAATGCTAAGGGACTTAATAGCCCAGAAAAGAGGTCTATAGCATTTACTCAATTGTATAAGGAAGGAGGTGATATCTTATATGTGCAGGAGACGCATCCCTTTTAAACCAACCTTCATACTGAAAGATCCCAATGGCTCTTACATATTGGTATCAGGTGTCCTATTCAACTCACACGTATTTTTAGCGAATGTGTATTTGCCGAACCAGGGGCCACACATAGTCTTCAAACAAGTGTCGCAAATACTACTGGAACACACAAAAGGTATACTGTATTTAGCAGGGGACTTTAATCTGCCATTAGACCCCATCAGGGACACCTCGACAGGAAAGACATGTACTCCACAAAAGGTAATTAAAGCCATAAATACCCAGCTCCATTTGCTAAAGTTGCATGACCTGTGGAGTGATATATACACCAGGATAGACTATCTTATAGGACTATACCTGGTAAAGGGCTCTAGTATCCTCCCAATCACATGGTCTGACCATGCACCAGTACAATGCACAATACTCTGGCCAGACATGCCCATATGCCCCTTCTTATGGAGACTTGACGAACATATGTTAGATAGCCCCCTGGTCAAGCTAGATATAGACACGACCCTGAGACATTACTTTAAGAAAAAACCTTGGAGGCTCTGCCTACCTCCACAACATGGGAAGCTCACAAATGCGTAGTGAGGGGTGAGTTTATAAAGCACAAAGTGAGGGAGACCAAACACAACTGACAGTTCGTAAAACTCTTCCCTATCCCAAATTAGATAATGGGAATCAGAACTGAAAAAGCCCCCTCCTCCACTACTAAACTAGAATAACTGACCAAAATCAGGACCTACCTGAATAACTATGTCACTAAAGAACACCAGCGGAAGGCTTCAATCCTGCATCAAAAGTACTTTGACATGAACGACAAGATAGGGTCATCATTAGCCAAAGCATTAAAACGAAAACACATATATACATACATTAACAGACGCGGCAGGACAGGCACAGAATGACAGTTAGAAAATTGCAGAGACGTTCCGACACTATTATGAGAAACTCTACAACATCAGAAATGACAGCTCACAGACTGACTTAGGTAAATATTTAGAGGGTGTACGACTACACACACTATCCCCAGAGGACATTGAATCCCTAGACAGGCCAATCACGAGCGAAGAGGTCAAAACAGCCATTAAAAGCATGCCAAATGGCAAAAGCCCAGGCCCAGACAGGTTGGGAATAAAATACTACTAGGGTAATGGAACCCAATAGGGGGCGCTATAGTATGTAATATGTAGTTAGCAGCTGTACTTCAATAAACAATTGCAATCTAATTGCTAGGTACAATACATAGAAATATATATAAACACACCTATATATATATTATTATTATAATTGCCTATAATAATCAGCAATTGATGTATTAAACCATTAATAAGGCACATATATCAAAGTCCCAAACCGTAGATGGATCACACCCAGATGGAAAACAGTCCAATATGATCCTGTAGTGTGTGTTCTAAAAAAAAACCTTGAGGCCGCACTCTAACTTCACCCTCCACAGGTCAGCAAATCTAGGATAAAAAACAAGGAAAGAGGCGCCGTATGTGTGAATCCATAACCACAAGCATCAAAGAAAGGACAAGTGCAGGGTACTCACAATATAGGAAGGCACTCAGATGTGCCTGTAGAGGCAGGCTGGTATTCACAGCACACCAGCTGGCTGTATAAGGCACTCCAGGGGATCGTGTGGTAGAAATCAGATGGTCAGTCCAGCAGTATAAGGCTCCGGAGATTCTGTAGAGACACTCAAGTGTGTCAATAGAGGCAGGCTGGCTTTCACAGCAAACCAGCTGGCTGTGTCAGATAAGCAGCAGGAATAATCCCCAGCAGACAGGATACGGGATAAACAGGTAGCTCAGATAATGTAATAATCAGATAGAAATGAGGATATATGATAAAAATAGGTTTAATAATGATAAAAACAGTTTTAAAATAACATATATCACTCATCTATTATGAGTAACAGCATGCAACGCGTTTCTCGGCATACACTGTTTCATCAGGCATGTATTCTGTTCTAAACATACATCTTAAATAGACCTGAGCTACCTGTAACTCCCCCCCCCCCCCCCCCCACAGAACCATAAGAGCCAATCGCATAAGCCCTTTGTTTAATTGCTCAAAAGTTGTAGCACCTGGACACATCTCATGGCATTCCCCAATATGTGAGATTCATTATACATAAAGTATGGTTATTGTTAATAAAATGTTATACTATACCTCAAAGGGTGAAAAACCAGAGCGATGGATATATTAATAGTAAAACACATTGGGGAAGGCTGGATTAATAGGTAGATTATTGTTATTGTTATATTATTATAAATGCACACTAGATCCACTGTGTAAATCTACCTATATATGACCACACTTATTCTGGCGTTCGCCACCAATTCCCACAAGCCATTCATAACTATCTTTCTGCTATGTCTGTTATATAGCTCAGATAACATAAATGATGTATTCCTATATTCGTAGCTAAGTCTCTCTACTTCATGTCGAGTGTTTAAATATGGATCCTTACACATTGTCCCAATAGTATTAGTCAAATCTTATACCTATACTATTAACAAGCCCCAGACTGATCGTGCTAGAGCGGCAGATACCCTAATTGTATGGCGTCTGACGTGGGAGTAAGCGATAGGCTGGTTTGCCCCCACCTCCCGGCCAATCAAATATCGACAACAGCTACACACCTCTGTCTATGCTTACGCCCTTGTCTCAATCGGCTTACGGCAACAACACAGAAAATCAATGTCTCCCCAGAACTCGCCACTGTGGAACAACATCCACCCAGAGTCCCAACGCATCTGTGCCATCAGGGACCCAGATCCACCAAGATCCGGAGCCCTACCATCCCGACAACACCGAGGGGATGCCACTCCCATCACCAATACGTCACCTGCAGCACAAACCTCCTCCCCACACCACCAAGCTGTCAGGCCAAACCACAGCAGTAAAAAACGTACATGTCCCAGTCTGATCGTGGGAAGCCGATCCCCCAAACAGGGACCCCCGACAGCAGCCTTCATCTATATTAACATTACCATATTAATTTTAATCGGCGTCTCACAAATGACTATTTAACAAGCTCCCTCAAAGGAGAGCTTTAGTAACACCGTACTTTGCATATTTATTTAAACCATCTACATTCTGCATAGTTCTCCGTATCCGGAGCAGTACCAAAAAAGATTTTTTATACTCATTACCAACATGGGTAATTTTTTACTGCCACAGGTCCACTTTCTATGTGTCTATATCCATTGTATTTAATGTTGTGAATTACAACTCTGTGATTTCTCACCCTCCCTAAATAATATTACTATGACACCCAAAATCTATAGACGGCCTATAAAACACATTATGTTAATATTATACTCAAAATATGTGTATATGTGCTCAACGTGATTTACCACCCTAGTGGAATTCAACCTACTAACAAATTCGTGAGTTAATCAGGGGAATAGTTAGGCCCCTCTTTATACCAGATAACTTATTGTCCTACATACCATAATGGTATTAGTCTAAATAATATGATTCCCATAATACTTCATAAATGATCTAAAATAATATTATCACAACAACACCAAAAATATTGGTATCTCCCTATAAGTGTAAATGCTATACTAAGTACTAAATTAAAAACCTAAAGTGTATTGGATAATCTCCATAATAAAAGTGAACAACCAGTAAATAATGACCATGTGTGTATCCATAATAATACAATAAAAAACAATATAAATATATATATATATATGATGATATAGCTAATTGCACTAACCATTGCTAGAAAAAATAAATATATTTATTAGGAGATGTGGACCAGTGGCAACTACCAATTAAAATCCAGTTCACAATAGTGTGTATGTGATCATACATATCCTCCCTGGAACCACTCGTAATAAGCAGGTTGGTAACGATATAAAGATGATCGTTCACAACCAGACTTAGTAAGAGCCTAGAGGTCCCCCCATTCACAGAGCCCTACACATCATTATACTAAAAAACTTGACCCAAAGCTGGAACTGTGATCCTCACACAAAGCTAGCAGTATCTAACACTTCATTTAGACCTAATGGAAACAAAGTTTTAAATTTGTAGATCCAATAGGTCTCTCTTTGTCTGAGTCGTGAGAACCTATTGAATGAGCGGCTAGAGGGAATACTTTCTATTGGGGTGATCTTAAAATTACATCTCCCTGCAATATGTTCCTGGCAAACATGCCTTGGTACACTATGTTTCAAAGATTTGTTTTTAATGTTTCTAAGATGTTCGCTCCACCTGGTCCTTATTTTTCTGCAGGTCCTCCCAATGTATTGAAGCCCACACTCACAGGTAAGTACATATATCACATATGAAGAGTCACAAGAAATTCTGGAGATTATCTGATATTGTTCTCCTGTGGTGTTTGATTTGACACTAGTGGCTCTATGAGTGATGTAATCACACATCGAACCACGGGTCTTTCCACACCTAAAACTTCCTTTCAATAAGTGTCGGGCAGCTGCAAGATCAGATTTCTTTTCAGCGTTCTTGTGTCTTACACCTTTAGACAACATTACCACTTTACTCGGAGCTAGTCTTTGTTTTAAGGTTGATGCCCTTCGATATACAATTCTAGGTCGCCCAGGTAGTGTTTTTTTTTTTTTTTTTTTTTTTTTTCAGAATAGGGTCTCTCATAAGGAGAGGCCAATGTTTTTCTAATGTTTTTCCTATAGCTTTGTAGTTGGAATTATATTGCGTCACAAAAAGAGGAATCTCTTTGTATGAATCCAAACTATTTTTCTCCTTATTATCCTTTGTTGGCATAAGAAGTTTAGTGCGATCAAGCCTCCTAGCCCTATTATAACTGTTGGTCACTAGCTGTGATGGATAGCCTTTCTCTAAAAATCTTGACTTTAATGTCTCAGATTGTTCATCGTATTTATCTATAGAGGAGCAATTGCGTCTTATTCTACAGAACTGGCTAAAAGGTATGTTTTTCTTCCAGTTCAATAAATGGTTACTGCCAAAATGTAAAAAATTGTTGCAGTCTACCTGTTTAAAATAAGTAGCAGTGCAGACATTGCCCTCAGTATCCCAGGCTAGATTTAAATCCAGGAACTCTATTGTCGATTGTTGGATATTGGAAGTAAAACTAATGCCCATACTGTTCTTATTAAGGTGTGATACAAATTTTTTAGCCTCAGCTAGAGAGCCATCAAAAATAAACAGAAGATCATCTATGTACCGGCCATAGAACACCAGATTGCCCCACCACTGGGAGTCATAGATGTATAACTTTTCGAAATGACCCATAAAAAGATTAGCAAAGCTGGGGGCAAATCTGGTGCCCATGGCCGTACCCTTAATCTGCAAATAAAATTCATCCTGAAACTGAAAATAATTATGATGTAAAATAAAATCTATTAATGTGAGTAAATATTCTTTTTGCGTATTGGGCATATAGATGTCTTCCTCTAAATAGAGACTGGTGGTATAGAGACCTATCTCATGGGCAATATTGGAATATAGTGATCCTACATCACAAGACACCCACAAGGTGCTTATATTCTCATTCCGTTTGATATGTGATAGTTTGTCCAGCAAATCTTTGGTGTCCTTAATGTAGGATGGTAGATTGCAAACATATCTCTGAAGATAAAAATCTACATATTCGGACAACTTATCAGTCAGACTGTTAATACCAGCAATGATTGGTCTACCCGGAGGGACCTTGTCATCCTTATGTAGTTTTGGAAGGTGGTAATAAAAAGGTATATCAGGATGATCAGGCATCAAATATCTTTTTTCTTTTTTGTTTAGAATACCAGAGGTATGACCGTATTCTAATATTTTACCCAATTTCTTGGAAAATTCCAAGGTGGGGTCAGATGTCAACTTTCTGTAGTATTCTTGGTCCCAAAGGATGCATTTGGCTTCCTTAAGATAGTCACATAGGTCTTGTAACACGATCCCACCCCCCTTGTCAGCCTGACGAATGACCAAACTGTCATCCATCCTCAGACTGCGTAATGCTCTTGCCTCATTTGGACAGATTTTTTTATTTTTTGGAATATGATTAGGGATTCTTTCCCAGTCTTCCAATACAAGCTGTTGAAACAGGTCAATGTAAGAAACATCGTCCTTAGGAGGAGACCAAGTGGAAGGAGGATGAAGGGGCGTATGTAGAAATTCTTCAAAAAGTATATCTGTAATTTGACTAGGATTACAATAGAGGAGATTAGTTGATTCTCTTTCTCTCTGTGTGTCTAGAATTATAGGCACACCTGATATGTTACGGTTCTTCATTATTTTCAGCGCGAAGTATCTTTGTAGTGACAACTTTCGTGTGTATCTATTCAGATCCACAAACAATTTAAATAGATTGTGTGTGCTAGGGGGACAATAGGATAGACCCCTACCTAAAATTCTTACCTCATCGTCCGTAAGGTTGTTGGTAATGAGTATAAAAAATCTTTTTTGGTACTGCTCCGGATACGGAGAACTATGCAGAATGTAGATGGTTTAAATAAATATGCAAAGTACGGTGTTACTAAAGCTCTCCTTTGAGGGAGCTTGTTAAATAGTCATTTGTGAGACGCCGATTAAAATTAATATGGTAATGTTAATATAGATGAAGGCTGCTGTCGGGGGTCCCTGTTTGGGGGATCGGCTTCCCACGATCAGACTCGGACATGTACGTTTTTTACTGCTGTGGTTTGGCCTGACAGCTTGGTGGTGTGGGGAGGAGGTTTGTGCTGCAGGTAACGTATTGGTGATGGGAGTGGCATCCCCTCGGTGTTGTCGGGATGGTAGGGCTCCGGATCTTGGTGGATCTGGGTCCCTGATGGCACAGATGCGTTGGGACTCTGGGTGGATGTTGTTCCACAGTGGCGAGTTCTGGGGAGACATTGATTTTCTGTGTTGTTGCCGTAAGCCGATTGAGACAAGGGCGTAAGCATAGACAGAGGTGTGTAGCTGTTGTCGATATTTGATTGGCCGGGAGGTGGGGGCAAACCAGCCTATCGCTTACTCCCACGTCAGACGCCATACAATTAGGGTATCTGCCGCTCTAGCACGATCAGTCTGGGGCTTGTTAATAGTATAGGTATAAGATTTGACTAATACTATTGGGACAATGTGTAAGGATCCATATTTAAACACTCGACATGAAGTAGAGAGACTTAGCTACGAATATAGGAATACATCATTTATGTTATCTGAGCTATATAACAGACATAGCAGAAAGATAGTTATGAATGGCTTGTGGGAATTGGTGGCGAACGCCAGAATAAGTGTGGTCATATATAGGTAGATTTACACAGTGGATCTAGTGTGCATTTATAATAATATAACAATAACAATAATCTACCTATTAATCCAGCCTTCCCCAATGTGTTTTACTATTAATATATCCATCGCTCTGGTTTTTCACCCTTTGAGGTATAGTATAACATTTTATTAACAATAACCATACTTTATGTATAATGAATCTCACATATTGGGGAGTGCCATGAGATGTGTCCAGGTGCTACAACTTTTGAGCAATTAAACAAAGGGCTTATGCGATTGGCTCTTATGGTTCTGTGGGGGGGGGGGGGGGAGTTACAGGTAGCTCAGGTCTATTTAAGATGTATGTTTAGAACAGAATACATGCCTGATGAAACGGTGTATGCCGAGAAACGCGTTGCATGCTGTTACTCATAATAGATGAGTGATATATGTTATTTTAAAACTGTTTTTATCATTATTAAACCTATTTTTATCATATATCCTCATTTCTATCTGATTATTACATTATCTGAGCTACCTGTTTATCCCGTATCCTGTCTGCTGGGGATTATTCCTGCTGCTTATCTGACACAGCCAGCTGGTTTGCTGTGAAAGCCAGCCTGCCTCTATTGACACACTTGAGTGTCTCTACAGAATCTCCGGAGCCTTATACTGCTGGACTGACCATCTGATTTCTACCACACGATCCCCTGGAGTGCCTTATACAGCCAGCTGGTGTGCTGTGAATACCATCATACAATAGTAATATGAATATTACTATAATAACCCCTGGCGCTAACGTGTAGCTAAAATTGGTAATGCAAAGGTTCTAATTATTGTATACTATAAACAATAAATTACCTTAGTACGATGGAGATGATAATTCCTTACAAATATGTGAAAACTGGGTAATTGATTAAGGGATGTGCTTAAGGATGAACCAGAGTAATGGTGCAAGTAAAAAATAAACAAATTTTATTACAATCTTAATCGTGCACAGAAATACTTTTAAAACCAAATTTAAATAACACTCTGATCAGGCGTTTGACAATGTAGTATCAATAAAATCCCTAAAAACCTCAAAATAAAATTGCATAAATAAAATAACAATAAAACAACAATAAGACAATCACTATCACAAATGGTTAATTCGAGATAGAGAACAAAGATCCCATTGGAAACCAAGGAAGATCCACGTCAGCTGGAAGTTAGTGATATTTTAACCGGAGCTGTAACGAGATGAGATCCAAATGAACAGACAGGAAGAGAGCCAAAATGTAAGGTGTTCACTTATTACTTACACCGAAAATGTTCTATGAAGTCCCAGCTGTCTCTCTATAGCGGTCCTGGATTAGATCACTGCTGGATGGATCCCCGAAATGAAGGAAACCTCTTGTCTTTTACAATCCGTATCAGCACTCACGCCAGATAGACCAAACTGTGCTCTGGGTCTCTGTGCGGTCTCGGCGCTGGTAATTAGTTCCAGTCACCTGTGTGTTAGAAAAGTGGGCGGAGCTCCGCCCACTTTTCTAACACACAGGTGACTGGAACTAATTACCAGCGCCGAGACCGCACAGAGACCCAGAGCACAGTTTGGTCTATCTGGCGTGAGTGCTGATACGGATTGTAAAAGACAAGAGGTTTCCTTCATTTCGGGGATCCATCCAGCAGTGATCTAATCCAGGACCGCTATAGAGAGACAGCTGGGACTTCATAGAGCATTTTCGGTGTAAGTAATAAGTGAACACCTTAAATTTTGGCTCTCTTCCTGTCTGTTCATTTGGATCTCATCTCGTTACAGCTCCGGTTAAAATATCACTAACTTCCAGCTGACGTGGATCTTCCTTGGTTTCCAATGGGATCTTTGTTCTCTATCTCGAATTAACCATTTGTGATAGTGATTGTCTTATTGTTGTTTTATTGTTATTTTATTTATGCAATTTTATTTTGAGGTTTTTAGGGATTTTATTGATACTACATTGTCAAACGCCTGATCAGAGTGTTATTTAAATTTGGTTTTAAAAGTATTTCTGTGCACGATTAAGATTGTAATAAAATTTGTTTATTTTTTACTTGCACCATTACTCTGGTTCATCCTTAAGCACATCCCTTAATCAATTACCCAGTTTTCACATATTTGTAAGGAATTATCATCTCCATCGTACTAAGGTAATTTATTGTTTATAGTATACAATAATTAGAACCTTTGCATTACCAATTTTAGCTACACGTTAGCGCCAGGGGTTATTATAGTAATATTCATATTACTATTGTATGATTGTATTCTTCTCTGTGGAGTTTGAGGATACTCCATTTACCCAGTGGTTTATTGGTAACTTTCCCAGCGCAGGTTGATCACACCCCTCAGTACAGTGCTGTGAATACCAGCCTGCCTCTACAGGCACATCTGAGTGCCTTCCTATATTGTGAGTACCCTGCACTTGTCCTTTCTTTGATGCTTGTGGTTATGGATTCACACATACGGCGCCTCTTTCCTTGTTTTTTATCCTAGGTTGGGAATAAAATATTATAAAACGTACATGCACCACTTGCTAGCACCTTTAACATCCCTTTTCAACTCACTGCGGCAGGAGGGAGGATTCCCAGATCAAATTTTAGAGGCAAACATAACTGTACTTCCCAAGCAGGGGATAAACCCAGACAGACCGGAGAATTTCTGCCCAATTTCACTTTTGAACGCAGACATTAAATATATGCCAAAATTTTGGCTAACAGAATCAACAAATTCCTACCCAAATTAATACACCCGGACCAGGTAGGGTTCGTACCCGGAAGACAATGTGCGAGACAACATGCTGAAGGTGCTGCAACTGATAGCACATGCCCAACAACACCACATACCCCTAATATTGGTCTCAATGGATGCTGAAAAAGCCTTCGACTGAGTACATTGCCATTTCTATCAGAATTCTATCAGAATTCTATCAGCAAATTGGAATTGAAGGGACGCCATCTTGGATGACGTCATTTAAAGGAACCTTCATTCAGTCGTAGCCGTGGAAAGAAGAGGATGCTCTGCGTCGGATGTCTTGAAGATGGACCCGCTCTGCGCCGGATGGATGAAGATAGAAGATGCTGTCTGGATGAAGACTTCTGCCCGTCTGGAGGACCACTTCTGCCCAGTTGGACGAAGACGTCTCCCGGTAGGGTGATCTTCAGGGGGTTAGTGTTAGGTTTTTTTAAGGGGGGATTGGGTGGGTTTTAGAGAAGGGTTGGTTGTGTGGGTGGTGGGTTTTAATGTTGGGGGGGATTTGTAATTTTTTTTTACAGGTAAAAGAGCTGATTACTTTGGGGCAATGCCCCGCAAAAGGCCCTTTTAAAGGCTATTTGTAATTTAGTGTAGGGTAGGGCTTTTTTGGGGGGGGGGGGGGCTTTTTTATTTTGTTACGGGGATTAGATTAGGTGTAATTAGTTTAAAAATCTTGTAATTTGTTTATTATTTTCTGTAATTTAGTGGGGTTTTTTTTGTACTTTAGATAATTTTATTTAATTTAGGGAATTAATTTAATTATAGTGGTAGTGTTAGGTGTAATTGTAACTTAGGTTAGGTTTTATTTTACAGGTACTTTTGTCTTTATTTTAGCTATGTAGTTATTAAATAGTTAATAACTATTTAATAACTATTCTACCTAGTTAAAATAAATACAAACTTGCCTGTAAAATAAAAATAAACCCTAAGCTAACAATGTAACTATAAGTTAACAATGTAACTATAAGTTATATTGTAGCTAGCTTAGGGTTTATTTTATAGGTAAGTATTTAGTTTTAAAAAGGAATAATTTAGTTAATGATAGGAATTTTATTTAGATTTATTTAAATTATATTTAAGTTAGGGGGTGTTAGGGATAGACTTAGGTTTAGGGGTTAATAACTTTAATATAGTGGCGCCGACGTTGGGGGCGGCAGATTAGGGGTTAATAAGTGTAGGTAGATTGCGGTAAAATTGTGGGGGCAGATTAGGGGTTAATAATATAATGTAGGGGGGGCAGAGCCAACTTCCGCACAGAGCAGACGCCATCTCATAGAGCTCCGGCATCCTACCCAGCAAAATTATATTTTAATTCAGCTCTTAAGAGATTTAATTTTGTCAAGTGACACAGTAAGGCTACTTTTACTAATTAGCCTCTGTAGGTCAAGCTCTTTGAAGTGCGCTAAGCTACATGAGGTATTATTACCAGCTAACCCGTTCCTACCAGGCCTGAGATCCGCAGACACTTCAGGGCTCCACAGCCGACTTCAACCAGTGATACGTCTATCTAAGCAACACACCCGCTGCAGCACTGCACCACATTTAGCTCCGGAGGGTCGGGGATCCGCTCCGGAGCTTTGCTGTACATACCGGTGCGAGAAGATAAGCTGCTTTCAGGACATCACTAATGAAGTCTTCTCCGGACCGCAGCTGCAGAACTAGCAGTGAGTAGACACCGGGTGGTCATTGAATAGGGTCCGATACACACAGAACTGGGCAGAGGTATAAGTGGGGAGTGAGACACCAACAATATACAGGACAAGCACTCAATTACCTTCCTTGCTTGCTGCTCCCAGGTTTTGGCGCGAAAACGCCATTTGCATTTTATACACCGAGTTAGTACCGCAGCTCTATAAACAGTGCGCTGTCATCATATACAGCAAAACCCTCATACAGACCCCAAATCCAGACAGAGTAGCAGCTCCCTGGAGTGGACACCCTGGACTTTTACACAATATAGGGTCTTGCTAGCTGTCACGCAGCTGCTGTTTTTTTATTTTTTTTTTGTGTGTTTTTTTTTTCACCTATTCTAAACGCCTGTTATACAGACTAGCACTAACACTCCGTCTCACGCTGGTATCACAGCATGTCCTTAGTGTCAGCTACGTGAGAAATAGAACGCTAGCAAACAAACCTCTCATGGGCCTTCAATAAGAGACACTGCTTGAGCTAACTTGCGTGTTTTTCTTTATTTAAATCTCGCTTGCTGAAGTTGCAAGTTACTTATTGACTTATTATCTGTTGTTACTGGAAGTCCACACGGTGATATAAAACAGAACACTGCCGTAGTCATTTCAACCACAGATTTACCCTAACTTCATCACATAGTAAACTACAGTTCAAAGTGCAGCTGTGTTTATCTCTCCCTATATTCTCTCTCTTTTTACACTGCAAACCTAGTTAAAATATGGAGTAAGCCCTCCTAGGCCTCTAACGCCTGCCTACCACTCAGTGTAAACTGACCTCTGCTGTTACCCTGGTCTGCTCAAGCAATCTGTGAAATAAGTATATCTACTACCACTGTTTTCACTTCACTTCTGCTTACTGGTCCTCTACAATGTCACAATCTGCTAGAAAAAAGAATAAGCATACGTTCCCATTAAAAAAGACAGTTATAGACCATTTTGGACCCACTTGTGCAGTCCTTCTAGCTGAGGCTGAGACACCTGAATCGCCTAGTTCTGATATCTCTGAATTAACCTCAGCAGCTATGCAGAGCATCCAACAATTTTCACCAGAAGAAGTCACTCCTTCATTCATCATGGAGTCCCTCAAGAATCTATTAGATCAACATCATGCCTCATTCACGGCTAAAATTGCAGCATCTACAGCGGAGCTTAAGAAAGAAATTTCTTCCACTAATGAGCGCATAGACTCCCTAGAGAGAAGACAAGAGGACCTCTCCACAGAGCAATCCAATCTTCTTAACTTTGCACAACGTCTATCTGACCATTTTGATGTCATTGAGGACAAAATTGCAGATCTGGAGGACAGATCTTGGCGCAACAACCTTAGGATCCGAGGTGTGCCCGAGACTGTCTCCACAGCTGACCTGCAATCATACCTACAAGATCTGTTCCACACTCTAGCTCCTCCAACCACGAAGTCAGAGGATCAAGTTGACAGAGCTCATAGGTCCCTCAAACCCAAGGGCCTATCGGATGACCAACCTAGAGACATTATAGTGTGCCTCCACTACTTTACCTACAAAGAGCGCATCCAAAGAGCTCATTTTCAAAAGCCTATACTACCAGACAGATTTAAGAACCTCCAAATATTCCCTGACTTGTCTACACGGTCCTTACAAAAAAGGAAAACCTTCACTGAAATTACATATGCGCTCAGAAAAAACAACATCAGGTACAGATGGGGGTACCCCATCAAGCTCTTGATTTTTAAGGATAACCAGATGTTTACGATTCTTCAACCAACTAAAGGATACGAACTTCTACAGAGGTGGAATCTACTTCCCTTGGGTAAAGAGAAACCTAAACCTCCACACAGCCAACTTCGAGCCTCTGCTGAAGAGTGGTCAGCAATGTCATCTGCACCACACCGGCAGCCCTCTCAGCAGTCACTCAGACCCGCTGACCCAGAATGGTCGATTACAGACCCCCACAGCCCTATTCGCCACAGGCAGCCACCTGATAGGCGCGAATGGGGAGCTCTCCCTCCAAGACACAGATCAGGTTCATCCTCCTAAAGGGTCACCCTAATTTCTACTTATGGACATCTTGACCCTTACTGATAGACCTCTAATTGCCTGTTGACTGCTGCGAACTTTATCTGCATGAGCCTACTCGCTGGCAGATAAGTATACGTAATGTTGTGACTAATGAATGTTTGTGCTGCCTTTAATAATGCTATCATCACATATGTTTGCTGATATCTATAATCTTTGTTCATATAGGCCGGTTCCCGAGGTATTAACTATGCATTATAGCTTAGGTTTTTCCTCTAGGTTGTTATATTACCTGATTTGTATGCTGATCTATCCTGTGTTAGTACTGCCCCTATAGACCAATTTTAATATAACTGTTTATTTCCTTCAAATTCTAGCTTAAGTGTGGATATATAGATGCTTTCTGGCTGCTTGGCTACCACCGAGGTCTACTAAGCCTGTTCACTTAACATTTACTCTAGGCAGAACATACACCACACCTTATTTGTACCTAATTATGTTTGCTGGCTTCTGCGATAACGTATCTGCATACACATATCTATGCCCTCTAGCATATGCATTAGGTCCCACACTGACTCATACATAAGGTTACTAGTAACACATACAAAATACACAGTCCCTGAACAGGCTCACACCCCCAAAGCACACTTAGCCGCTGGCTACAGCAGACGTAGACGTCCGTTCACTGTAAATGTAAATGTGGTTCAGCATAGCAAGGATTGGTCTTGTGGTATTGCATTGCGCCCCTTTGACCAGGTTTTCCTCTTATCTTAGTACCATGATCAAAGCAAGTCCATGATGTATTTACCCTCATATAAGGGCCTTCCTAGATAGACGCTGGCAGCCTTGGGTGCACATTAATCTATGCTAGGCTCCGATGGGGTTCGCAGTGTCTATTAGTCAAATGTTATGTTGTTGATTGTTGAATCTTTTGTTTAAATTGTTGCATTTCTGGTTAACAATTGTCATTGTAAGTAATGTGTTTCTCTATGCCTCCATTTCCTATAATGTATCACACCCTTACAATCAGAGGCTGCTAACTATGCCCCTTATTTGCGTTTTCTCCCCACCTAACTCTTGATACACTGACAAATTTCCAGCTTTTTAGGCCTTTATAGCACGAGGCAGGCGACATGGCCGTCTTACCCTACACCTTATCTCCCTCATTAGCAGTAACCTCATCCCCTCATAGCCTTTTCCTTCTATTCTCTAACCTCTGTGCCAGAATCCAATTAACACTGTTCATCTCTTTCCACCTCCGTCCTCCTCCTCTCTCTCCACCCCCTCCCTCCTCTTCTTCTTCTCCTTCCCCCCCCCTTTTCTTTCGATAGATCCAGTCTCACTCCTTTACCTCCTTGCTCTTTTTTAAAAGAATCGAATTAATATAGCCCATTCCTTCACGCCCCTCCCTTCCTCCCTTCTCCCCCCTACAACAGACTACTGTTCCCCCAGCTCTCCAGCAATCCACCTTTTCCCTATCGCTTCTATAACAGATTGTTATCTCCCTACCTTTCCAATAACACCTTTTCCTATCCTCCAATTTGCAAAATACCCCCCCCCCCCGAAGGGGGTTTATCTGAGCGGTCTTTCTCGTTTATACCGCAATTAATAGAATATAAGCATTACTACTGTAACTGAGTTTGCCTGTTTTTTGTTTTTTCTACTTCTCTTGTGTATCAGGTGACCCACACTACAGCTGCACAGTATCCTACTCCTTATTCACCCCCCCTTCCCAACCCCTCCCTCCTGTTCCTCCTCCCCACTCCCCCTCTCCTTCCTTGTTCCCCCTCCCTCCCCCCCCTTTTTTTTTTTTTTTTTTCTTTTCTTTTCTCCTTTTCTCTTCCCTCCTCCTTTTACGCCAACCGGAATTATAAGATGTCCTTTACATGTACCTCTCAAAATGTAAGGGGTCTTAATACCCCGAATAAAAGAAGTAGTCTGTTAAACTATCTCTATCATACCAAGTCTAAAGTGGTCTTTTTACAAGAAACCCATTGGGTTAAAGGAACGCCCATACCTTTATACTGTAAATACTTTCCAATAGTTGAAACAGCCTCTTTCGACTCTAAGTCACGAGGCGTGGCAATCATGATTCACAAGTCAATACTATACGAAAAAATTTGTTCCTTTACAGACCATCAGGGCAGATACCTAATTTTGAATTGCAAATTGGATAACATTCCATACACCTTAGCTTGTTACTACGCTCCCAACTCGGGCCAAACCAGAATGCTCAGGAAATTCTTAAGACTTTTAGCCTCTAAGAGGTCCCAAAACCTCCTTCTCGCAGGTGACTTTAACATGATTACAGACACCACATTAGATAGACGCTCTCCTAAATTTAAACCATGTGACCCCCAAACCTCACGATCTGCTAGACAATTCAACAGCCTTCTTGCACAATACAATTTGTTCGACATTTGGCGGTCCCATCATCCTACGTCTAGAGATTACTCCTACTATTCCGCGGTGCACAACACATATACCAGAATCGACCATGTCTACTGCGAGCCCAGGCTTCTTGACCTTGTTCAACGGGTCTCTATGCCAGGGTGCTCCTGGTCTGACCACTCCCCGGTTCAGTTTTCCTTAAAAGCTCCAACCTGTGTGTCCTTTAGATCCTCCTGGAGACTCCCGGAGCACTTACTTTCTACTCCAGAACAGATTCTGTTCCTCCGGAGAAATATTGATGAGTTTCTTCAAATGAGCGATAATGGTTCTGTGAGTGATTTCTGCCTATGGAACACGCTTAAGGCGTTTACCAGAGGACTGTTCTTTAAATTGAAAGCAGACCATAACAAGCAACTAGGGGAATCTCTGTCCTGATTACACTCAAGCCTCCGCTCGCTAACCACCTCACGCATGATTTCCTTAGATCCACAGACCCTCCTACACATAGAGGATACTAAACTGAAAATAGAGGCTATAGAACTTAAGCGCCATCAGGCACAGGTTCGCCGGTTTCAGCAAACTTTTTATGCCAAAGGAAACAAAGCAGACCGACTTTTAGCCAATAAGCTTAGGCAACGCACCGCGGAAGCTCGCATCCCTCATTTAGTAACACCAAAAGGCATTGTTCGCCTCCCAATGGATATTGGAAACGCTTTTGCGCAATATTACTCCTCTTTATATAACTTACAAAATTCCTCAGAAACCCCTGCCCCGTCTTCTCGCCACATTCAGGACTTTTTGAAATCCCTGTCCCTACCAGTTCTATCTGAATCTCAAAAAATGATGCTTGATTCTCCAATTACCATCGAAGAAGTGGCTTTGACAATTAAATCCTTGAAGCCAAATAAATCACCTGGTCCAGACGGGTATAGCGCCCTTTTCTATAAAACCTTCTCTGCACAACTTTCCCCCTTGCTTACCAGAATTTGTATGCTAGCTAGACAAACTAGCTCTCTCCCTCCAGAAATGCTTGAAGCAGTCATAGTGGCAATCCCAAAGCCAGGAAAGGTCCCGGACAGGTGTGAACATTTTCGCCCTATCTCATTAATTAATACGGATGTCAAAATCCTGGCTAAGGTTATGGCTACTAGACTTAATAAGGTCCTTACGACACTTATCAACGAAGACCAGGTTGGTTTCACCCCGGGCAGGGAGGGACCGGACAATACTCGCAGACTGCTCAATATCTTCTTCGAGACCAAACAGAGACTTATCCCCTGCACAGCGCTGGCGCTTGACAACGAAAAAGCCTTTGACAGGGTGAATTGGTCATACCTGTTTGAAGTCCTTGGTCACTTCGGCTTCCCCTCCAGCTTTATCTCCTGTGTTAGGTCACTGTACTCGGCCCCCTCAGCCTCAGTTAAAGGCCTAGGTTTTCGCTCCTCGACTTTTCGAATCACTAACGGGACCCGACAAGGGTGCCCTCTATCTCCGCTTATATTCGCTTTGATTATGGAACCGCTAGCGGAGGCCATTAGAAGCAACCCAGAGATAGTAGGGGTTGAGATTGAAGGAACTGTGCATAAAACTGCATTGTTTGAAGATGACCTAACTATTTTTCTGAATGACCCTGTTCGGTCTCGCCCTGTTTAGGCTACTAGACTATTTTGGTCACCTCAGCCATTATAAGTTGAACCTTAACAAAACTGACGCTTATGCTATTAATTTGGAGGACAGAGTGCTTGAGTCTTTAAAAGCGACATATTCGTTCAACTGGTCCAAACAGAAAATCAAGCATCTAGGAGTCTATCTCTCCTCTAACATATCTACCATCATCGAATCCAATTTTTACCCATTGTTGCAACAGTTCCAGAAGAGCACGAATACATGGAGCGTACCTTGTATCTCATGGTTGGGCCGGGTAGCGGCGTTTAAAATGGTGCTACTCTCTAAGTTGACCTACCTTTTTCGTTCACTCCCTATTCCGATACCTAAATCCCTCATTGGTAAATTTCAACAAGTCTGCAATAAGTTTATTTGGAGGAATAAACACCCCAGAGTAGCTACTCGTATTATGCAGCAGCCGATTTGTAGTGGAGGCGCTGGCGCCCCCAACATTGCTACTTACCATGAAGCCTCACGCTTAGCACACATCCTCGCTTGGAATGTCACCTCCATCACTTGTGGATGGCGAGCACTGGAACAAGCTACCTTACCTAAGTCTCTATCACTTCCAGATCTCATCTGGCTCCCCAAACATGTCAGATCTATGTATAACATACATAACACTATCATCATACACTCTTTGCGCTTTTGGGATAGGTTACGCTCGTTAAAGCAAATTGCTCCACATCCCTCTCCCATACATTCCTTATCGGGTCTCCTTTTAGCCCTGAGGGACTCACATCCACAATTCTGGCACGAATGCGGTATTACTTGCATAGCTGACCTGTTCCCCAGAGGTAGGTTTATAGCCACCTCCCATTTCATCTCAGCTTATAACCCATCTCCCTTCTTACAGTTTGAATTCTGGAGGCTCCGTAGCCTTTTAAAATCCTGGGGTTTTCTTGACTGCCCCCTCCGAGAAACTACTGAATGGGAAAAAAGATGGTCGGGCAAAATCAAAATTCCACGGGCGCTCTCGATTTCTTATGCTGAACTCCCCTACATTTCTCAAGTCAGCCTACATTATAGCCTGGGAAAGAGACTTAAAATTCCATGCTGACCAAGCAGACTGGGCTAAAGCTGCCACGCGAACCAAACAGGCGCTCCATTGTGTGACCCTCTTGGAGCTCTACATTAAAATTTGCACCCAATGGCACTTAACTCCGCTTAGGCTATTCAAAATTTCCCACTCCAATTCCCCGTTGTGCTGGAGGGAGTGTGGGATGGTGGGATCGCCAGCCCACATATGGTGGGAATGCCCGACATTACAACCTTTCTGGACCACAATCCTAAGCAAGTGCTTAGCTCTTGACCCTCTGATTGGGAAATCCCCACAAACTCTACTATTCCATATAGACATTGAATCACATTCCATCTCCACCATTTTCCTGAGCATTTACTTATTTTCAGCTGCCAAGCTAGCAGTTGCTAGACTCTGGAAACGAAAGGCAGCCCCGAGATGGACAGATGTAGTCAAGATCATGTCCTACTTTGAGCAAATGGAATGCCCAATATTCACTCAACAGAATAAGGTGGCCCTACACTCCCAGATATGGGACTCCTGGAGACAACTAACAAATCCTTTGAAAGGACCCCAAGACAGCACCCAACTTCCCATAAGTCCAGAATAATTAATGTCCGTCTCAAGCATAACTAATTATTATGTAACCCCGGGTTATTAGTCTGGAAGCCTTAAGGAATATGTGATTTCTCTTCCCCCCCTTTTTTTTTTTTCTCTATTCTTCCCTCTCCCTCTCTCTTTTCTCTTCATCCCCTCCTTTCCTAACCCACCCTTCCCCCTCCATTTCCTTCCCTTCCCTCCTCACTCCTTGTTACTCCTTGTCTGGGTCACCAAGATCATCAGTCATCGCTATACATAAAACATTCTACTGGTATTGTTATTTGCTTTTCTTATCCACAGATATTTGATACTCTACAGTATTATTGAAAATGTTGAGGTCGTCTGTTGTTCATTATTTCCAATTTATATGCTCTCATGTATTGTTTGCATCATTATGTTATGTACCGTGACTATTTGTATTGCCAATTTTATATTCCATCTTTGATCATCACCTTGTTATTCTCATGACTTTCGACCTCAATAAAATATTACTTTCAAAATAAAAAAATAAAAAAAAAAATAATAATAATATAATGTAGATGTCGGCGATATCGGGGGTTAATAAGTGTAAGATTAGGGGTGTTTAGACTCAGGGTTCATGTTAGGGTGTTAGGTGTAGACATAAATGTATTTTCCCCATAGGAATCAATGGGGCTGCGTTAGGAGCTTTACGCTGCTTTTTTGCAGGTGGTATTGAGGTGAGATGTGGAGCAAAATTTTGCTCTACGATCACTTTTTTGCGGTTAACGCCGGGTTTGTAAAAACCTGTAATACCAGCGCTGTCTGTAAGTGAGCGGTGAGCATAAACTGCTCATTAGCACCGCACAGCTTCTAACGCAGAACTCGTAATCTAGCCGATTATTAACACATTATTTGATGTTTTACTGTGAATTTAATGTTTTTTTTTTTAAATATACACTCATTTCAAATCTGATGACTGCAACACGTTCCAAAAAAGTTGGGACAGGGGTAATTTAGGACTAATAGCGATGTGACAAGTTGAAATAAGAAGGAGATGTAAAACAGGTGAGGCAATCATGTAATCATAGTATATAAGGAGCCTCGAAAAAAGGCCTAGTCCTTCAAGAGCAAGGATGGGTCGAGGCTCGCCAATCTGCCAACAGATGTATCAGTGAATAATCCAATACTTTCAGAACAACATTCCTCAAAGACAAATCGGTAGAATTTGGGGCATTTCACCTTCTACAGTGCACAATATAATGAAAATATTCAAGGAATCTGGTCAAATCTCGGTGCGTGAAGGGCAGGGCCCAAACCGCTTCTGAATGTGTGTGATCTCCGATGCTTCAGACGTCACTGTCTCAAAAACCATCATGAGTCTGTAGTAAATATCCTGACATGGGCTCGGGAATACTTTGATAAACCTTTGTCAGTCAACACCATTCGCCGCTGCATCCACTGATGCACAGTGGAATCGTGTTTTGTTGTCCGACGAGTAAACATTTCAAATAGTTTTAGGAAAAAATGCCTGTCGTGTTCTCTGAGCCAAAGAGGAAAAGGACCATCCAAGCTGATATCAGCGTTAGGTCCAAAAGTCAGCGTCTGTCATGGTATGGGTGTGTGTGTCAGTGACCATGGCATGGGTAACTTGCACATCTGTGAGGGCACCATTAATGCAAAAATGTATACATTTTAGAGCAACATATGCTGCCATCCAGACGTCATCTTTTCCAGGGACGTCCCTGCATTTTCCAGCAGGACAAACCAAAAACCACATAAAAGCGGATGGTTGTGTAAGCAGAGAGTGCGGGTGCTAGCATGGTCTGCCTTGGGGTTATATGAATGTGTATATGTGTGTATGTGCATATGTGTGAGTTTCTGTATATGTGCATGTGTGTGTGTGTTTGTCTATATGTGTATGTATGTGTATATGCATGTGTATGTACATGTGTCTGTGTTTGTGTATATGTGTGTGTGTATGTGCATATGTGTGTGTATGTGCATATGTGTGTGTTTGTGTATATGTGCATGTATATGTGTGTATATGCGTGTATATATATATATGTGTGTGTATGAATGTGTATATGTGCATATGTGTGTGTTTGTGTATATGTGTTTGTATGTGCATGTGTGTGTGTTTGTGTATATCTGTGTGTCTTTATGTGTGTGTATGTACATATGAATGTGTATATGTGTGTATGTGCATGTGTGTTTGTATGTGCATATGTGTGTTTTTGTATATGTGTGTGTTTATGCATGTGTATTTACATGTTTGTATGAATGTGTACATGTGTGTATGTGCATATGTGTGTATTTGTGTATATGTGTATGTGCATATGTGTGTGTTTGTGTATATGTGTATGTGCATATGTGTGTGTGTGTATGTGCATTTGTGTGTGTATATGTATGTGCATGTATGTATGTTTGTGTATATGTGTGTGTATGTGCATATGTGTGTGTTTGTGTATATGTGCATGTGTTTGTGTAAATGTGTGTATTTATGCGTGTGTATGTACATGTTTGTATGAATGTGTATATGTGTATGTACATAAGCGTGTGTTTGTATATATGTGCATGTGTGTATATGTGCATGTGTTTTTGTATATGTGTGTGTTTATGCATGTGTATTTACATGTTTGTATGAATGTGTATATGTGTATGTACATAAGCGTGTGTTTGTATATATGTGCATGTGTGTGTATGTGCATATGTGTGTGTATATGTATGTGCATGTATGTATGTTTGTGTATATGTGTGTGTATGTGCATATGTGTGTGTTTGTGTATATGTGCATGTGTTTGTGTATATGTGTGTGTTTATGCATGTGTATTTACATGTTTGTATGAATGTGTATATGTGTATGTACATAAGCGTGTGTTTGTATATATGTGCATGTGTGTGTATGTGCATATGTGTCCCACAATAATCTGGCACATTGCCCCTCCCAATACTGTGCTCTGGAGCCACCCCAGAATTGCATACTGTATATACTACAAGTTATCACTGTGTGTTTTTAATAAAATGTTTAGTTTGCATTTACATATTTTTTTATAATTACAAGATATTAAATGCCGTTGGCTACCAGAGAAGATGGTAATGCATTTGCTGTCCAATGTGTTTGAATCCCCAGTGGCAAAGGTTGAAGCATCTTTCAAGAGTAACAAGGTGAGTGTATCCATTACAACTAAACTAAAAAGGAATTGCTTCTGCAATGCAGTGTGAGGAGCTATTGAATAGATTACACTTATCCTTATAGGGTACCAGGTGCTGACTCGGTATCTCTAGAATAGATTTTCTGGGTTGATACACGTTAAAGAGAAGGATGTTTTCTGGTCAGTTGACTGTTCACGCACTTACACAGTTTTTCAAATTACATTTGCGCCACCTGCTGTTTATACTTGGAAATACATTTAATAAAAGGTATACAAGTCTACTTGCACATTACTGAAAGAGGAGCATAGATTTATTTTAAAGGTATAGAATTATTTGTGAAAATACTGGCTGATTCTGAGATGCATTATATTTGCATCTTTGAAGTTAAAGATGTGCATAATAAGGTATATAAACTAATCTTAAAGAGCCATTCTAGTGGTAAAATGAAATGATCTAATTTGTTAGGGCATGTCCTTTTATCACTAGCAATGCAGTAAAGCTTAGTGATGTCGCGAACCTAAAATTTTCGGTTCGCGAACGGCGGACTCGAACTTCCGGTATTGTTCGCGAACCCGTGAACCGTGCGAACCGCCATTGAATTCAATAGGCAGGCGAACTTTAAAACCTACAAGGACTCTTTCTGGCCACAATATTGATGGAAAAGTTGTTTCAAGGGTACTAACTGGACTGTCGCATGCTGGAGGGGGATCCCTGGCAAAACTCCCATGGAAAATTACATAGTTTATGCAGAGTCTGCTTTTAAGCCATAATGGGTCTAAATCAACTAACATTCCCAAAGTGGCTGTCTCAAAACATCCCGGACAGAAGATAGATTGATAGATAGGATAGATAGATATACATAGATTGTTAGTTAGATAGAATCAATAGAAGAGAAATAGATAGATTTGTTAGATATATAATTACCCTAATAAATTCTAATAATTAAACATGCGTTCTTGGACCCAACTAGTTTGTGTTAATTAGTACTTTTCTTAGCACTTTAATCCCTGTTCCCCCCCCCCCTATCGGGGGTGTTCTATATGGCCTGCCAGATTACCCTGAAAAATTATAATAATAAGACATGCGGTCTGCTACCTATTTTAACTAGGTTGTGTTTTAAGTGCTACCATTCTTAGCACTTTAATCTCTGTAACTCCCCCTATTTGGTGAGGTCTATACGGCCTGGATGATTACCCATACAAAATATAATAATAAGACATCTGCTCTTGGTATGCAACCCATGGTAACTATGCTGTGTTAATTAGTAATGTTCTTCGCATTTTAATAGCTGTTACTCATACTCACCCTATTGGTGGAGGTCTATATGGCCTGCATGATTACCCTTACAAAATATAACAACCAAACATATGCTCTGGGACCCATGGTAAGTAGGTTGTGTTAAGTAGTACTGTTCTTTGCAGTTTCATACCTGTTACAACACCAAATGGTGGCAGGTCTATCTGGCCTTCATGATTAGCTGCACCCAAACCCAAAAAAAGCTGAGTGGTCTTAGACTAACACCCATGGCTAACTCGGTTGTTTCAATTAGTACTATTCTTAGCACTTTCATCCCTGTTACGGGTGGTCTACATGGCCATCATGATTAGCCGAACAAAATAATACAATCCAACCTTTGCTCAGTCTTCATAGGCCCTTCATTGTCTGTATTTTGATAGTACAGTTCTTATTATTTTTATAGCTGATACAACACCGAATGGTGGCAGCTCTATATGGCCTGCATGATTAGCCGCACCCAATACAAAAATAAATCCAAGCGGTCTTGGATTAACACCCATGGCTAACTCTGTTGTTTCAAGTAGTACTATTCTTAGCACTTTCATCTCATCATCCCTGTTACTTCCAGGACTCTCGGTGGTGGTCTACATGGCCATCATGATTAGCCTAACCAAATACTACAATCCAACCTTGGCTCAGTCTTCATAAGGCCCTTCATTGGCTGTATTTTGGTAGTACTGTTCTTATTAGTTTAATAGCTGATACAACACCGAATGTTGGCAGCTCTATATGGCCTGCATGAATAGCCGCACCCAAAGCCAAAAAAAAGCCAAGCGGTTTTGTACTAACACCCATGGCTAACTCTGTTGTTTCAAGTTCTACTATTCTTAGCTCTTTCATCTCATCCCTGTTACTTCCAGGACTCTCGGTGGTGGTGGTCTACATGGCCATCATGATTAGCCTAACCAAATACTACAATCCAACCTTGGCTCAGTCTTCCTAAGGCCCTTCATTGGCTGTATTTTGGTAGTACTGTTCTTATTAGTTTAATAGCTGATACGACACCGAATGGTGGCAGCTCTATATGGCCTGCATGAATAGCCGCACCCAAAGCAAAAAAAAAAGCCAAGCGGTTTTGCACTAACACCCATGGCTAACTCTGTTGTTTCAAGTTCTACTATTCTTAGCTCTTTCATCTCATCCCTGTTACTTCCTGGACTCTCGGTGGTGGTCTACATGGCCATCATGATTACCCTCACCAAAATATAACAACAATACGTGCGTGCAGGGAACCATGGTAAGCTTACTTCCTTTTGCAAAATCGAGTATAACAGTTGCAGGCAGAGTTTCTGACCCTGCATTATGGCTGCACCTCTCCCTAAAAGAGGCATGCGTTACAGAGTCTGTGGGCATGTATGCAAAGAGCTGGCCTGCCTAAAAAGAGGAGCAAGGCTGTACAGGTTGTTCTCCTTCAGCCGTTTTATACGCTGTCCCACGGCCACGACCCTCAACAACCACAACAGAATGAAACACCACATATGCCATCCTTTTGAACAACCGAGTACAGGTATGGCATTGATTTTAGTTACACAGCGATATTTATTATGAACCGTGAAATAGAAAACAAAAACATGATTGGACACCCAGTACAGTACAGGTCATTCTCCTTCTGCCTTTTTAGAATAGTGTTCCGGACCCCCAACAAAAACAACAGCAGGAAAGATGACATATGGCATCCTTTTGAACAATAGATGACAGGTAAGGCATCGATTTTACAAAGCCATAGATAATTTTTTTGCAACTGTGAAATAAAAAAAAACATTGATTTGACACCCAGCACACTTCTTTATCCTTAGGACTTTTTATAAGAGGCTCCTGGAGCCTCAACTGAAACAACAGCATGAAAGAGGACATATGGCATCCTTGTGAACAATTGATTACAGTTAAGGCATTGATTTTAGAATCCCAGAGATCATTTATATGACCCGGGAAATAGAAAAAAACATTGATTAGACACCCGTTACACTTATTTATCCTCAGGCCTTTTTAATAAGAGGGTCCCGGAGCCTCAACTGAAACAACAGCATGAAAGAGGAGATATGTCATCCTTTTGAATAATAGATTACAGGAAAGGCATTGATTTTAGAAACCCACAGATCATTATTTGCAACCGTGAAATAGAAAAAAAACATTGATTAGACACCCGTTACACTTATTTATCCTCAGGCCTCTTTAATAAGAGGGTCCCGGAGCCTCAACTGAAACAACAGCATGAAAGAGGAGATATGTCATCCTTTTGAATAATAGATTACAGGAAAGGCATTGATTTTAGAAACCCACAGATCATTATTTGCAACCGTGAAATAGAAAAAAACATTGATTCAACACCCGTTACACTTATTTATCCTCAGGCCTTTTTAATAAGAGGGTCCCGGAGCCACAACCAAAACAACAGCATGAAAGAGGAGATATGTCATCCTTTTGAATAATAGATTACAAGAAAGGCATTGATTTTAGAATCCCAGAGATCATTTATATGACCCGGGAAATAGAAAAAAACATTGATTAGACACCCGTTACACTTATTTATCCTCAGGCCTTTTTAATAAGAAGGTCCTGGAGCCTCAACCAAAACAACAGCATGAAAGAGGAGATATGTCATCCTTTTGAATAATAGATTACAGGAAAGGCATTGATTTTAGAATAGAACCAAAAAGAGAAACTGGAAGCAGCCGCTGTATAAAACTTAGCCTTTATTCGGTCATCAAGTAAAAGTTCATGGAGGTACAAGGTACACTGAAGGACAGAACAGTATACGTGTTTCGGCTGGCGCCGTACTCACTACTGCTTCCAGTTTCTCTTTTTGGTTCTATTTCGTTTGTCCCTTTGAAGCAGCGCTACTTCCACAGTGATTTCGGCTAATGTTTGGCTGTGTTGGGACCTCTCTGGATACAGCAGTGATCGCATTGGCTGATAAGTGACGAGCCTCCAACTGACAAGCCTCCATTGTTGCCGGCAATTCATTGGATCACAGGGTGAGAGTGGAACATCCGGTACTCGCGGTGTGAGCGGAGAGAGCCGGAGCAGCACACGGATGCAGCGTTCCATACGGACCACCTGTGCCTACATTTGATTTCTTTTGCTGAGCAAGCATAATAAGGAGGGAGCTGATTGACTGCACACACGGATCGGCTAAACTCAGGTTAGAGCTGTAGCCTTGGATAAGTACTATTCATTGAGGCATTGCCCTTTCATATATGCAAGTGCTCTTATGAACGCTCCAAGTCAGTTGCGGTATCCATTGTTCTATTGAGACTTTATGATGTTTGTTCCCAACCACCGAGATATATATATTTACATATATTTTCACATTTACATATATATGTTTCATAGCCATCACTAACTTAACCCCTTCTATACCTGGCATCTTTTCTGGTTTTATATTGATTTTAGAATCCCAGAGATCATTTATATGACCCGGGAAATAGAAAAAAACATTGATTAGACACCCGTTACACTTATTTATCCTCAGGCCTTTTTAATAAGAGGGTCCCGGAGCCTCAACCGAAACAACAGCATGAAAGAGGAGATATGTCATCCTTTTGAATAATAGATTACAGTAAAGGCATTGATTTTAGAAACACAGAGAAAATTTGTTTCAACCGGGAAATCTAAAAAAAACATTGAATAGACACCCAGTACACTTCTTTATCCTTAGGCCTTTTTAGCAGAGGCTCCAGGACACTCAACAAAACCAGCAGTAGGAAAGAGGACATATGGCATCCTTTGTGAAAAAAAGATTATAGGCAAGGCATTGATTTTAGAAACCCGGGGATAATTTGTTGCAACCGTGAATTTGAATAAAAAAAATGATTGGATGGACACCCAGGACAATTCTTTCTCCTTAGGCCTTTTTATAAGAGGGTCCAGGACCCTCAAACAAAACACCAGCAGGAAAGAGGACATATGGCATACTTTTGAACAATAGAGTACAGGAAAGGCATTGATTTTATAAACCCAGAGATAATTTTTTGCAAATGGAAATTTGAATTAAAAAAATGATTCGATGGACACCCAGTACACCTCTTTCTCCTTAGGCCTTTTTATAAGAGGGTCCTGGACCCTAAAAAAAAACACCAGCAGGAAAGAGGACGTATGGCATCCTTTTGAACAATAGAGTACAGGTACAGCATTGATTTTACAAACCCAGAGATCATTTTGGTCAATTGTTAAATAGAAAAAAAAAATAAGTGGACACCCAGTACACCTCTTTCTCCTTAGGCCTTTTTATAAGAGGGTCCTGGACCCTAAAAAAAACCACCAGCAGGAAAGAGGACGTATGGCATCCTTTTGAACAATAGAGTACAGGTACAGCATTCATTTTACAAACCCAGAGATAATTTTGGTCAAATGTGAAATAGAAAAGAAAAAGTGGATACCCAGTACACCTCTTTCTCCTTAGGCATGTTTATAAGAGGGTCCAGGACCCTCAAACAAAATACCAGCAGGAAAGAGAACATATGGCATACTTTGGAACAATAGAGTACTGGTACGGCATTGATTTGTGAAACCCACAGATAATTGTTTGTAAAAGTGAAATAGCCCCAAAAACCATGCTTGGACTCCCACTCCAGGTCGTTCTCCTTCAGCTTTTTTATAAGAGGGTCCAGCACCCTCAACAGAAACAACTGCAGGAAACACCACCACATATGCCATCCTTTTGCACAAGCGAGTACAGGTATGGCATCCATTTTAGAAACCCAGAGATAATTGAGAGGAACCAGGAACATTTTTCTAAAAACTGGATGGGGCACCCATTACAGGTCGTTCTCCTTCAGCCTTTTTATATCATGGGCCACGACCCGCAACAGGCACAACAGCATGAAACACCACATATGCCACCCTTTTGCACAATAGAGTACAGGTATGGCATAGATGGAACACGGAGATAATTTAGAGCAACCAAGAGACGGATAAAGATGCTTGGTCGGTCCTACTCTTTCAAATTTGTGGCATTTTGCATTCAATTTAATGGTCCACCGGATATGAGTGGTGTGTTAAGTTGTACAATTCGTAACAGTTTAATCACTAGTGTTATGTGCCTTATTTTTTTTAATTTGAGTTTTGTACCCACAGAGCTGCAGCAGAGGCCAGAAAAATTCGGAATGTACAAATGACTGAAAAATTGGGGTATTGTTGTAGAAACTACTGTAGCAGCGGCCTGAAAAATCGATGTTTGTAAAACATTTATAAAGTGCCCTAAAAGCTTGTGGCTTGAACACTATTTGTTGGAGGATAAGTCAAGCAAGTCCTCCAGCTTTATAACCAAAAACATAGGCCAGCCTGTGTACCAGTTGTAGCCCAAGCCAGCTCATCTCATCATCAGGAGTTTTTTATTCAAATGTATCGCCCAATGTCAGTCCCTTCGGGATCCAGCCCTCATTCATTTTTATTAAAGTGAGATAGTCAAGGCTTTTTTGACCTAGGCGACTTCTCTTCTCAGTAACAAAACCTCCTGCTGCACTAAAAGTCCTTTCGGACAGGACACTTGAAGCGGGGCAGGCCAGAAGTTCCATTGCAAATTAGGATAGCTCAGGCCACAAGTCCAGCCTGCACACCCAGTAGTCAAGGGGTCCATCGCTCCTGAGAGTGTCAAGATCCACAGGTAAAGCTAGGTAGTCTGCTACCTGTCGGTTGAGTCTTTCTCTAAGGCTGGATCCTGATAGGCTCTGATGGTGCATGGGAGTTAAAAAGGTACGCATGTCCTCCATCAACAAGACGTCAGGAAAGCGCCCGGTCCTTGCCGCCGTGGTCGTGGGAGGAGGAGGATTAATTTAATCTCTTCCCCTGTTACATTCCCGTGGTGCTGTGACATCACCCTTATACGCTGTGTAAAGCATAGGCCTAGATTTGGAGTTTGGCGGTAGCCGTGAAAACCAGCGTTAGAGGCTCCTAACGCTGGTTTTAGGATACCGCCGGTATTTGGAGTCATTCAAAAAAGGGTCTAACGCTCACTTTTCAGCCGCGACTTTTCCATACCGCAGATCCCCTTACGTCAATTGCGTATCCTATCTTTTCAATGGGATCTTTCTAACTCCGGTATTTAGAGTCGTGTCTGAAGTGAGCGTTAGAATTCTAACGACAAAACTCCAGCCGCAGAAAAAAGTCAGTAGTTAAGAGCTTTCTGGGCTAACGCCGGTTCATAAAGCTCTTAACTACTGTGCTCTAAAGTACACTAACACCCATAAACTACCTATGTACCCCTAAACCGAGCCCCCCCCTACATCGCCGCCACTCGATTCAATTTTTTAACCCCTAATCTGCCGACCGCCACCTACGTTATACTTATGTACCCCTAATCTGCTGCCCCTAACACCGCCGACCCCTATATTATATTTATTAACCCCTAACCTGCCCCCCACAACGTCGCAGCCAGCTACCTACAATAATTAACCCCTAATCTGCCGACCGCAAAGAGCCGCCACCTACGTTATCCTTATGTACCCCTAATCTGCTGCCCCTAACACCGCCGACCCCTATATTATATTTATTAACCCCTAATCTGCCCCCCTCAACGTCGCCTCCACCTGCCTACACTTATGAACCCCTAATCTGCCGAGCGGACCGCACCGCTACTATAATAAAGTTATTAACCCCTAATCCGCCTCACTAACCCTATAATAAATAGTATTAGCCCCTAAACAGGTAAATTTGTAATTATTTTAACTATTTTATCTATGAAATAGTTCTTAACTATTTAATAGCTATTGTACCTGGTTAAAATATATACAAAGTTACCTGTAAAATAAATATTAATCCTAAAATAGCTATAATATAAATATAATTTATATTGTAGCTATATTAGGATTTATTTTACAGGTAAGTATTTAGCTTTAAATAGGAATAATTTATTTAATAAGAGTTAATTAATTTCGTTAGATTAAAATTATATTTAATTTAGGGGGGTGTTAGTGTTAGGGTTAGACTTAGCTTTAGGGGTTAATACATTTATTAGAATAGCGGTGAGCTCCAGTCGGCAGATTAGGGGTTAATAATTGAAGTTAGGTGTCGGCGATGTTAGGGAGGGCAGATTAGGGGTTAATACTATTTATTATAGGGTTAGTGAGGCGGATTAGGGGTTAATAACTTTATAATAATAGCGGTGCGGTCCGCTCGGCAGATTAGGGGTTAATAAGTGTAGGTAGGTGGAGGCGACGTTGTGGGGGGGGAGATTAGGGGTTAATAAATATAATATAGGGGTCGGCGGTGTTAGGGGCAGCAGATTAGGGGTACATAGGGATAATGTAAGTAGCAGCGGTTTACGGAGCGGCAGATTAGGGGTTAAAAAAAATATGCAGGGATCAGCGATAGCGGGGGCGGCAGAATAGGGATTAATAAGTGTAAGGTTAGGGGTGTTTAGACTCAGGGTACATGTTAGGGTGTTAGGTGCAGACGTAGGAAGTGTTTCCCCATAGCAAACAATGGGGCTGCGTTAGGAGCTGAACGCTGCTTTTTTGCAGGTGTTAGGTTTTTTTTCAGCTCAAACAGCCCCATTGTTTCCTATGGGGGAATCGTGCACGAGCACGTTTTTGAGGCTGGCCGCGTCCGTAAGCAACTCTGGTATCGAGAGTTGAAGTTGCGTTAAATATGCTCTACGCTCCTTTTTTGGAGCCTAACGCAGCCATTCTGTGGACTCTCAATACCAGAGTTATTTAAAAGGTGCGGCCAGAAAAAAGCCAGCGTTAGATACGTGGGTCGTTACCGACAAAACTCTAAATCTAGCCGATAGTTTTTAATTTATTATGAAAATGTTCCATCCTTTCCAACTTGCGGGAATTTGGTAACATTTCAGGCACGTTATGCTTATACCGAGGGTCGAGGAGCGTGGACACCCAGTACAGGTCGTTCTCCTTCAGCTTTTTTATACAAGGGTCCCTCAACAGGCACGACAGCATGAAAGAACCCATTTGAACAAGGTTGGATGCTGAGCTAATCATGTCGCATTCCTCCTCCTCACTGATCTCACTGATGGTATCTTCTTCCCCCCAGCCACGTACAACACCACGGGTACCAGAGAGGTGACAACAATGAGCACCGTGGGATGACTGTTGTGCTCGGTCTTCCTCCTCCTCATCCTCCTCAAAGCCACATTCCTCCTCTGACTCCTCTTCCTCACAATCCTCTTCCTGCGTTGCCGCAGGTCCAGCAAGCAATGCTGATTCGGCTGTTTGTGGGGGTGATGGACACCACAACTCTCCCGCTTCCTCTTCACGCTCATCTACTGCCTGATCCAGCACTCTTCGCAGGGCACGCTCCAGGAAGAAAACAAATGGTATGATGTCGCTGATGGTGCCTTCGGTGCGACTGACAAGGTTTGTCACCTCCTCAAAAGGACGCATGAGCCTACAGGCATTGCGCATGAGCATCCAGTAATTTGGCAAAAATATCCCCAGCTCCCCAGAGGCTATCCTAGCACCCCGGTCATACAGATACTCATTAACAGCTTTTTCTTGTTGGAGCAGGCGGTCAAACATTAGGAGTGTTGAATTCCACCGTGTCGGGCTGTCGCAAATCAAGCGCCTCACTGGCAGGTTGTTTCGACGCTGGATATCGGACAAGTGCGCCATGGTCGTGTAGGAACGCCTGAAATGGCCACACACCTTCCTGGCCTGCTTCAGGACGTCCTGTAAGCCTGGGTACTTATGGACAAATCGTTGTACAATTAGATTACACACATGTGCCATGCACGGCACATGTGTCAACTTGCCCAATTTCAATGCTGCCACCAAATTACTTCCATTGTCAGAAACAACCTTGCCAATCTCCAGTTGGTGCGGAGTCAGCCACTGATCCACCTGTGCATTCAGGGCGGTCAGGAGTGCTGGTGCGGTGTGACTCTCCGCTTTCAGGCAAGTCAACCCCAAGACGGTGTGACACTGCCGTACCCGGGATGTAGCATAGTACCTGTGGAGCTGGGGGGGTGCCATAGATGTGGAGCAAGATGCAGAAGTTGAGGAGGACTCAGCTGAGGAAGAGGTTATGGAAGAGGATGGAGTAGGAGGAGTAGAGGAGGTAGCAGCAGGCCTGCCTGCAAGTCGTGGCGGTGTCACCAACTCTTCCTCAGAGCCACGCATTCCATGCTTGTCAGAAGTCAGCAGGTTTACCCAATGCACAGTGTAGGTGATATACCTGCCCTGACCATGCTTTGCAGACCAGCTATCCGTGGTCATATGGACCCTTGCCCCAACGCTGTGTGCCAGACATGCCATAACTTCCTTTCTCACAACAGAGTACAGGTTTGGGATTGCCTTTTGTGAAAAGAAATTTCTGCCAGGTACCTTCCACTGCGGTGTCCCAATAGATACAAATTTTTTGAAAGCATCAGACTCCACCAGCTTGTATGGTAAAAGCTGGCGGGCTAAGAGTTCAGACAAGCCAGCTGTCAGATGCCGGGCAAGGGGGTGACTTTGAGAAATTGGCTTCTTACGCTCAAACATGTCCTTGACAGACACCTGACTGTGGGCAGATGACCAGGAACTGCTACGTAAGAGAGACTGAGTGGAGGATGGTTGATAGGGGGCAAGGAGGACAGCACTGGTTGACGTGGCTGAAGATGCTGGAGCAGGAGGAGGAGGGCGGCTTTCACTTTGTGTGCTGCTTCTACTCATGTGTTCTTCCCATCGGCCTTTGTAATGGGACACCATGTGCCTTCGTAAAGCAGTTGTACCTAGGTGGCTGTTGGACTTCCCACGACTCAGTTTCTTTTGGCACAGGTTGCAAATGGCATCACTGTTGTCAGAGGCAGACACACACAGATGGACTTAGATGGTGCTTTAAGGTTAGGAGGACTAGCAGCGGAAGCTGAAGAAGATTGGGTGTCCTGTGTTAGCCATTCAACTAGGTCCTCCTCAGAAGTTTTTGCGTCCCCCCTGGCACCCGGCGTCTGAACAATGTGCATATTTGTAGGGTCTAAAAGAATCACAGCACCACGACCACGGAACCTGCGGGGTGGCCTGCCTCTGCCTGTCATTTTTTTTTAAATGGACACTAACAATACTATTACACCAATTGAGTGGTGGCACTGTGAAAGTGGGCACAGTATACGCTGTGAGACTGACAACAACAAAAAAGACAGATGTTTTAAAAATCACAAATTGTTAATTTTTTAAAATATTACAACTTACAAGTACTGTGGCAACAAATATGATTGTTTGACACTATTTGTAAAATGGGCCTGTCTGGCACACACGCTGGGAGAAAGTAAACTGCAATTCAATGGCACTAGGAGACTGAAGAATCACAGTCAAAACAGTTATGATTAACAAAAATTCCAATCCTGTTACAATAAATATAAGTGGTGGCACTAATTGGCTAGTTGGGACTGGCACACAGGCAGGCAGGCTGGAGGAAAATGCAATTCAAGGGCACTAGTAGACTGCAGATTGACAGTCAAAACAGTGATGATTGACAAATTTTGCAATACTGTTAAAAGAAATATGATTGCTGGCACTAATTGGATAGTTGGGCCTGGCACACAGGCTTGGAAGGCTGTAGAAAAGTGCAATTCTAGGGCACGAGCAAACTGAGGATTAAGATCATCAACAATCAAGATTTTTTTAATTTTAATTAGTAACTATACTGTGACAAAAAATTAGGATTGGTGTAAATAGTTGGCAAGACGGCCTGGCACAAAAGGATGGCAGGCAGGAGGTAGATGCAATTCAAGGACACTAGGAGACTGATTACTGACAGTCTAAACAGTGATGATTGACAATTTTTGCAATACTGTTAAAAGAAATATGATTGCTGACAACAATTGGCTAGGTGGGCCTGGCTCACAGCAGGCTGCAAGGCAGGAGGAAAGTGCAATTCAATGGCACCAGCAAACTGAGGATTCAAATCACAGCAACTATTACCAAAAATTTTAATTTTTAATTATTAGAGCAAACTGAGGATTAAGATCATCAACAATCAAGATTTTTTTAATTTTAATTAGTAACTATACTGTGACAACAATTATGATTGGTGTAAATAGTTGGAAAGACGGCCTGGCACAAAAGGCTGGCAGGCAGGAGGTAAATGCAATTCAAGGACACTAGGAGACTTTACTGACAGTCAAAACAGTGATGATTGACAATTTTTGCAATACTATTAAAAGAAATATGATTGCTGGCAATAATTGGCTAGGTGGGCCGGGCACACAGCAGGCTGCAAGGCAGGAGGAAAGTGCTATTCACTGGCACCAGCAAACTGAGGATTCACAACAACTATTACCAACAATTTTAATTTTTAATTATTAAGAATACTGTCACAACAACTATGATTGGTGTAAATATTTTTCAAGTAGGCCTGGCACACAGGCTTGGAAGGCAGTACAAAAGTGCAATTCTAGGGCACAAGCAAACTGAGGATTAAGATCAACACTAAAAATTTTTTTTATTTAAATTACTAACTATACTGTCTGTGACAACAATTATGATTGGTGTAAATAGTTGGCTAGACGGCCTGGCACAAAAGGCTGGCAGTGGCAGGCAGGAGGTGAATGAAATTCAATGGCACTAGGAGACTGAATATTTGCAGTCCAAAAAATTATGATTTTTTTTTTTAATTACTGTTACAAGAATTGTGATTGGTGCCACTAATTGGCTACTTGGGCCTGGCAGACAGGCTGGCAGATATGAGTCGTGGATGGTAGGTAGGGCAGCAATTTAACACAGTATGCTGTGTAAGTGACAAAAACACAGGACTGATAGAAAATTAAGTTAGATTACACTAGCAAAATATTTTAAAATTATGTTAAGAAGTGCAATGCACATATGACTCTATGAGTGGTCGCACTGGCTGGCTGCTACGTAGGGCAGCAATTATAACAACAGTATGCTGTGTAAGTCAGATAGACAGTTAGACACAGGCCTGATAGAAAATACAATTAGATTACACTAGCATAATGATTTAAAGACTTTTTTTTGGAAATTTTAAGAAAAGGGTTAAGCACATACATATGAGTCGTGGCTGATAGCCTTGGAAGGGCAGCTATTAAAAACAGTAGGCTCTGTAAGTCGGATACACACACACCTGATAGAAAATACTATTAGATTACACTAGAAAAATGATTGAAATTATTTTTTTTGGGGGGGGAATTAAAAAAAGGTTAAACACATATGAGTCGTGGCTCATAGACTAGGGAGGGCAGCAAGTAAACACAGTAGGCTCTCTATGTCAGCAAAACACACAGGCCGGATAGAAAATTATATTAGATTACACTAGCAAACAAATTTAAACTTTTTTTTTTTATATTAAAATTAAGGTGAAGAAGAATAGATATGAGTGCTGGGTGGCTGCCTGGCACAGACCAATTAACCAAAAGACTGAAAAAAAAGGAGGTATATTAATGCTGAGTGAGCATGACAGACACAGGCATGATAGTAAATGTAATTAGATTACACTAGCAAATTTTTTTATTTTTTTTTTAAATTTAAAATAATGTTATAAACGGATATTAACACTGGTGGCTGATGGCTGGCACAGAGCAATGAACCAGAGTATATGCTGTGTGACACTGGCCTGAAATGAAAAAAAATTACACTAGAAAAATAATTAAATTTTTGGGTTAGTTAAATTTAAACTAATGTTGATAGGGAGATATCAGTGGTGGCAGTAGTCACAGCATATGCTGTGAGCCTTAAACACACAGCTGAAAGCCAGGCAAATGCTAATAAAAAAAAAACGAAAAAAAAAAAAAAATGGCACGAAATATAGCCCTAAAAAGGGCTTTTTGGGGTGCTGTGCTTGCAGCAGAGATGAGTGGAGTCCTTCTGGACTGTAAATACACTAGCCTAGCTATGTTTTTCCTATTAATGTCTGGAGCAAAAACACAACACGTCCTCTCATTAAGAAAGCAAGGTCGTTATGAGTCTAAAATGGCGGATTCCGAGTAGCTGGGAGTGTCTGTGAGGGAGTGTCTGATGTTGATTGGCTCTAATGTGTCAGGCGGCTGTGACATAAAGGGTCAAAGTTTCCACAATGATGACACATAGGGGCGGATCGAACATCGCCATGTGTTCGCCCACAAACGTGAACGCGAACAAGCTATGTTCGCTGTGAACCGTTCGTGGGCGAACAGTTCGGGACATCACTAGTAAAGCTGTGTTCAACCCCTCAAAGGGCTTAAACACACAGTTAAAGTACCATTCATGACACACAGAGCATAGCTAGCCCTATGCAGGAAATTGTTGCTAATCTGATCAGCAGTGCTAGTTATGCAGCTGGGTAGTGCAACTAGCATTGCTGATTGGATTAGAGCATTTCAGTTTATCACTATAGCCCTTTAAGTGTTGTTATCGGCAGCAGTTATTTTTTTTATATCTTTATTTAAGATTTCTTAAGTGCAAACACAATATCCAAAAAGGAAAAATTCCAAAACAGATTGTATAAAACAAGCAGCAATGCTAAAGTCAATTAGCAAAAGGTATTAAATAACATTACAGTACTATTAGAAATCTGAAGCTGGTTCTTCAAGTGATCTATAAGGCAAAGTGCTACACCTGAGTCCAATTTACTGTATATAATAAAATAAAACAAATCAAAACAAAACAAAACTAGTGTACATTAAACCCCAATGAAAGTAGTTACATACCAAGGGCAAGAGGTATCAAAAGATAAATAGGTAATACATTTACACCGAGACATAAGTGAATGCCTATTGTCAAGGAATGTGCATACAGACCACGTAGATTTTCATTTAAAATTAATGAGCTATTCCTAAATGGCTATAAGACTCTATGGGGCATATTTATCAAGCTCCGTATGGAGCTTGATGCCCCGTGTTTCTCGCCGGAAATCAACCCGATCGAGTACGATTGGCCGCGAGTCTGCAGGGGGCAGCGTTGCACCAGCAGCTCTTGTGAGCTGCTGGTTCAATGCTGAATACGGAGAGCGTATTGCTCTCCGCATTCAGTGATGTCTGTCTGACCTTATCCGCACAGTCGGATCAGGTCCGACAGACATTTGTTAAATATGCCTCTAAATCTCAGATGTTCTAGAATATATAATAGATAAGCTTCCCACTTATATAGGAACCATTTATTCTCGTTTCTGGGTCATCTGTTTGCTCTATTAACATCTCTGAATGTATATTTTTAAGTAGCTGTCCAATAGGTAGAGTTCTATGATCAGCCCACCAGCGTAATATTAATTGCCTGGCAATCAACAAGACCACATTAATAAACAAAAAAATGCTCAAAGTATTAGCACAAATGAAGACCTAGCGTAGTGTGTAAGGGTTAAAAAAAATGTTCCTCAAACACATCATAAACATATCAAATATAAACTTTCTGATAACAAAAGCACATATAAATATTAACACAATTTTTATAAGGATTCAAAGGGATATGGTATATGGCAAGGTATTTGACTGAAAAGGGCTATAATGTATATGTTATATGTCTAAATAGTGTAGCATAAATCCATAAAGCGGCTCCAATGAAGGGGGACAAAGTATGAAGTTAAAATGTAACTTAATTAAAATTCCACAGATAAGTAAAAATATAGAGCAAGGCTCAGCAACACACCGATCTAAGAAAACAATCCAATGTTTTGCTGAGCTTTGCTGTATATTTTTACTTATCTAAGGAGTCTTAATAAAAGATACGTTTTAACTTCATACTTTTGTCCCTCTTCATTGGAACCGATCTATGGATTTTTGCTACTAACAGTTTCAATTGGAGCAGCAGGGCCAGCGTAGCTGATTGGTGGCCTGGTCATGTGGCGATTGCACACCTCCAGAGGACGCCAAAGGATCTGGATCTGTATTGGAGGACACCAGGTGAAATGCTACACAGACAAGAGGGTCCTGCAAGTTGGTGGGACTTGACCATTCAAGGATCTGCAATAAAAATCTGCACTTGTGAATAAAAAGTTCAGAGGCAGGTGACTTTTTACATACTCTGGGTTCAGTTTGTTAAATGTTATCGTTTTCTCCATTACTGTTCTAATAACCTATACTAAGAGGTGGTTATAGTGTTACACTAATATGTTGTTTACTGAAGCATTACAAAGTGAACATGAATGCAAACATTTTTCTATCAACTTGTAATACGCGTGCTAACCAGCGCACATTCAAATTTTACTTCTGGCGGTATTTGGGTATAAACGAAAGCACTATATAGCGCACCACTTGTAATATAGCCCTGCAAACTAAATGCATTGCGTACTAGAGATGTGCATTAGTTTAAGTACAACTGCACCAAAATCGGATTTTCGTGGTGTTTTAATGAAATGAATACCCAGACGAAAATGAAAGAAAACAAAAAATATTGATGAAAATCGTCAGTATTTATTCGTTTTTTTAAGGGGCTTATATTTACATTAGCGCGGTCTCCACGCCCTCCCGAGCACATTAAGGTAAGTATTTCACCTGTAGCTTTGAAACATTTACATTAATTTTAACGAAAACAAATTTAAATGTTTAACAAAAATTCAGTTTTTATTTTTATTTTTTTTTAAACTAAACTAAAACCAAATAGTGCAGCCAATGAATGTTCGGGGGAAAAGATTTTCACTGAATATTTGGAATGAAAATTTTGTATAAAACAAACATTTCTTGGCTGCACATCTCTATTGCTTACTACAAGTTTTATATCAGGTATTTATTTTTTATATAAATATAAAATATAAGATCTGCTTTGATCAGGGAGTGACATGGTAGCAGCACCCAAACCCAGGGTCACGGATAGCACGACCAAAGCTGTGGCAGACATTTTCCAAAGTACAGACGTTAGTGAAGGACACCAAGGTACATTTTAAATTAAAAACATAAAAAAACACTCTCTTTACTGAGAGCGTAGTGGATGCATGGTGGAATAGCCATCTAGCAGAAGTGGTAGAGACAGTGAAGTCATTTAAACATGCATGAGATAAGCATAAGGCTATGCTAGATATAAGACCAGGAACTAATTAAAGTATTCAGAAAATTGGGCAGACTAGATGGGCAGATAGGTTCCTATCTGCCTGACACATTCTATGTTTCTATAAGTCAGGAGAGCGGCATTACAAACACCAATTAACTAGTCATGGCAGTTTCTTTATAATCCCTCCCTCACTGGATATCTCCCCTGCAGCATGCCAATGCTCCATACAGTATGGGCAGCACTTTTCATGTACTGCTCATCAGCACCCAGAAATTATGTATCTGTGGTGAAGTAGGACCGAATTCCACCTGAGTACAAGTAGGACAGAATTGTTACCAGCTCTTCTAGTTCTATTGCCTACAGAGACCCTGTTTTAACCCTTCACTCTTCTATGGGTGGTCTGAGCATGCAGATCCCCTGGCTGCCTGCTAACACGTTTACTGGGAGCCCCTAGAATTATGGGGAGTCTGGGACCCCTGTTTCAATAGAATTCTGGAGGCTCCTGCTGCTGGGACACTTGATACTATCTGAGAATGATGGGAGTCAGAGCAGTCAGTTTAAAGAGGCTACTTGGGGGCTCTGCAGCTCCTGACCAATACCCACCCACCCACCTTGATGTCAATCACATGATCATCATGGTTGATTACTTACTTAGTTAGGTTTGTCAGAGTAGGCAGTGGTCTATTACACACAGACACCAGCACCTCGCTGTTGCACAGATCAAGGAATCAGGACGGGTCATGACTCACGGGTTGTTGACACAAGTTGCACTGCATGCAGCTTGCTTCTTCCCTCTCTCTTACTCACTTTCCTGCTACTGAGTGGTATCACACGGCGCGTCCCCAACCCTGCAAAACTTGGTGCCACGTTCTTCAAGGAGGGAGTCAGGACCAGTATTCATCTGTCCTACTGCTCCCTCCCCGCCACAAAACAGGCGGCGGACACTGCAAGGGCCAGTTGCGGACACCAGTGTCCGTGTACGGACACCTTGCCTATCCCTGCCTAGGGTAAAGGGCTGGACCCCATGGGAAAGCTTCAGGAAAGATCCCAACCTACCAAAACTAGCTCCATTCATTTAAAAAAATAAAAAATAAATACTCTACAGCACTAATTTATGTCAAAACTTGAAATATTTTTTACAAAATCTAGAAAACAGCCCAAGCATTTAACCACCTGTCTGTGTCCTGAGACTAGCATTGCTGAATAGATAAGATCTTTATATTTCCAACATAAAAAAACTCTGCCAACACCCTGGAATGAAAAACTAAAAATAAGTCCTTTATTGATACACTTTAAATTATCCAACTTAAAGGGACAATCTAGTCAAAATTAAACTTTCATGATTCAGATAGGGCATGCTTTGTTCTTTTGTTTTTTGTTGCATTTTGACACAGCTAGACAGCGCTAGTTCATGTGTGCCATATAGATAAACATTGTGCTAACTCCTGTAGAGTTACCTTGGAGTCAGCACTGACTGGCTAAAATGCAAGTCTGTTAAAAGAACTGAGATAATGTGGCAGACTGCAGAGGCTTAGATATAAGCTAGTCACAGAGATAAAAAGTATATTAGTATAACTGTTGGTTATGCAAAACTGGGAAATGGGTAATAAAGGGATTATCTATCTTTTTAAATAATAAAAAATTCTGGAGTAGACTTTCCCTTTAATGTGCCATCATGGCAAGCATTTAACATGTTTCGGCCCACACTGGCCCTAATCACAGATGTTTACTTGCATTCTTACAATATGGCTCAGCAACAATTACAATTAGAAACAGATTTGCACAAGTTAAGTATGTTAACCCTTTGGTATACAGAAGGGAAACCAAAATTTATAGTCTATACAAACTAAATGTTACAATATTAATATATATTGAGGCAGGACAATCACACATATGAAAATCTCAACAGTATCTCCATTTTATATTAAAGATCAGACTATATACTGTCTCAACTAAAAAAAAAAAAAAGTCGACCCTTTATTGCCAAACAATAATTAAATCAAATTCAGAATTTAAAGCCATTAATATTCTCGTTTGCAACAAGAATACCAAATATACTTCACGTTTACATAGCATTTGTAGTTTAACACCACCTAGTTTAGGATTAACTATTTTCTCAGTAATAGGGCATGTAAAACTGGCAGTACTTTTTTTGTGCTCATCTATAAAATGTCTGAACATAGGAGAACAAGGATGCCCCTGAGTAATATTATTAAGATGTTTCTTTACTTTCATCTGGGCCTCAATTGCTGTGAGCCCAACATACTGTAGAGGGCATTTTGTGCAAGTCACTAGATAGGGCTCCATGTACGAAGCAGCGAAAGCTGCTCCAGAGCCTTTGCGGGGCAGGTTCGCATATACGAGCCTGCTTCCCGCAATGTAAGAAGCAGCGGTCATTAGACCGCTGCTTCCTACAGCCTACGCCACCTCTTAGGTGGCGAAGCAAAATCACTGAGAGCACGCTCGCTCTCGGTGATTGACAGCCCCTTCAGTGGTCGCGCGATTGAAGGGGCGGGCATTACACACTCCGATGAGTGTGTAATGGTACATACGGGCAAGCGGATCAATAGATCCGCTGCCCGTGTGTAGCGGAGGCGGGTGGACAGCTTCGCGAGTTAAGAGGCTGTCCGCCCGCCTCTTAGTACATGGCGCCCTGCAAAAGTAAAGCAGTAATTAAGACACCAGTCAATTTGATAAACCTGATGTGTAACTATAGAATCTAATTCCTGTCCTATTGTCACGTTTCCACACTTTACACTGCCCATTGCCACATTTGAATATCCCTTTAAATAGCAGCCATGAAGAATCATGTTGAGAATGAGTCTTGGGAATACTGGGTGAAATTTTTTTTCCCAATTGTCATTCCCTTTCCACAAGCAAAGTGTCAGCTTATAAGAATGATGTCCTTACATGAGTTATTTTCTTCTAATAATCTGACCTATTTCATTATACTGGTTACTGTAATGTGTTACCAAAGGAAGTCCATCAAGTTTCTCTTTTCTGACAGCTTTGCCATTACTTAATTTATCTCTGTCTAACCTATTCAGTATTCACATCATGTCTAGCTTTATTAATTACCCTATCATTCAGCCTCCTAGCTAGATATTGATAAGTGTCTTCATCAGAACAGTTACAGTATGTTTGACTCAGATAAACTGGGAGTTGGCTATGGCATAGGGAACATGGGTACTAAACCCAATTTTTTTCTTTTATAATTCAGATAGCGCATGCAATTTTGTGAAACTTTCTAATTTACTACTATTATTTATCGGCTAGATTACGAATTTGTAGGTACAGTTGTATTGCACACTTTTTTGGCCGTCACGCAACGTAACTACCGCACCTTTCAAAAAATCCTTTTTCAATGGGACTTCCACAGCGCCGGTATTACGAGTTTGCTTGTCCGGCCAAAAAGTGAGCAGGACAGCCACCTGAAGATCTGTACTGCCACCTGAAAGTCAGTAGTTATAGGTTTTTACGTTACAAAGCTGTATCATAAAACTCATAACTAAAGTGTTACAAAGTACACTAACACCCATAAACGACCCACCCTCCTGCATTTTAAACACTAGTTAAATATTATTAACCCCTAATCTGCTGCCCCCAAAATCACCGCCAGCTAACTACACTTATTAACCCCTAATCTGCTGCCCCCAATGTCGTCGCCACTATACTAAAGTTATTAACCCCTAAACCTAACTCTAAGTCTAACCCTAACCCTAACATAACACTAACGCTAACACCCACTAACTTTAACATAATTAAAATAATTCCAAATAAAAATTACAATTAATACCTAAATTATTACTATTTAAAACTAAATAAATACTTACCTGTAAAATAAAACCTAAGCTAGCTACAATATAACATAGTTATATTGTATCTAGCTTATGTTTTATTTTTATTTCACAGGTAAGTTTGTATTTATTTTAACTAGGTTGATTAGTTAGTAAAAAGTTATTAACTATTTACTAACTACCTAGTTAAAATAAATTCAAAGTTACCAGTAAAATAAAACCTAACCTGTCTTACACTAAAACCTAACATTACACTAAAATTAAATAAATTAAATAAAAAAAACAATTATTTAAATTACAAAAAATAATAAACACTAAATTACACAAAATAAAAAATAAATTTTCAAATATTTAAACTAATTACACCTAATCTAATAGCCCTATCAAAATAAAAAATCCCCCCAAAATAAAATAAACCCTAGCCTACACTAAACTGCCAATGGGATTTTTGCATCAGCCAATATGATTTTTTACCCTTTAATTCCGATTGGCTGATAGAATTCTATCAGCCAATCGGAATTCAAGGGACGCCATCTTGGATGACGTCATTTAAAGGGAAACTTCATTCTTCAATAGCCATTGAAAGAAGAGGATGCTCCGCGCCGGATGTCTTGAAGATGGAGCCGCTCCGCGTCAGAAGGATGAAGATAGAAGATGCCGTCTGGATGAAGACTTCTGCCCTCCTGGAGGACAACTTCTTGCCGCTTGGATGAAGACTTCTCCCGGCTTCATTAAGGACTTCTTGCCGCTTGGATGAGGATGGATGTCCGGTCTTCAAAAACTGTAAGTGTATCTTGGGGTGTTAGTGCTAGGTTTTTTTAAGGGTTTATTAGGTGGGTTTTATTTTTAGCTTAGGGTTTGGGCAATGAAAAATAGCTAAATGCCCTTTTAAGGGCAATGCCCATCCAAATGCCCTTTTCAGGGCAATAGGGAGCTTAGGTTTTTTTAGGTAGGCTTTTATTTGGGGGGGTTGGTTGTGTGGTTGGTAGGTTTTACTGTTGGGGGGTTGTTTGTATTTTTTTTTACAGGTAAAATAGCTGATTTCTTTGGGGCAATTCCCAGCAAAAGGTCCTTTTAAGGGCCATTGGCAGTTTAGTGTAGGCTAGGTTTTTTTTTTATTTTGGGGGGATTTTTTATTTTGATAGGGCTATTAGATTAGGTGTAATTAGTTTAAATATTTGAAAATTATTTTTTTCTTTTGTGTAATTTAGTGTTTATTATTTTTTGTAATTTAGATAATTGTTTTTTTTATTTAATTTATTTAATTTTAGTGTAATGTTAGGTTTTAGTGTAAGACAGGTTAGGTTTTATTTTACAGGTAACTTTGTATTTATTTTAATTAGGTAGTTACTAAATAGTTAATAACTATTTACTAACTAATCAACCTAGTTAAAATAAATACAAACTTACCTGTGAAATAAAAATAAAACCTAAGATAGCTACAATGTAACTATTAGTTATATTGTAGCTAGCTTAGGGTTTATTTTACAGCGTGCATTCAAATTTTACTTCTGGCGGTATTTGCGTATAAACGAAAGCGCTATATAGCGCACCACTTGTAATATAGCCCTGAGTATCTCCAAACTAAATGCATTGCTTACTAGAGCATTATTTAAAGTACAACTGCACCAAAATCGGATTTTTGTGGTGTTTTAATGAAATGAATACACAGACGAAAATGAAAGAAAAAGAAAAAATATTGATGAAAATCGTCAGTATTTATTCGTTTTTTTAAGGGGTTTATATTTACTTTAGCACGGTTTCCATGCCCTCCCGAGCACATTAAGGTAAGTATTTCACCTGTAGCTTTGAAACATTTACATTAATTTTAACGAAAACAAATGTAAAGGTTTAACTAAAATTGAGTTTTTATTTTTTTAAAACTAAACTAAAACCAAATAGTGCAGCCAATGAATATTCGGAGGAAAAGATTTTCACTGAATATTTGGAATGAAAATTTTGTCTAAAACAAAAATTTCTTGGCTGCACATCTCTATTGCTTACTGCAAGTTTTATATAAGGTATTTATTTTTTATATAAATATAAAATATAAGATCTGCTTTTTTTTTATTTGCCCCCAAATAAGAACCTACCTAAAAAACCTAAGCTTCCCAGTGCCCTTGAAAAGGGCATTTGGATGGGCATTGCTCTTAAAAGGGCATTTAGCTCTTTTACGGTGCCCAAAGTCCCTAATCTAAAAATAAAACCCACCCAATAAACCCTTAAAAAAACCTAACACTAACCCCTGAAGATCCACTTACAGTTTTTGAAGATCGGACATTCATCCTCATCCAGCCGGGAGAAGTTGATTCGCAACTTGCGAGCTCAATCCTATTGACTGATTCGATCAGCCAATAGGATTAAAGCTCAATCCTATTAGGTAGGCTTTTATTTGGGGGTTTGGTTGTGTGGGTGGTAGGTTTTACTGTTGGGGGGTTGTTTGTATTTTTTTTACAGGTAAAAGAGCTGATTTCTTTGGGGCAATTCCCAGCAAAAGGATCTTTTAAGGTCCATTGGCAGTTTAGTGTAGGCTATGTTTTTTTTTTTATTTTGGGGGATTTTTTATTTTGATAGGGCTATTAGATTAGGTGTAATTAGTTTAAATATTTGAAAATTTATTTTTTATTTTGTGTAATTTAGTGTTTATTATTTTTTGTAATTTAAATAATTGTTTTTTTATTTAATTTATTTAATTTTAGTGTAATGTTAGGTTTTAGTGTAAGACAGGTTAGGTTTTATTTTACAGGTAACTTTGTATTTATTTTAACTAGGTAGTTACTAAATAGTTAATAAGTATTTGCTAACTAATCAACCTAGTTAAAATAAATATAAACTTACTTGTGAAATAAAAATAAAACCTAAGATAGCTACAATGTAATTATTAGTTATATTGTAGCTAGCTTAGGGTTTATTTTACAGGTAAGTATTTATTTTTAAATAGGAATTATTTAGGTAATAATAGTAATTTTTATTTATATTTATTTTAATTATATTAAAGTTAGGGGTGTAAAGGTTAGGGTTAGACTTAGGTTTAGGAGTTAATATATTTATTTAGTGTTAGTGATGAGGGAGGCCAGAGGTTTAGGGGTTAATAACTTTAGTATAGTGGCGGCGGCAACATTGGGGGCGGCAGATTAGGGGTTAATAAGTGTAGGAGTGTTGCGGCGATGTTGTGGGCGGCAGATTAGGGGTTAATAAGTGTAATGTAGGTGTCAGCGATGTCGGGGGCAGCAGATTAGGGGTGTTTAGACTCAGGGTTTATGTTAGGGTGTTAGGTTTAAACATACATTTTCTTTCCCCATAGGAATCAATGGGGCTGCGTTACGGAGCTTTACGCTTTGTCATTGCAGGTGTTAGGCTTTTTTTTAGACGGCTCTCCCCATTGATGTCTATGGGGAAATCGTGCAAAAGCACGTCAAAGCAGCTCAAAGCAGCGCTGGTATTTGTGTGCGGTATGGAGCTCAACGCTGCCATATTGCCGACAAACGCCGTTTTTTGGAAAACCTGTAATAGCAGCTCTATTAAAGGTGAGCGGTGGAAATAACTTGCAAGTTAGTAGCGAGCCAGCCATAACGCAAAACTCATAATCTGGCTGTATGTTTCTTCATTCTCGTGGTATCTTTATTTTAAAAGCAAGAATGTAAGCTTAGGAGCCGGACCATTTTTGGTTCATAACCTGGGTAGCACTTACTTATTGGTGGCTAAATGTAGCCACCAATCAGCAAGTGCTACCCAGGGTACTGAACCAAAAATAGGCAGAGTCTTTAGCTTAGATTCCTGCTTTCTCAAATAAAGATAGCAAGAGAACGAAGAAAAATTGATACTAGGAGTAAATTAGAAAGTTGCTTAAAATTGCATGATCTATCTGAATCATGAAAGAAAAAAAATAGGGGTTTAGTATCTCTTTAAATTTCGAATAGCTTAAAGGCACATAAAACCAAAAAAAAATTCTTACATAATTCAAATATAACATTCAGTTTTAAACAACTTTTAAATTTACTTCTATTTTCTAACACTTCCTTTTCTTGATCTCCTTTGTTGAAAAGCAGGGATGTAAGCTCAAGAGCATGCACGTGTCTGCAGAAGTATATGGCAGCATTTTTGCAAGAATGTTATACATTAGCAAGAGCACTAGATAGCAGCACTATTTCCTACCATGTAGTGTTTCAGGTGTTCACACTACCTATCTAGATATCTCTTCAATAAAGAAAAAAATAAGAATGAAGCAAATTTAATATTAGAAGTAAATTAAAAAAACTTTTTTTAAATTGTCTGAATAACAAAATTCATTTTTAGGTTTCATGTGCCTTTAAGTAACATTTATAAATACAAGAAAATGTTACAAAATTGCAAAGTATTACACTGCCTCCACCCAGATACTTCATTACAGAGCCCCAGAGGTGTCACACAAGATTTTGTTTTTATAAATAGTGAGCACATTTTGCTTACGATTTAGCTATATCATGCGCACGATTAAGCTATATTGGAGGTGAAATAGGTGTACATACATTTATATTATATTTAGAGTATATATTGAACAGAAATGTGTTAATTATTCAGGTTAAAAACTGGTTTCTCAAAACAAAATAGTTGTGCTCCCTGTAAAAACTTATGTATTGTACAATTTCAAATACATAGTTTTCTGTAATTTCTCTATAAAATATAGTCAGTATTCTGTCTTTTTTTTGAGCAGGGTAATGCTGGCAATTAATTTTTTATTAATACTATGGAAACATCCAATTTGATTTCACTACCTAAAGAAAACAAATGGCTGTGATAACTGTATACAATACATTTTCATAATGGTCTGTGCACAATTGAATCATGGCAGCCTGTGTTATTGTACATACAATGCTGTACATTGCAAAGGTTATCCAAAAGATAGTGATCGGATTCCAAAGCAGTATAGCTGCAAAATGTTTACATTGAGATTATCTGTCTGAGTACAGTGTAAAGTTTAAAGGGACAGTCTACTTCAAATGTTTTATTGTGTAAAAAGATAGATAGCGCCTATACTACCCATTCAACAGTTTTGCACAACCAACATTGTTATATTAATATAATGTATAAGAACTTAAATCCATAGCATTTTATAAGTTTTTCACAGCAAGACAAAAGCTAGTTAATGTGTACCATATAGATAACACTGAGCTGACTCTCGTTGAATCGTGAGTGATCACTGATTGGCTAAATTCAAGTATGGGGATTGGTGCAAATCCTTAGATACAAGGTAATCACAGATTATTTAGCATTGTATTTTTAAAGGCTAAATATGCTTTGTGAGCATTGCAATACTAAATGTACTGTTTGTCACATAACATAATGCTAACATTGGGCTTTTAGAAATCCATGTGACTGAAGCTGAGGTGCACAGTTACTTACCAGTTTGTGCTGATCCTTACTGACACATAGGGTTCCATTTATCAATCAAATGGCGGACAGGGATGTACATATTCACCAGCTCTCCTCTGGTGGGCAGCAATCTGCTGCCGGAATTGCACGCGAGTGCTATTTTGCGTTCGCCTGCAGTCCCGCTACCTACCCACACACAGCCAATAACAAGGAGCTGTCAATCACCCTTGTCAGATGAGGAGAAGAGGGTAGGGAAGCAGCGGTCTCATGACTGCTGCTTGATAAATCATAACAGTAGGTTCTCTTGTGAGAAGGGCTTCATAAATCGAGCCCATAGTGATGCCCAGTTCATGATCGATGCAGTAGAATTACATGATTAACTAGTGCATAATAATAAGACAATGCAAAAACACCTTCTCTGATTTTTAAATAAGCAGTAGATTTTTTTTCTCATATTTCAGCCCTTGTATCATGTGACAGACATCAGCCAATCACAGACTAGTATATGTATACCCTGCATTTACCCCTAACTGCACCTTAAATTAACCCTTAATGTCCCTTACTATAAATACTCTTCACCATAACCTTACCCTAATGAACCCTGTTAACCCTAACTGCCCCTAAATTAACCCCAAATATTGCTGTGAAGATCTGGGATAATAGTTATTGTGTTAATGTAAATTTATTATAATACCTATGAGTTAAATAATTTGGGTTTCACTTCCCTGTGTATGATCATGGATAAACAGTCTTTTGTCAGATATACAACTATTAGGCAAATACAACAGTACAAAATGCAGCATACTCTCTAAGGGATTTACACTTTAACTATCTTCCCAGGTACCTGCTACCCAAACGCTCCCATTTTACCTTTAGTTCGGTAACCCCTTTCCCCCAATTTTCATATACCAATAATGACAGACACAGATTTGGCGTTAGAAAAGGTCACATTTATTAAATTCAAATCTAAATTATGAGAAAAATGAGCGATCCTAAACTACTAGGATAATAACATATCCTTAATCCAATTTGGATTTGAATTGATAACACAATTCATGCAACAGCATGACGAGAGAACTGGGCGTCCCCACGTAACCAAGGAGCGTGACCGCGCGCAACTCAGGGGCGTCAATTTGCTAGTAACGGGCCGAAAGGTCTGCAGACTAGGAGGGCTTGTGGGTTTGACCGACAGACCAATACCCCGCCCCTGTACCCTACACACCTCCCCCCATTACTGCATTACCCACGTGCCAGGACGCCCACTTCCCGCCACCAAAAGAGGACCCTCTTGCCACCAACCAAAGCACACTCAGTGACCTTTTCTTACCTTGTAAGGGTCTTTACAATGGCCCTCAGATCCTCCAGGAATAGATTGTTGCCTTGCTCTGTCAGATGAACACCGTCTGCCCTGTATAGCTCAGGGTTCCGGACCCCGATAAGCGGGTGTTCCAGTACTTGCCCTCCTACTTCTTCCTTCCCTTTCCTTCCTGCCTGATTTACCTTCTTCTTACAATTGAAACCCCCTTTCTGGGATACGCAGTCCCTCCAATACCTTCTTGCAATGATGCTAGACCATACTAGTTTTGTGTCTGGCCACGCTGCTTTGAACCATCGCAAGGTCTCCCTGACCTGTTCTTGCAGCTCAACTGAGGGTGTTGAACCTATATCGTTACCCCCTAGGTGGATGATCAGGATGTCAGGTTTTCCCCACACCCATTAACTGTCCCCATTTCATTCCTCTCTGCCCTATCCACCTGATTCCGACTGCTCCCGTATTGAAACCTAAGTTTTCTCCTTGCTTGGATTTTGCCGCTTGCTTTGCGGCCCAATGCACGTAGGAGTGTCCTAAGACCCAGACTCTTAACGCTCTTTCTGGAACATAAAACAATTTGGCTGTTAACTTGATTATTGACAAAGTTTGCACACAACAGAAAAAACATGCAGTGCCTGCTTAGCTGCCCTTATGTAGGGCGGACCTTATCCCTTCTTATAGTGGTCTTATGTACTTTTTAAAAACGTTTGATTTCCACCTTCCCAATTTCTTTATATGTTCTGCTGGCGCCCCACTTGCCACTGCATTTGTGGCAGCTCCTATCCTAAATGAATGTGGTGCAAGTGTGTGGGGGTCCCAACCTAGTTTCTTGACTGCTAATTGCAATACCCTCCTAAACTGGAATTTAGTCACTGGGTCTCCATTCTTGTGTCTAAAGAACATGTCCCCTTTCGCTGCTCCTGCCATTAAGTATTTATTTACGCCTGCGACTGGGCAAATTTTGTCCTCTGTCTCCTTTAACACTAACCATGTCCCTTTTCCTTCCCTGTCAGTTTTGGATTTCCGAATAAACACTAAGACTGACTTTCTTTCTACCTTGACGTCCCCTGCTCTTAGCCCGTATCCTCCCGCGGTCTTACTTACTGCTACTAGCTCGCTTATGCGCAATGCTGCGGAGAATGCGATGACAAATATTGCCGAAAATAAATTTGCCTCAAAGTCGTTTCTGCAAGTCTGACCTAGCGAGTCAAGTAATGCTCTCAACCTGTCTACCGTGATGGGCTCCCTCCTGTCCTTCTTTTCTTCCTCCTCTATTGCCCATCCCTTAACTACCTTCTTAACTATGAATCTTTTTGTCACGTCGTGTACCTCTAGTAGCTGGGAAAAATATGATACAGCTGCCAGTATTGTAGTCAGTTTCCCTTTTTTTATTTTTGCCTGTTTCAACTGTGCTAAGTATTCTAGCAATAGTTCTTCCTCAGTGTCCTTTTTTGTCCCCATAAATTTTTTCCAGCCTTCCCAGTGCTTACTATATGTTGTCCACGTCCGCGGGGCCAAAGACCTTTTTATCAAGCTTTTGATTATTTCTAACCGTTCCCAATCTGCCAAAGAGAAATGGGGCATTCTTCACCATTTAGCTCTGCCTTAGGTGCCAGCTGCCTGAATAGATCCCATTTAAACCTTGATAACACATCCGCAATAACATTGTTTACACCTGGGATGTGTTTGGCCCTGAAGCTTATGTTATTCTCGAGCGCTTTAAGGACTAAGTGCTGCACGTATGGGATAACCTGGGCGGAAGATGCCGATAGGTTGTTTAACACCTCTCCAACCCCCATGTTATCTGACCAAAACAGAATATTTTTATTAGCCAAGTCCCCGCCCCACAGTTCTATTGCGGCCACTATGGGGAATAATTCCAATAACACTAAGTTCCTAGTCCATCCCTTTTCTACCCATAGCTGTGGCCATTTTCCTGCGCACCATTTGCCGTTAAGGTATGCCCCAAAACCTGACCCGCCTGCGGCATCTGTGTATAATTGCAGTTCGGTTGCTAAGATTCTCTCCTCCCAAATTCTTATCCCATTAAAGTTTTCCAAAAAACGATCCCATACTCTCAGGTCTGCTTTTAAGCTCTTGCTTAGCCTAATGTTGTGGTTAGGTAATATTGCCCCTCTTGTGCTTATCTTGAGCCTTCGCTTAAAAATTCTACCCAGGGGTATCACTCTTCTCCTGTATGACACCTGGTCCCTGACTAACGGTCGCGGCGCCGACCCCGCCCCCCCACGCACGCCGCTGACGTCACTGACATGCGCCATTAGCGTCGGCGTGCGTGGGTGTGCGCGGTCGGAACCGGGGCCGTGATCGCTAAAAAACAAAAGCGGCGATGCCCCCTGGAACCCTCCCTCGCCTGATCTGCTGCCGGGTACTCTATGACCCTGTGCCTGCTCCCGCTCGGCCGGGCTAAATGCCGATGCGACGGGCCAGGCCTGGGCTAACGGGATCCCTGGTGGCGAGTCGTCCCCCAGCACCAGTGACCTGATTAGCGGGGGTGGTGCCGGGGATTGAGCTGAGTTGGACCCAGAGGAGGCCGCGTATGATAACGCGGAGTGGGCGGGGGATGTGGGCTGCGGGAAGGGGAGAAGGGGCGCGACACTTACCTCGGTGGCATCTTGCCTAAACTTCCCTACCCGATCTGGGAGGACCACTCCCTGAGCTTCTCTTCCTGCGAGTCCTCCAGCATTCCTCTTCCTTTTTGCCGCTCTCTTCTCCTCTTTCCCAGCAGCAGTGGTCCAATGATTCTCTCCTTCCAGGAATTTCTTGGGAATTCGCCTGCTTCTTGAAGCCATCGTGCAGTTTTCTACAACTGGAATCGTTGAAATACCTGTAAGTACAAAAGAAAATAATTATTGTGAGCTCCAAACATTGTGCAATCATCTTTATAGACAGTTAATCCCCTCAACTCCTGTTCACACCCCCTCTCCCCCTCCTGGCCAATCCCTGTGCTAGCCTATTCAGGATCTGCTAGTTGCATCTTATCTACACTGCCCATCCCTACTTCTATTGTCCTGCCATAGCTGTACTATTCAAAGGAGGGGGCTACTCTTAGCCCCCCACCCCCTAACCTTCCCATTCAGTAAAGTCAATCTCCCTTAAGCTGTTCCTCTCCTATTTTAGTCGATACACTTTGCTTCTATGCACTGTGTGGGAACCCACACAATATATGTAGCAAACTCTGTTCTATGCACCATGTTGTATGTATTTGCCCTTGTTTTTCATATACAACAAAAGACTGGTAATTCATATGATATAGGTTAGAAATAGATGTAACGCTGCATTGTGTGTCAGGATGAGTCAGACAGTGACTCTGGAGTCAGGAATCGGATCGGTGGAGCATCTGTAATAGGAGAATCTGCAGCTCGTCCCTCATGCATCACATGCCTAACAAGTGAACTGATGAATTGGTTCATGAACTGGTTCAGTTAAACAAACCTTCAGAAATGAACTGATTCCTCAAGATGAATCAGACTTCCCATCTCTACTGACACACTGAACTGAACTGAAAGTACTAGTAGCTGGTGGGCCAGAGCTCCTCCTCCTGAGGATAGGTCATCAAAACATGACTAGCTAGGGGAGAAGCAGGCTGATCTGTAAGGGGGAGAATTCGTGTTTAAAGGGACAGTCTAGTATAAATTAAACTTTCATTATTCAGATAGGACTTTTAATGTTAATCAACTTTCCAATTTACTTTTATCATCAAATTTGCTTTTTTCTCTTGGTATTCTTAGTTTAAACTAAACCTAGATAGGTTCATATGCTAATTTCTAAGCCTTTGAGGGCTGCCTCTTATCACATGCTTTTTAAATCTCTTTTCAGCACAAAGAGACAGAAAGTAGAAGTGGGCCATATAGATAACACTGTGTTCAGGCACAGGGGTTATTTAAGATTTAGCACAACACAATGCTAAATTTAAGACAATAGATGATAAACAGTCACAGTCATGTGATCAGGGGGCTGGAAGAAGGTTCGTAGATACAAGGTAATCACAGAGGTAAAAAGTATATTAATATAACTGTGTTGGTTATGCAAAACTGGGGAATGGGGAATAAAGGGATTATCTATCTTTTAAAACAATAACAATTCTATGGTAGACTGTCCCTTTAAAGTGACAGTATACACCAATTTTCATATAACTGCATGTAATAGACACTACTATAAAGAAGAATATGCACAGGCACTGATCTAAAAATCCAGTATAAAACCTTTTAAAAACTTGCTTAGAAGCTCCAAATTTTGCACTGTTCATGAAATTAGCTGGAACACCCAGTGAAAGGGGCTGGGTGCAGATACTTTCCACCCCTTCCCTGCATATGAAAAGACAGATTAGGCAAACAGGAGTCAGCATTGATCTGTAAACGCATGTATACATCTGACACTTTGGGGCTTGGGTATGAGTCTGAAAACCAGCACAATGTTATTAAAAAAATAAGCAAAACTATACATTGTTATAAAAAAAACTCCCAAGTGTACTTTATAAATAGATCATCTACAAAACATTTATGCAAAGAAAAATGTAGTGTATAATGTCCCTTTAAGGTGGAATAGCATGAATATAATTATTTTTAAATCATGCACACGATTTAGCTAAGTCGTGCTCAAAATTTAGCTAAATCATGCTCACGATATAGCCTAATCGTGCTCACGATTTAGCAAAATCGTGAGCACGATTTAGCCAAAATGTGAGCATGATTTAGCCAAAATATGAGCACGATTTAGCTAAAACGTGCTCATGATTTAGCTAAATCGTATTCACGATTTAGAAAAATGTGTTAATGATTTAGCAAAATGTGCTCAAGATTTAGCAAAATGTGCTCAAGATTTAGCAAAATGTGCTCATGATTTAGCAAAATGTGCTCACGCTTTATAAAAAAATCTTGTGTGACATCTCTGGGGCTCCGTAATTCATAATACCACCTGAATGGCAAAAATTTCTGTTGAGAACACTGTGGGGTCGATCCGATAAAAATCGTCGCCCGCAAAAGTCGACGACGCCAATATTTGCGCGGGTTTGGTATCACATATACGGCGTAACCTAGAAGTTACGCGCATATATTTCTGCTGTCGCCCGTAGTTTTTTGGGCTATAGGCAGGTATACCAAACCAGCACAGTTTGGTATCCAATATACAGCGTAAGGACTTACGTGGCGAAAATGGAGAAATCTTACTCCATTTTCACCTCGCCACAAAAAGCAGCTGTAAGAAGCCTTACGCTGAGTATTGGAGCCCCGTAACTCTCTAAACTAGCTGCTAAATAAAACCTAACACCTAACGCATGCGCAATGTTTATCTAACTGTCAACCGCGATCTGCTAAATAAAACCTAACACCTAACGCATGCGCAATGTCTATCTCCCTGTCAACCGCGATCCCCTGCAGCAATCCCTAATAAAGTATTTAACCCCTAAACCGCCGCTCACGGACCCCACCGCCATCTACATAAACTAACCCCCTACTGTGAGCCCCTAAAACCGCCCCCATCTACCTTATCTATCCCCTAATCTGACCCCTTACACCGCCGTCACCTATATAAAAAATATTAACCCCTAATCTAATCCCCCTATACCGCTGCCAGCTATATTAATATTATTAACCCCTAATCTAATCCCCCTAAAATAATTATCTCTATTACCAGCCCTTAAAAGGGCCTTTTGTGGGGCTTTGCCCCAAAGTAAACAGCTCTTTTGCCCTATAACCTGCCCTCCCTACACCGCCGTCATCTATATTAAAATTATTAACCCCTAATTTATTCTACCTACCCCGCCGCCAGCTATATTATCTATATTAACCCTAAGTATATTATAGTTAATATAGTTATTACATTATATATATTAACTATATTAACCCTAATTATATTAGGGTTAATATAGTTAATATAGTTACTATAGTATTTATATAAACTATATTGACTCTATCTAACCCTAACACCCCTAACTAAATTCTTATTAAATAAATCTAATTCATATTATAAACTAAAATATTCCTATTTAAATCTAAATACTTACCTATAAAATAAACTCTAAGATAGCTACAATGTAATTAATAATTACATTGTAGCTATGTTAGGGTTTATACTTATTTTACAGGTAAATTGTTAATTATTTTAACTAGGTATAATAGCTATTAAATAGTTATTAACTATTTAATAGCTACCTAGTTAAAATAATTACCCAATTACCTGTAAAATAAATCCTAACCTAAGTTACAAATACACCTACACTATCAATAAATTAAATAAACTACAAATATCTATCTAAAAATACAATTAAATAAACTAAACTAAATTACAAAAAAAACAAACACTAAATTACAAAAAATAAAAAAAGATTACAAGATTTTTAAGCTAATTACACCTATTCTAAGCCCCCTAATAAAATAATAAAGCCCCCCAAAATAAAAAAATTCCCTACCCTATTCTAAATTAAAAAAAGTTCAAAGCTCTTTTACCTTACCAGCCCTTAAAAGGGCCATTAGCGGGGCATGCCCCAAAGAAAACTGACCTTTTGCCTGAAAACCCCCCCACAATACCACCCCCCAACATTACAACCCACCACCCACATACCCGTAATCTAACCCAAACCCCCCTTAAATAAACCTAACACTACCCCCCTGAAGATCTCCCTACCTTATCTTCACCACGCCGGGCCGAACTCCTCATCCAATCCGGGCGATGTCTATCCAAGCGGCAAAGAAGAGGTCTTCATCCCGGCGATGTCTTTATCCAAGCGGCAGCAAAGTCTTCTTCCATCGGGCAGCATCTTCCATCAAGCGGCATCTTCAATCTTCATTCTTCGCTCCACAGACGCGTAGCATCCATCCCGGCCGACGACTGAACGACGAATGAGGTACCTTTAAATGACGTCATCCAAGATGGCGTCCGTCGAATTCCGATTGGCTGATAGGATTCTATCAGCCAATCGGAATTAAGGTAGAAAAATCTGATTGGCTGATTGAATCAGCCAATCAGATTCAAGTTCAATCCGATTGGCTGAACCAATCAGCCAATCAGATTGAGCTTGCGTTCTATTGGCTGTTCCGATCAGCCAATAAAATGCGAGCTCAATCTGATTGGCTGATTGGTTCAGCCAATCGGATTGAACTTGAATCTGATTGGCTGATTCAATCAGCCAATCAGATTTTTCTGCCTTAATTCCGATTGGCTGATAGAATCCTATCAGCCAATCGGAATTCGACGGACGCCATCTTGGATGACAAAGGGTGTGTGTACAAGCGCTAAGGTAATCCCCAAGCTGTATCCAAACAGAGATCCTAACCAACCTCCAAAAAATATGCACAAGTAGTAAGAAGTGAATACAGCGCCAACAAGAGGCCAAGGTATAAATATACTCACAGAGAGATAAAAGAAGATTATTTAATGAACCATGTTAAAAAGCATCAGTAATAAAAGACTATATATAAAAAATGTAAAAAGTACATATAAATAAAATTACAAATACAGGAATATCTTACAGAAGCGGCTCAAAGGGCCAAAGCTGATAATTACAATAAAAACAGAGGTAATAACAGGTGATCAGTGTGAGTGGTACACCAGAATAAGAGTGTATACTAATAAAACAGAATTAGCCTAAGTACAACTGTAGCAAGTGCATCAAGCAAAAAACTAATAAACAATAATACAAACAATAGTGTTCAAAATTAGTGTTACAAAAATAGTGTTCCAAAAAATAGAAAAATGCACTGCAGTGCAAAAAAAGGGGGGTAGCAAAATAATTGTATAGATACAATCAAATAGTGAGTGAGTGCAAATGGATATAAAAATGCTAGCTACTTAATCCAGTGAGGTTAAGATATAATTAAATAAAATACACAATATGCAATAACATAAAAAATAAAATACACAATATGCAATAACATAAAAAATAAAATATAAAATATAATCCAAAAATGTGTTCAAAAAGTTGATCAACAAATGTTAGTGAAGAACAAAAATAAGTCAATCAAAACTAAAAAATGGAAAAAATGGGTGATGAAAAGCAAGGTGAAAGTGAGGAAATTGATTCCTTCCAATGTTAGTTACTTTAACAGATCCAAATTCCTGAGTGTGGTTGCTGAAGTAGCTGATTGAGAAAGGCCCTTTTTTGAGGGCAGAAACGCGTTGACATATTGGTAAGCATTACTTTAATCTTTACTTCATTCTCATATTGGATACACTATGTTGTGAATTTCTTTTTTTACAGAGACACTTTTTAGGATACCATAGGAGCAGCTGACAGGTGCTAGGATCCAATCAGCTACTTCAGCAACCACACTCAGGAATTTGGATCTGTTAAAGTAACTAACATTGGAAGGAATCAATTTCCTCACTTTCACCTTGCTTTTCATCACCCATTTTTTCCATTTTTTAGTTTTGATTGACTTATTTTTGTTCTTCACTAACATTTGTTGATCAACTTTTTGAACACTTTTTTGGATTATATTTTATATTTTATTTTTTATGTTATTGCATATTGTGTATTTTATTTTTTATGTTATTGCATATTGTGTATTTTATTTAATTATATCTTAACCTCACTGGATTAAGTAGCTAGCATTTTTATATCCATTTGCACTCACTCACTATTTGATTGTATCTATACAATTATTTTGCTACCCCCCTTTTTTTGCACTGCAGTGTATTTTTCTATTTTTTGGAACACTATTTTTGTAACACTAATTTTGAACACTATTGTTTGTATTATTGTTTATTAGTTTTTTGCTTGATGCACTTGCTACAGTTGTATTAGGCTAATTCTGTTTTATTAGTATACACTCTTATTCTGGTGTACCACTCACACTGATCACCTGTTATTACCTCTGTTTTTATTGTAATTATCAGCTTTGGCCCTTTGAGCCGCTTCTGTAAGATATTCCTGTATTTGTAATTTTATTTATATGTGCTTTTTACATTTTTTATATATAGTCTTTTATTACTGATGCTTTTTAACATGGTTCATTAAATAATCTTCTTTTATCTCTCTGTGAGTATATTTATCCCTTGGCCTCTTGTTGGCGCCATCTTGGATGACATCATTTAAAGGTACCTCATTCGTCGTTCAGTCGTCGGTCGGGATGGATGCTCCGCGTCTGTGGAGCGAAGAATGAAGATTGAAGATGCCGCTTGATGGAAGATGCTGCCCAATGGAAGAAGACTTTGCTGCCGCTTGGATAAAGATATCGCCGGGATGAAGACCTCTTCTTTGCCGCTTGGATAGACATCGCCCGGATCGGATGAGGAGTTCGGCCCGGCGTGGTGAAGATAAGGTAGGGAGATCTTCAGGGGGGTAGTGTTAGGTTTATTTAAGGGGGTTTGGGTTAGATTAGGGGTATGTGGGTGGTGGGTTGTAATGTTGGGGGGGTAGTATTGTGTTTTTTTTTCAGGCAAAAGAGCAGTTTTCTTTGGGGCATGCCCCCACAAAAGGCCCTTTTAAGGGCTGGTAAGGTTAAAGAGCTTTGAACTTTTTTTAATTTAGAATAGGGTAGGGATTTTTTTTTATTTTGGGGGGCTTTATTATTTTATTAGGGGGCTTAGAATAGGTGTAAAGTCTTTTTTTTATTTTTTGTAATTTAGTGTTTTTTTTTTTGTAATTTAGTTTAGTTTATTTAATTGTATTTTTAGATAGATATTTGTAGTTTATTTAATTTATTGATAGTGTAGGTGTATTTGTAACTTAGGTTAGGATTTATTTTACAGGTAATTGGGTAATTATCTTAACTAGGTAGCTATTAAATAGTTCATAACTATTTAATAGCTATTATACCTAGTTAAAATAATTAACAATTTACCTGTAAAATAAATATAAACCCTAACATAGCTACAATGTAATTATTAATTATATTGTAGCTATCTTAGGGTTTATTTTATAGGTAAGTATTTAGATTTAAATAGGAATATTTTAATTAATAATATTAATATTAGATTTATGTTAATAAGAGTTTAGTTAGGATGTTAGAGTTAGATAGGGTTATTATACTTAATATATATAATATAATAACGATATTAACTATATTAACCCTAATATAATTAGGGTTAATATAGTTAATATATATAATATAATAACTATATTAACTATATTAACCCTAATATAATTAGGGTTAATATAGTTAATATAGCTGGCGGCGGTGTAGGGGGATTAGATTAGGGGTTAATACATTTATTATAGGTGGCCGCGGTGTAGGGGGATGTAGATTGTAGGCAAAAGAGCAGTTTACTTTGTGACAAAGCCCCGCCAAAAGCCCTTTTAAGGGCTGGCAAAAGAGCTGAATTCTTTGGGGCATGACCCGCAAAAAGCCCTTTTAAGGGCTGGCAAAAGAGCTGTTACTTTGGGGCAATGCCACGCAAAAAACCCTTTTCAGGGCTATTTGTAGGGTTAGACTTAGGTTTAGTGGTAGGGATAGTTTAGTATTTTAGGGGTTAAATAATTTAATATAGATGGCGGCGGGGTAGGGGGATTAGATTAGGGGTTAATAATTTTAAAATAGATAGCGGCGGGGTAGGGGCTCACTTTAGGGGGTAGGTAAGGTAGATGGCGGCGGTTTAGGGGTTAATAACTTTATTAGGTAGCGGCGGTTTAGGGTTTAATGCATATTTTATTGTTAGGATAGAGAGGGGGGATAGCGGATAGAGGGTTAGACGTGTCTGGCTATGTTAGGGAGGCGTGTTAGACTTGTCGGGCTATGTTAGGGAGGCGTGTTAGACAGTGCGGGTGATTTAGACTTTAGTCAGGTTTTGTAGGCGCCGGCAGTTTCTAACGTGGCTCAAGTCCCTGGCGATGCCAGAAATTTGTACTTGCGCAGATTTCTGGACATTGCTGGTTTATCCGACTTACGGCACGTTAGCATCTGACGGCGCCGTATATGGGATAGCTCGAGTTGCGAGCTGAAACTGCGGGCGATGCGGGTTCCCTCGCTTGCGCCGCAAACTACGCCGTTTATCGGATCGCACCCTGTATGTCCATAGCCAACTCTAGTCCTTTCACAACATTTTGGTTATTTCAATGTATTATAAGATTAAATACATGAATTGCTTTAGAAATATCATCTGATTATTTAATTATTTGTCTAAAGGTAAAAAGAATCATCATTATAAATGGAAATTATTAAAACCTTAAAATCGACAGCAGTAAATTTAGAAATTGTTTATACATACTATGCACACCATAGATTTTGTTTTTAGAAATATATATTGCATTTTTTAGATATTAAAATATCATAGAAGCTGCAATATTAGCGCTACACTGAGTAATACTAGTGCATGCTAATGTGCACTGGTATCACACGTTAAGTGCAATGCGAACACGACCTTGCATTCGCATTGCTAGCTAGCATTGCGGCCACAAGAGCGCACTTCAATAGGCTCAAATGGGAGCCTCGTTCTCATGCCGTGAGACACGGCTGAGAACCTAGTGCAGGGAAGGGGGTAAGTAGTGCAGCGATGACAGCAAATTGTAAATATATATGTATATTATTATTATCATTTATTTTTATAGCACCGCCAAATTCCGTAGCGCTGGGTACAATGATAGGGGTATGCAATGACAAGGATTTGTGATAAAATAAAAAACATAACAAAACTAAACAACTAAACTAGTACAGGAGGAAGAGGTCCCTGCTCCGGAGAGCTCACAGTCTAAAGGTTTAGAGTGCAAAGACATAAGATTGGGGTAGCTTGTTACATCGGTTGTAGTTGCAGCAGTGAGTCAGGCAGTTCATGTATTAGTTTGGTTCGGATGAGGGATGGAGGAGAGATAGTAAGCCTCTCTGAATAGGTGGGTTTTCAAGGAGCGTCTGAAGCTATACAAGGTTGGAGACAGTCTTATGGAATGGGGTAGAGAGTTCCAGAGGACAGGAGCAGCACATGCAAAGTCTTGGAGGCAGGAGTGGGACGTAAAGATAACAGGAGTGGAGAGACGTAAGTCAAAGGTTGATCGAAGAGGATGGGATGGGGAATATTTCATTGTGAGAGAGGAAATATAGTTGGGAGTTAGACTGTTGAGAGCTTTGTAAGTTAGGGTTAATACTTTAAATTGTATTCTGGAGTATATGGAGAGCCAGTGTAGAGATTGGCAAAGCAGGGCAGCTGATGTAGATCGGCGACTTAGGTGGATGAGTCTTGCAGAAGCATTCATAATAGATTGTAGAGAGGAGAGGCTGTGTTTTGGAAGGCCATTTAGGAGTAGATTGCAATAATAAATGTGTGACAAAATGGGGGAATGAATAATTATTATTGTAGTTTTTTTAGTAAGGAAGGGACATATTCTGGAAATGTTGCGTAGGTGTGAACGGCAGGATTTGGTAAGTGCTTGTATATGTGGGTTGAATGTGAGCTCTGAGTCTAGTGTGACCCCAAGACAGCGGACCTGGAGTGAGGTGTTGAGAATAGAGTTTCGAATCATCAGAGAAATGTCAGGTGTTGGATGTCTCGAAGAGGGGGGAATAAGAAGCAGCTCCGTTTTGGACAGATTGAGTTGGAGGTAGTGTGAAGACATCCAAGATATATGACTATATACATATAAATGTATGTGTTTATATGTGTATATACACATATTAACACATAAATATATACAGTATGTATATAAGCATATACATATATATTTACTGGGAACACACAGTTTCCATAAACTTTTCAGTGCCTTTTTTTTCTAACACCCCACACCCGCCAACTTTAAAACCCTATAGCCTATATAGACATCTGAAGCAGGATATTGATAGGGTCTTGTAAGTCCTTGGCTTAAGCGGGTTTAAGTTGTATTTCCATTTCTTAGTGCGAGGCGTTGGCTTTGTCTAGTGACTGAAGAGCTATTGCATAATTTAAAGTAAATAACAATTAAATACCATTAATTGTCGATATGTACGTTCCCTCTTAACGAAAGAGGACCAGATATATTATATAAAGCTATAGGACAGGAGGGAGGTGGAAGGGGCAGAGGGGAAAAGTGGATAGGATAGGAAAAGGGAAGGGAGGGGGAGGTCCAGTTGGGCTAATAATCAGTCATTAGTGCTTGTGTGGGAGTGTCGATCAATGTTTCCCAGTAAAACTGGACACCCTGGAAGAAAGTCAAGTTTCCATTTTTATAATATGAATATTCCTCCACCATGAAGAGTTCAGATTGAGAATCCACTCCTTCAATGTGGGGATGTTTGGTGTTTTCCACTTATGTGCTATAAGCAGTCTTGCACTGTTTAGGCTAATTTGTAAAAGTTTCCATTTAATTTTGCACATTTTGCCTGGTTTGGAATTAAGGAGTGCAGTAGTCGTGGGTAGAATAACAGAATCTCCCATAATAGATTTAAGAAGATACTCAACACTTTCCCAAAAGTGTTTTTCGGGACAACCTCTCCAGCAAGAGGCATTAGATTTAGGATATATAAGTTTCTTTCAGGTGTAAGGTACCAGCGAAATAGTATCTTATGGTTCAACTCAAGTATTCTAGGGGAGGAGGGGGATTTGATCATATTATGGAATATGTCCTGCCATTGTTCTTTTGAGATGGGGGACCTTATATCTATTTGCCAGTGCGAGTCAAAAGAGGGGGGTGGTAGCTTGAGAGATGTATCCAACATCTTTTTCACAATTGACAGAGACCCTCGGGGTATCAGCCCTTTGAGGCATAGATGCTCAAAGTTAGATAATTATCAGAATAATTAATGTTTTTGAGGTGATGTCCCTATGAGGTGTGTTAGCTGTGCATACTTAAGCCAAGGAGCAAAGACCCCCACCAGCAACATCTGACATCTGTGACCTAGGCCTCAATGCTCCATTAATTGTTAGTCTGGCAAACAGGATTGTGTAAGCTATTCCCTTTTGGGAATGATTCTTCAAAGGTGATTCCCTCAGTAAATTCTGCATTGTATGATATCGGTGTCATTGTGGAAATTGGGACAATATTCCCTTGACTTTGGTTCGTATTGTGTCCCAGGTTTTGAATATGTGAGCATAAGACAAGGATGTTCTAGTGAGTGTGGGTATGCTGGAATGTTTAGCCCAGCATAATGGGCATATTGTAGGTGAGTTTAGGAGGAAGGAGTCTATGGTGGCCCATTCTTTAGTGTATGTATGGTCATGCCATTCCACTACCCTTTGTAATGTCACTGACTTGTAATATTGAAGTATTGACAGCAGTCCCATACCCCCTGTTCCCAATGGTTTTATGAGTACCCTTTTATTGATACATGGTTTAATGCTTTCCCATATAAATGAGTTTTTCTGTGACTGTAATTGATTTAGATATGTCATTGGTAGATGTATCGGGACAGTCTGGATTATATAGAGTATTTGAGGAATTGTAGTCATTGTAACTGCCTGTATGCAGCCCCACTCAGACAAAGGTTTGTTTTGCCAAGTATCAAAGTATTTCCTAATTTTATGTAACATGGGTAAGTAGTTATGTTTGAATAATTTACTACTAGTGGGGGTGAGGTAGATTCCTAGATATTTAATATTGTCATTATTCAGTCAATATGAACAGATATCCCGCAGGGCATCGAAGTTGTCCTTTTTCATATAAATATTAAGGATTTCAGATTTTAGTGCATTTATTAAGAAATTAGAGTGGGCGCCAAATTTTTTGAATTTCTGTAAAAGGTGTGGTAGGGTTGTAGTTGGAGAGGTAAGTAAGACCACTCCATTGTCTGCATAGAGGGTGAGCTTATATTTGTTGGGGCCCAATTGAAGGCCAGTGATGTAAGGATTATTCCTTATGTGTGAGGCTAAAACTTCTATTGAGATTGCGAAAAGAAGCGGGGACAGGGGACAGCCCTGTCTCGTGCTGTTTCGTATCTCAAAGCTATCTGATAATTGCCCATTTGCTCTTACCCTCGCCGTGGGTCATGTATATAAACTGAATATTCTCTGTATCATTACTGGTCCTATGCCAAAAGCTGTAAGACAGTATTTTAAAAAGTTCCAGTCCAATCGGTCGAAAGCCTTCAGTGGAAATTAATATTGACGGCAGTCTCGACCGGTTGGCATATCCAATTAGCTGTATAACCCTTATTGTGTTATCCCGCGCTTCTCTTTTCGGGATAAATCAAGTTTGGTCTACATGTATGATTTGGGGGTGAACTGTGTTGAGATGTGAAGCTATTACTTTTGCATATAATTTGAGGTCAGTATTGAGTAGAGATATGGGCCTGTCATTTTTTACTTTTGTAGGATCTTTGTCTGCTTTTGGGATAATTTATATATGAGCTTTTAAAATATACTTAGACCAGGGTTAATTCTTGTCTTTGGATTGAAACATGGATGTGAGATGTGGGTCTAGAAGGTATTTGAAATGTTTGTAGTATAAATTGGGCCTGGGCTTTTATGTAGCGGTAGGGATTTGATAGCTTGGAGTATTTCCTGGGTGTTGATAGGAGCATCTAGTGTTTTAGCCAAATCTTTGGGTAGGGTAGGGAGCTTAGCCTCCGATATATATTGTTCAGTTTCAAAGGGTGCAGATGGTTTTATAGCTTATCATAGTATTGCTTAAACTGGTTCAAAATGTGTAAGCTACCAATGGATTCACTTCCCGAGTTATCAATTAGTTTGTATATATAGGAACTAAGTCTCTGTGCTTTGAGGGTTCTAGCTAAGGAAGGCCCTATTTTCTTAGAATTAGCCAAGTAAGGCTTCTTAAGATAAAATGCTTTTTATTGTACTTCTTTGTATAAAAGTTGGTTTAGCTCATTCCATGCGTGTCTCAATTCAAGAGCAAGTGTATGAACGCGTCGGTTCATTTTGTGTATTATCTTATATTATCTTATATGCTTCCCGATATTATTTTGTAAGGAGTGCCTTATGTTTGATAAATTCTCTGCAAATAACTGATTTATGAGCCACCCATAGTGTTTGAGGAGAGATATCTGGTGTATTATTAAGGTTAAAGTATTCCTTTATAGTTTCTGCCAACTATGTAGTGAACGTGGGATTCTTTAGCATAGATTTGTCTAATCTCCAGACAAATGGATATAAGGGTGTGTCTGTCCATTTCAAGGTTATAGTGACCATAGCATGATCCGACCAACTAGTTGGTTCTATGTCTGAGTCTCCGATTAAGCTATATGTGAGCTGGTCTATAAGTATGTAATCTATGTGGGAGTATTTTTTATGAGGGTTGGAGTAGAATGTGTAGTTTTGTTGTCCTGGGCATTTAACCCTCCATGTATCTATCAGAGCAAGGTTCTGAATATAGGTGCCTATTTCTAAAAGCGTTTTGGGAAAAGCACTGCAGTGACCTGTTGAACAGTCCAGGTTTAGTTCAAACACAATATTAAAATCACCTGCTAACACTAAGGGCCCATTTTGAACTTGGAGTATTTTACTGGTAACTTTTTGGAGGAATTTAGCCTGTTTAGTGTTAGGCGCATAAATATTAGCCAGTGTTATTGGACGGTTATGTAGGAGACCAGTGATAGTGAGCCACCTACCATTGGGGTCTGATTCAATGGCATGTAGTTGAAATGGCAGTGCTCTATAGAGTAATATCCCAACACCTCCTCTTTTTCCTGTGCCAGATGAGAAATAGCCTATATCGGAAGTCCCTATTGGAGAATTTAGGATGTGGGTATCCTGCATGAAAACTACATCGGCCTTTGATTTTCCAAACCAGGCAAGAGTGGCTGGGTGGGTTAGTGTTGTGAGGGGCAGTAATCTTAGGTTTATAAGTTCCCACCTGGACCAAGGAAAGGGAGGTAGAAGGTAGGTGTAGAGGGTAAGTAGCAATTAGTACATCTGGAATGGTAGAAAGCAAAAACAATTAGAACAAAACTAGTAACAATATGAACAGTAATATAAACCATTGAGACTCCTGAGAGTAACATGGTGGGGGGGGGGGGGGTGACTGCTACTACTTTTGGTAGCAGGTCAGCTTTAGTTATAATTAACTGGGAGGAATGTGGTTCGTAGGCATAGGGGCCTATTTGAAGGCCTTGTTTCTGGCTCACCAGAACCGCTGCTCCATAACCTGTCCACCTGCTCTAAGGAGGTGGACAGACATCACAGGAAATTAACCTGATTGAATATGATTGGGTTGATTGACACCCCCTGCTAACAGCCAATTAGCTGTGAATCTACAGGGGGCGGCATTGCAACAGCAGTTTACAAGAGCTGCTGGTGCAATGCTGAATGCGGAGAGCATATAGTTCTCCACATTCAGCGATGTTTGTCCAACAGAGGGTTAATAAATCGGCCCCATGGTGTTTACACACACAGGGCCCTTTCACAGGCGCTTTTCTGTGTCTTAATAAGGTGTGATAGACATTTCTAAAATACTTTTTACTCTATTCACAAGTCATGAAACTAGGTCGAGAATGTTGTGAGAAATAGTAACACAGGGGAGGGGGCAACTACTAGTAGTCGCTACCTTTACTACCTGTGCATTTTCTGAAAGTATGTGTCAGCCGTATAGGAATCAGTCCGGGGTGTAACCCAACTGCTAGTGTGAATAGAAAAACACACGCTAGCACACTGAGAAATAACCAGGACGTGACCCACTCAGGAAACAGACAAGATAGGTTTCAAGAAATAATAATTGTTCCTTTAAGCAGGCTTGTAACAAACAAAAAGACAAAGTTCTCTTTTGCAGCTTGTAAAAGTAAATGTCCCTTTAAGCAGGTTTGTAACAAACAAAAAGACAAAGTTCTCTTTTGCAGCTTGTAAAAGTAAATGTCCCTTTAAGCAGGTTTGTAACAAACAAAAAGACAAAGTTCTCTTTTGCAGCTTGTAAAAGTAAATGTCCCTTTAAGCAGGCTTGTAACAAACAAAAAGACAAAGTTCTCTTTTGCAGCTTGTAAAAGTAAATGTCCCTTTAAGCAGGCTTGTAACAAACAAAAAGACAAAGTTCTCTTTTGCAGCTTGTAAAAGTAAATGTCCCTTTAAGCAGGCTTGTAACAAACAAAAAGACAAAGTTCTCTTTTGCAGCTTGTAAAAGTAAATGTCCCTTTAAGCAGGCTTGTAACAAACAAGAAGATATATATCCAAGAGAAGGTTTAAGGATAAGGCATAAGCAAGGTCAGGCAGGCAGAAGTCGGTATCCAAAAATCAGAAGCAGAGATCAGGCAAAAGCTAGGTCAGGCAGGCAGTAGTCGATATCCAAATAACAGTAATAGGGTAAGGCAAAAGCTTGGTCAGGCAGGCAGGAGTCGGTATTCAAACAACAGTAGAAGGGATTAGACAAGAGCTAGGTCAGGCAGGCAGAAGTCGGTACACAAGAGAAGCAATATATTCAAGTACTCACAGATGCCGGGGAATCAAACAAACAGGCCCCGAGTACGATCTCCCGCCGGAGTTTAAAGGCAGGAGCGGTGACGAATACAGAGGGGTGTGTCAGAGGATGCGTCACGTTGCTAAGCGACGTGACGTCATCCACACTGAGAAGCTCCGGGAGCCGCGGTGACACGGCGATGAACGGAGAATTCATGACAGCACCCCCCTCCTCAAGAACCCCTCCGGGGAATAGGACCAGGTTTAGCAGGATGAGACTTGTGGAAGGCCTTTATTAAAGCAGGAGCATTTACTTGATGAGCTGGCTCCCAGGAACGTTCCGTGACTGGATAACCTCTCCAATGAATGAGATAATACAATTTCTTGCCACGGAGTTTGGAATCCAGAATATGACTGATCTCAAACTCAGGATGTCCATGGACAAACAGAGGTGGAGGTTTAGAAAGGGGTTTAGAATACCTGTTGGACATCATGGGTTTTAGAAGAGAAACGTGGAATACCGGATGGACTTTGAGAGTCTTAGGTAAAGCCACTCGGTAAGCAGTGGAACACACTTGACCCAGTATTCGGAAAGGACCCACGTATCGTGGTCCCAGTTTGGTAGAAGGTTGTTTCAGGCGAAGAAAACGAGAGGAAATCCAAACTTTATCGCCAGGACGATAATTGGGAGCCTTCTTCCGTCGAAGATCTGAAAAGAACTTGTAACGTTTAGAAGTTACAGAGAGGATACGATGTATTCTTCGCCAATGTCGGGTTAATCTTCGGGCAGAAAGATCAGAAGCAGGATTTTCTGTGGAAGAAGTATGCAAAGGAAATGTTCTGGGCTGAAATCCGTAAGCCGCCTGAAAAGGAGATGTCTGAAGGGAGGAATTATACCGGGCGTTATGAGCCAATTCAGCCAAAGGAAGGTAAAAAGTCCAGTTAGAGTGAAAATGATCCACATAATGTCTGAGATATGTTTCAAGACACTGATTTACCCTTTCAGTCTGGCCGTTAGATTGTGGATGATGAGAAGTAGACAGGGAAATTGAAGTTCCAAAATGTTTACAAAGTGACCTCCAAAATCGGGAAACGAACTGTACCCCTCTATCTGAAACAATATCCAGAGGAAATCCATGGATTCTTACAATATGCAAAATAAAAAGTTCAGAAAGTCTTTTAGCAGACGGTAATCCTGGTAAGGGAACAAAATGAGCAGTCTTAGTGAACCTGTCGACCACTACCCAAATAGTGTTGTTTCCAGATGACAAAGGAAGGTCGGTAATGAAGTCCATGGATATATGCGTCCAAGGCTGATGAGGTATGGGCAACGGTTGGAGCAACCCAGAAGGAAGTTGGTGAGGAGTCTTATTTATGGCACATTGTGTGCATACTGAGACGTAATCTTTAACATCTTGAGAGAGAGTAGGCCACCAGACATGCTGTTTGAGATTTCGAATGGTGATACTGATACCAGGATGTCCAGAAAGGGGACTATCATGAGCCCAAAATAGAAGCTTGGAACGAAGGCGTTCAGGAACAAAGAGTAAACCATCAGGAGGTTTACAGGACAAAGGAAGATTCCTTTGAGCGGACTGTAATTCTTGTAACCAAGAAGTTGTTAGCTGGGCTATGACTTCATGAGGTTGGAGAATGGTACCAGATTCAGGAATTGGGGTATCTTGAAATTGTCTGGAAAGGGCGTCTGCCTTAATATTTTTTGAACCAGGTATGTAAGACAAATTATAGTGAAACCGGGAGAAAAATAACGACCAGCGTGCTTGCCTGGAATTCAATCGTTTGGCCGTTTGGAGATAAAGAAGGTTTTTATGATCAGTGAGTATGGTAAACGGCAAAGAAGTACCCTCCAGCCAATGCCTCCATTCGTCCAAGGCCATTTTAATGGCAAGCAACTCTTTATTGCCTACGTCATAGTTAAATTCAGAAGGAGTGAATTTTTTAGAGAAAAATCCAACAGGATGAATCATTCCAGTCTCTGGTATTCGTTGAGAGAGAACAGCTCCAGCAGCAACAGAAGAAGCATCAACTTCCAGGATAAACTGAAAATCTGGATTTGGGTGACGGAGAATAGGTGCAGAAGAAAAAGCTTCTTTGAGAGACTCAAAAGCCTCTATAGCCTCAGGAGGCCATTTTTTGCAATTTTGCCCCTTTCTAGTGAGAGAAGTAAGGGGAGAAGTAATAGTAGCAAAATTCTTGATGAACTTCCTGTAATAGTTGGCGAAGCCCAGAAAACGTTGCAAAGCCTTCAGAGAATCAGGTCTAGGCCACTCCAAGATGGCAGAAAGTTTAGTAGGATCCATTTCAAATCCAGATGCCGATATTACATAACCCAGAAAGGGTATGGATTTTTGATGGAAAGAACATTTCTCCAGTTTAGCAAACAGATGGTAATCTCTTAAACGTTGAAGTACTTTCCTGACGTGGTGCACATGATCTTGGTGACTTTGAGAAAAAATCAAGATATCGTCAAGGTATATGATGACAAAAATATTCAAAAAATCACGAAAGATCTCGTTCACAAAATGTTGAAAAACCGCTGGAGCATTGCATAGCCCAAAAGGCATGACCAAATACTCGTAATGCCCAAATCGAGTGTTAAAAGCAGTCTTCCATTCATCTCCTTGTCGTATACGGATAAGATTGTATGCACCACGTAGATCAAGTTTAGTAAATATAGTAGCTCCCTGAAGATAAGTAAAAAGTTCAGGAATAAGGGGTAGAGGATAACTGTTCTTGATGGTAATCTGATTTAATCCTCTGTAATCAATACAGGGTCGTAATCCACCATCCTTCTTTCCTACAAAAAAGAAACCAGCCCCTACAGGGGAAGAGGAGGGTCGAATAAATCCTCTAGCCAGATTGTCCTTAATATATTCTTCCAAAGCCACGTTTTCAGGTTTAGAAAGTGGATATGTCTTGCCTCGAGGATAGGTAGCCCCAGGAAGGAGATCAATGGGGCAATCAAAAGGGCGGTGAGGAGGAAGACGTTCAGCTTCCTTTTTGGAGAAAACATCCACAAAGTCATGATAAGGCATAGGTAGAGAATCGGGAGTTTCGATTGTGAGAGCAATAGTGAGTGGTAACTTGGTGATCTTTTGAAGACATTTAGTCAGGCATGTAGATCCCCAGGAGGTGAGTTCGCCACAAGTCCAAGAAAAAGTAGGATTATGCACTTGGAGCCAGGGTAGTCCCAAGATAATGGGAAATTGAGGAGTGGGAATGACATCGAAACAGATTGTCTCGGAATGAAGTATTCCTACAGTGAGAAGTAAAGGTTGAGTAGCAAACTGAATGTATCCGGAACCCAATGGATCTCCACTGACCGTAGAAACTGAAATTGAATACTCTTTCTTTAGTAAAGGTATAGAGTGAGTAGAGACGAATGTGGAATCAATGAACACTCCTCCAGCACCAGAGTCGATAAGAGCTTGGGTATGAATCTTACTATGTCCGGTTTGAAGGGTTACTGGAACAAAAAGTTTCTTGTATAGGGAATGACTACTGTTTTGGCTTAACCCAGTTCCCTGGACTAGAGTTAAGCCCTGGCTTTTACTGGCCTGGTAGGACAATCCCTTAATAAATGCCCTTTAAGGCCACAGTACAAACACAAGCCAAGAGAACGTCTTCTCAAGCGTTCAGTCTCTGTTAATTTTATACTTCCCACTTCCATGGGTTCAGCCTGATCTGGAGTAGGAGAGGCAGGAGTGACTGGATTAGAAAAACGAGGAGCCAAACGAAAAGGAGTTCGAGATGATGACCTCTGTGTTCTATCCTTTTCTTGTTGGCGTTCACGAAATCTGGCGTCGAGACTGATACAAAGATTTATTAAGGCTTCCAAGGATTCTGGAAGCTCCCGATACACCAATTCATCCTTGAGACGCTCCGAAAGTCCTTTACGAAAAGCGGCTCTAAGAGCTCCCTGATTCCAGGTAGTTTCAGAGGCCAGGGTGCGGAACTCAATTGCATATTGAGAAACTGGTTGACTACCTTGACGTAAATCCAAGAGAGTAGCTTCAGCAGCGGATGACCTTCCAGGTTTATCAAATACATTTGAAAATACAGAGAGAAAAGTATCAACATCCAGAAGTATAGGGTCATTCTTTTCAAGCAAAGGTGATACCCAAGCCAAAGCTTTTCCTTTCATTAAGGATATAAGAAATGTTATTCTAGAAGAGGGAGTAGCAAACAGAGTAGGGCTATTTCGGAAATGGAGACGACATTGATTGAGAAAGCCCCTACATTCTTCAGGATTCCCATCATATTTATCTGGAAGGGGTATCCTGGGACTCAGTTGTACCTGAGACTGGTTGTTTGAAATCGAAGGGGGTAATGCCTCATTAGGATTAGGATTGGGATTAGGATTGGGAGGTGTAGTAGCAACCAAATTTTGTAATAAAGCAGTTATTTGATCAAGTTTAGTGTCCAGGGATTGTAAGTGAGTGGCATGAGATCCTAGTAACTGTCCCTGGTGGGCCACGGCCATGGATAATTCAGTGGGGTCCATTTTTGGCCTGTTTGTAATGTCAGCCGTATAGGAATCAGTCCGGGGTGTAACCCAACTGCTAGTGTGAATAGAAAAACACACGCTAGCACACTGAGAAATAACCAGGACGTGACCCACTCAGGAAACAGACAAGATAGGTTTCAAGAAATAATAATTGTTCCTTTAAGCAGGCTTGTAACAAACAAAAAGACAAAGTTCTCTTTTGCAGCTTGTAAAAGTAAATGTCCCTTTAAGCAGGTTTGTAACAAACAAAAAGACAAAGTTCTCTTTTGCAGCTTGTAAAAGTAAATGTCCCTTTAAGCAGGTTTGTAACAAACAAAAAGACAAAGTTCTCTTTTGCAGCTTGTAAAAGTAAATGTCCCTTTAAGCAGGCTTGTAACAAACAAAAAGACAAAGTTCTCTTTTGCAGCTTGTAAAAGTAAATGTCCCTTTAAGCAGGCTTGTAACAAACAAAAAGACAAAGTTCTCTTTTGCAGCTTGTAAAAGTAAATGTCCCTTTAAGCAGGCTTGTAACAAACAAAAAGACAAAGTTCTCTTTTGCAGCTTGTAAAAGTAAATGTCCCTTTAAGCAGGCTTGTAACAAACAAGAAGATATATATCCAAGAGAAGGTTTAAGGATAAGGCATAAGCAAGGTCAGGCAGGCAGAAGTCGGTATCCAAAAATCAGAAGCAGAGATCAGGCAAAAGCTAGGTCAGGCAGGCAGTAGTCGATATCCAAATAACAGTAATAGGGTAAGGCAAAAGCTTGGTCAGGCAGGCAGGAGTCGGTATTCAAACAACAGTAGAAGGGATTAGACAAGAGCTAGGTCAGGCAGGCAGAAGTCGGTACACAAGAGAAGCAATATATTCAAGTACTCACAGATGCCGGGGAATCAAACAAACAGGCCCCGAGTACGATCTCCCGCCGGAGTTTAAAGGCAGGAGCGGTGACGAATACAGAGGGGTGTGTCAGAGGATGCGTCACGTTGCTAAGCGACGTGACGTCATCCACACTGAGAAGCTCCGGGAGCCGCGGTGACACGGCGATGAACGGAGAATTCATGACAGTATGGTAACTTAGGTAACTTTAAGTAAAGCAGCATCTTATTGCTGTATTGTGTATATTAGATGGGTCATCTAACCATTGTTAAGCACACTGGGCTTGTTAGACTGACAGGCATAGCAACTATTATGTAAACATTCTTTCTCACTGAGTGCTATCACACCAAAACTTAACATCTAGTCAAGGGGGTTATATGGCCCAAAAGTCATAGTCAATACTTAGAGAGACAGCAAGCCTTCTTCAGGTGATCTGTTTAGTGTCCACAGGCAGTGAATTTGGCACAGTCTTTGTCAGGATTTTATTTTTCCGTCTGCGAGATGCTTGTATCCATTCCTGTCTTTGTGATTTTGGTATTTGAGTGTCCTGATGAGGTTCCTGATTTGAGGGTAATGCAGGTTGCTTTATACCCAACTGTAGGCAGAAAGGGTCCAAGTCTTCTGGTGATCGGTATATTGCCATTTTATTGTCCTTTACCACCTTGAGGCAAAAGGGAAAACCTCATCCGTTGACTGAGGTCAGCGTAGATTTGAAACGAGCAGCCCTCAAATGAAATAGGTGATTTTTTTTCTTGCCGCTGAGACTATGTTTTCTTTGTTCCTGAAGCTTGTAAACTTGAGGATAACATCTCTTGGAGGTGCTGTGTCTTTAGGCGGAGGTCGCAGAGCATGATGATACCGGTCCAATGGATATTCTATTACTTCTTCATTTTCTACAAGCTTATTGAATAGCTTTTGAAAAAAGGGTAGCAGTTCAGCAGGTTTGATGTTCTCTGGTATACCTCTGTTGTCCAGGTCTTCCACCTGATCCTGGAGTTGTTGAATTAGTGTAGAATTGTGCGAGGTTTGACAAGCTTGTTGGTCTAGACGTCTACCTGTCTGCTCCGCATCCTCCTCAAACTGGACTATTCTATTTCCAATTTCATTAATTTCCTTTTTCACCTCAGATAGGATAGATTTTATCATGTCGCCGACTTGTGTTATGAATTTAGTACAGTCCTCTTTTAATGGAAGGGCTTGTATGTCAGTTTTTGTGAGCAGAGTTTCAGTTACATTATCCATTTCAGATTCAGGAGTTACAGTGAGGATATTATCAGGAGTGCCAGCAGATTATGCTGTAGTGTGATCTACTGCTTTAAAGAAAGAGTGCACTTTAGAAGTCGGTGTTGCAGGGCCTATACAGTTTTTGTCAGCTCTAGCTGTTCTCTTTGATGCCATAGTAGTATTATGCTGCTACCAATATGACTGTGAGTCCCAGAGTAAACTTGCAGATTGTGGCAAGGATGGATAATAAAGTATTCGTTATTATTCCTTTCTTTAGGATTTTATACTAGTAGAAGTCAAAATAAAGAATAGATGTTTCTCCCAACATTGGCTGCGCCTATAGGCCTTTAGTTAGCTGAGTAACAATGTTTTATAGCAGTAGAGCATGGAGTGCCATTAGAAGATATGTTATCTTATTTTGTTGCACCACAGCAGCGAGGATATCATTAGAAACTTTTTTCTTTTGGAAGTCCGTAACAGGAATTAATTAACCTTATTGAGATAAGGCCTGTATTTACTGTGTGCGTAGGATATTTATAGCCTGGTGAGGTGTAGTAAAAAGCATCTTACCACATAGCTGCTTATTTTATTATTATTTTTTTAAATAATTTTTTATTGAGATATTTATCCATTACAAATAATAGAAGAACAAATGTCCAACAACAGACAAGAAAAGAAGATAAAATAGTACACGTATTATATATATGGTGATCCCGTAAATAAAGTAGAGATCCATGCGACTGTCCATATTAGGATATATTACAGAACTTAAAGGGACATAATACTCATATGCTAAATCACTTGAAACTGATGCAGTATAACTGTAAAAAGCTGACAGGAAAATATCACCTGAGCATCTCTATGTAAAAAAGGAAGATATTTTACCTCACAATCTCCTCAGCTCAGCAGAGTAAGTTCTGTGTAAAAAGTTATACTCAGCTGCTCCCAGCTGCAGGTAAAAAAATTAAAAAAATGAAGAAATGAACAGCAGCCAATCAGCATCAGCAGTGCTGAGGTCATGAACTCTTTTACTGTGATCTCATGAGATTTGACTTAACTCTCATGAGATTTCATAGTAAGCTTCCTTTACCTGATTGGTGAAATAATATGAGAGTGCACAATGCTCATCCCTTCTGCTGTCCTAGGACAGACACAATAAAATGCTGCTTAGAAATCCTTTACAATGGGAGGTGGCTACTGAGAAACTTTTGAGGTAAAATATCTTTCTTTTTTACATAGAGATGTTCAGGTGATATTTTCTAGACAGCTTTTTACAGCTATGCTGCATCACTTTCAAGTGTTTAAACATTTGTTTATTATGGCCCTTTAAATGTATCCTGGACATTTATACTTAGTCAGCTGTCAGCTTTCTGAAAGCCTCAACAAGATCAGCATGTATGAGCACAAAGATAAAATATTACATAGCCAAACGGATCACGTGAATTAAGAAACATCTTTCAGGCGTAATAACAGCTTTGTAGAACTATACATAAGGACTAATTCAAAAGCTTCCTAATCAAGATCACTGTAACAGTTATAATTATTCTATATAAAATTTCTACATTAAACTCTATGGACATATTTAGATATCTCTTTTTGGTGTAAAGAAATAACAAGATTATGTGGTAACTACTGAGGTGGCCTCTTGTGGACCAAATGAATCTCTTAAAACCATAACTAATGGTAGCTACATGGAAGCCACTCTTGGGCTTTGTGGTATAATTTATTGAGTGTAAAGTGATGTTTATATTGCGGCTGCTTTTGTGAAGAATATACAGAGTAAAATTCAAAAACATTTGGCAACCATTACTATTATAAGGGGGGGGGGAGGGGTAGTGCAGTGGGCAAGAGCCACTCTAAATAGAGTGGGGAAAGGGAAGGGGGGTGGGGCCTAATAAACCAATATAGTAGCGCAGTGCCGTGAGTGATTATATATCATGATATAAGTATATGTGGGTGATTTCAAGAGAGGATAATCCTCTGTCTCCATAGTTTTGGGAAAAACCTATACAGGATATTTATCAGATTAAAACTAATACAAGACCGCTAATGCAAGCAAGTCTGATCATAAAGGCACCCAGTTTATATAGGATATATGAAAGAGCAATGGGTACTAGCTGGGTGGTCCTGGATGACAAGTCTCTAGAGGGGCTGGATTTCCTGACAACCAAAGGGTTAAGGAACAGAAAAACTATCCCCAAACCACATAGTTATTTATAGACAGCCTGAAGCTGTATATTCCAGGACTAGTATAGCAGACTGTAGTGTCATCATTATCATATGTATTGTAGAGTGATATAGGTGCACAAAACTTTTAAAGCAGGAATGGTATCTAATCCCTATATGAGTGACCTTGAACCTATAGCTGGTGTATCATGCATGGTGGTTATAATATCTAAGAAGAGGTTGGTATCAGCAGAAAACAATAAAAAACTCCCATTAACCTATGCCATGGGTAAACACTGCTTGAAGTTAAAAATAGTGCTGCATTTAAAGGAAATCTCCCCTGAGCTGTAGTATACATAGACGAGGGATATTAGATTTATAGTGGTGTGATATAGAGGCGCAGGTGTTTTCTTCTTCGGTGCTCCAAAATTGCCTGAGAATGAAAGGGCTTTATTTCTATGTGTGTAGATCAACACCACATAATTAATGCAGTATACTTACTCTGAAAAAAATCAGAGTCCAGCTTCCTCTCAAGAGTTAATCTGTGTGATGTATTGCGGTTAAAGATTCCCCAAATCCACTGTGGCTGTGAATACAGGATAACGTACTCAAAATACAATGTATAACTGATGCAAAATGTGCAGTATACTTACTCCCATAAAATCGGAATCCAGCTCCTTGTACAGCGCTCCCGCTGATGTGATTGAAAAAAATCCAAAAGGCAGCAAACAAAATTCGTAAAAGATACAAATTTATTTAAAAGTCTCACTGTGGACAGATAGATAAAAGCTCATAAACAGAAGCTCTACGCGTTTCAACGATGTTTCGTCTTTCTCAAGAGCAGTAAAATAATGAGATGCTGCCTTTGGGTTTACACAGGTGCTTTTTATACAGAAATAATCAATGTTCCTTTTCCGGTTTTACCGGAGCCAGACTCACAAAGTTAAGGTATTAATATCGTCAGCCGATTTCTATTTAGATCAAAATTCAAAGATAGCCTTTTTTGTGTGCAAAATTTTACCTCGCTTGTTTAGGACCAATCAAAATCATTTAAGAAAAACAGTAGTTCCCTTTCGAGTTCGTAATGCACGTAAGTTCCAAAACAAGTCCGCTCCTGTGTTGTGATCACATGTTAATGGGAGGGCCAATCCTGGATAGTTTTCGGCAACCTTTTGTTTTCATTCCAATGTAGATGAATTTTCTTCGGATGTAGCAAAAAAGGGGGGTTTATCAGTTTATCCATAGTCCTTGTTTATCCAATAGTTGTGTGCAATGATCTAAAATTAATGGTGCAGATCACTAAGAGTTCATTTTGCAAATAAACTTTACACTTTTATAATATTTCAAAATCGGATGTACGTTTATGAATGCTATGTTATATATTATGGATAGTAGTATAAATTGCTTATATGAATGACATTAATGAAAATAATATGTCACCAATGTGATTCATATTAAATAGCATTACAAATTTCATATTAGATTTAGCAGAAATGTAGAGAGAGAATCCTTACATATACATGAAGTAGAGAGATAGATGCAATGGGGAGCTGCACTATTCTTGCTTGAAATTAACAAGTTGGTAAACATAGTGTTAGTTAGGGAAAACTCGCCATAGCTCATGTTATTGGACTTGAATGCGTGCCATTTACAACAACCACAAATGCGTGTATATATAGGACAAACATTTTAACATCACAGGATAAAAATACGTATGATAGTATGCACAGCTTGTTTGCTACTCAGACTAAACCTATTATAACACATAGCATTAGCAGCATCGTATTAATTAGATCCTGAGAATAAAGGGAGAAAGTATGCAAACTAAACATGATAGCTGAAAATATATAGAACACCAAGCCCCTATGTAATGTGTCTTTTGATGGCGCTCCAGCCAAAGGTACAGAGGTACCTCTCTCTTCTGAATCTAGAAGACAAGTTTTTTAACTAGCCAATGCCAAAGGGCAGCAGAGTTAAAAAAAAATTTGTATCTGCAGTCCATATAATGGCCTCTAGTTATCAACGTGTCTACTTACCTGCCATAGCCGGCCCCAATACGCTCACCTAAGCTCGCCTCACATCGCTGCCGCGGACCTGAATACGCTCGCCAAAGTTATAAAAAAAAAAGCCGCGCACCAAGTACGGGGCGATGAGCAGCGGACTGTGAAAGTTATCACTCATCCGATCTCGCTGCTCTTCGGCTTTTCCCCAGCTTTATTGATAAGCTGTCACTAAGCACCCACACTAAACTACACTGTTCTACCCCCTATACCGGCGCCCCCGGAGCCCCCCGCAACTAAATAAAGTTATTAACCCCTAAACCGCCGCTCCTAGACCCAGCCACAACTATAATAAATGTATTAACCCCTAAACCGCCGCTCCCGGAGCCCACCGCCACGCTAATAAACTGATTAACCCCTAAACCGCCGCTCCCGGACCCCGCCGCCACCTACATAATACCTATTAACCCCTACCCTGCCCCCCCTATACCGCCGCCACCTATAATAAATTTATTAACCCCTATCCTGCTGATCCCGTACCCCGCCGCAACTAAATAAATTGTTTAACCCCTAAACCGCCGCTCCCGGACCCCGCCGCAACCTATATTAAACTTATTAGCCCCTAATCTGCCCCCCCTACACCGTCGCCACCTATAATAAATTTATTAACCCCTATCCTGCCCCCCCCTATACCGCCGCAACCTATAATAAAATTATTAACCCCTAAACCTAAGTCTAACCCTAACCCTAACACCCCCCTATCTTAAATATTAATTAAATACATCTAAATAAATATAACTCTTATTAAATTAATTATTCCTATTTAAAACTAAATAGTTACCTATAAAATAAACCCTAATATAGCTACAATATTACTAATAATTATATTGTAGCTATTTTAGGATTTATTTTTATTTTACAGGCAAATTTTAATTTATTTTAACTAGGTACAATAGCTATTAAATAGTTATTAACTATTTAATAGCTACCTAGATAAAATAAAGACAAATTTACCTGTAAAAAAAAAAACTAACCTAAGTTTCAATTACACCTCACACTACACTATCATTAAATAAATTATTCCTATTTAAAACTAAATACTTACCTGTAAAATAAATAGCTATTTTAGGATTTATATTTATTTTACATGTAACTTTGTATTTATTTTAACCAGGTACAATAGTTATTAAATAGTTAATAACTATTTAATAAATACCTAGATAAAAGAAATACAAAATTACCTGTAAAATAAATTCTAACCTAAGTTACAATTAAACCTAACACTACACTATCATTAAATAAATTAATTAACTACAAGTAGCTACAATTAAATACAATTAAATAAACTAACTAAAGTACAAAAAATAAAAAAATATTACAAGATTTTTAAGCTAATTACACCTAATCTAAGCCCCCTAATAAAATTACAAAGCCCCCCAAAATAAAAAAAATGCCCTACCCTATTCTAAATTAAAAAAGTTAACAGCTCTATTACCTTACCAGCCCTTAAAAGGGTCTTTTACGGGGCATGCCCCAAAGTAAACAGCTCTTTTGCATGTAAAAATAAAATACAACCCCCCAAAATTAAAACCCACCACCCACATACCCCTACTCTAACCCACCCAATCCCCCCTTAAAAAAACCTAACACTACCCCCCTGAAGATCATCCTACCGATGGAACAGAAGAGGACATCCGCAGCGGCCAAAGTCATCATCCAAAGGGCGCTGAAGAGGTCTTCCATCGAATTCCGATTGGCTGATAGGATTCTATCAGCCAATCGGAATTAAGGTAGGAAAAATCTGATTGCCTGATCCAATCAGCTAATCAGATTCAAGTTCAATCCGATTGGCTGATCCAATCAGCAAATCAGATTGAGCTCGCATTCTATTGGCTGTTCCGATCAGCCAATAGAATGCGAGCTCAATCTGATTGGCTGATTGGATCAGCCAATCAGATTTTTCCTACCTTAATTCCGATTGGCTGATAGAATCCTATCAGCCAATCGGAATTCGAGGGATGCCATCTTGGATGACGTCACTTAAAGGAATACTCATTCGGCGAGTAGGTGTCGGTGGATGAAGATGGCTCCGCGTCAGCTGCTTTGAAGATGGCTCCGCTCAGGATGGATGAAGATTGAAGACGCCGCATGGATGAAGACTTCTATCGGATGGAAGACCTCTTCAGCGCCCCTTGGATGAAGACTTCGGCCGCTGCAGATGTCCTCTTCTGTTACATCGGTGGTTGGATGGCTGAAGACGGCTAAAGGTAGGATGATCTTCAGGGGGGTAGTGTTAGGTTTTTTTAAGGAGGGGTTGGGTGGGTTAGAGTAGGGGTATGTTGGGGGGTTGTATTTTATTTTTACATGCAAAAAAGCTGTTTACTTTGGGGCATGCCCCGCAAAAGGCCGTTTTTAAGGGCTGGTAAGGTAATAGAGCTGTTAACTTTTTAAATTTAGAATAGGGTAGGGCAATTTTTTATTTTGGGGGGCTTTGTTATTTTATTAGGGGGCTTAGATTAGGTGTAATTAGCTTAAAAATCTTGTAATATTTTTTTATTTTTTGTAACTTAGTTTTTTTATTTTTTGTACTTTAGTTAGTTTATTTAATTGTATTTAATTGTAGCTACTTGTAGATAATTAATTTAATTTATTTAATGATAGTGTAGTGTTAGGTTTAATTGTATCTTAGGTTAGGATTTATTTTACAGGTAATTTTGTATTTATTTTATCTAGGTAGTTATTAAATAGTTATACAAAGTTACCTGTAAAATAAATATAAATCCTAAGATAGCTACAATGTAATTATTAATTACATTGTAGCTATCTTAGGGTTTATTTTACAGGTAAGTATTTAGTTTTAAATAGGAATAATTTATTTAATGATAGTGTAGTGTTAGGTGTAATTGAAACTTAGGTTAGTTTTTATTTTACAGGTAAATTTGACTTTATTTTATCTAGGTAGCTATTAAATAGTTAATAACTATTTAATAGCTATTGTACCTAGTTAAAATAAATAAAAATTTGCCTGTAAAATAAAAATAAATCCTAAAATAGCTACAATATAATTATTAGTAATATTGTAGCTATATTAGGGTTTATTTTATAGGTAAGTATTTAGTTTTAAATAGGAATAATTAATTTAATAAGAGTTACATTTATTTAGATGTATTTAATTAATATTTAAGATAGGGGGGTGTTAGGGTTAGGGTAAGACTTAGGTTTAGGTTAATAATTTTATTATAGGTTGATGCGGTATAGGGGGGGCAGGATAGGGGTTAATAAATTTATTATAGGTGGCGACGGTGTAGGGGGGGCAGATTAGGGGTTAATAAGTTTAATATAGGTTGCGGTGGGGTCCGGGAGTGGCGGTTTAGGGGTTAAACAATTTATTTAGTTGCGGCGGGGTCCGGGATCCGCAGGATAGGGGTTAATAAATTTATTATAGGTGGCAGCGGTATAGGGGGGCAGGATAGGGGTTAATAGGTATTATGTAGGTGGCAGCAGGGTCCGGGAGCGGCGGTTTAGGGGTTAATACATTTATTACCGTGGCGGTGGGCTCCGGGAGCGGCGGTTTAGGGGTTAGCATGTTTAATGTAGGTGGTGGTGGTGTAGGGGGGCAGATTAGCGGTGTTTAGACTCGGGGTACATGTTAGGGTGTTAGGTTACACACTTCCCATAGGAATCAATGGGATGTCGGGCAGCAGAGAACATGAACTTTCGCTATGGTCAGACTCCCATTGATTCCTATGGGATCCGCCACCTCCAGGGCGGCGGATTGAAAAACAGGTTCGCTGGGCCGGAAAAGTGCCGAGCATACCTGCTAGTTTTTTGATAACTAGCAAAAGTAGTCAGATTGTGCCGAACTTGTGTTCGGAACATCTGGAGGGACGTAAGAATCGATCTGTGTCGGACTGAGTCCGGCGGATCAAAGCTTACGTCACTAAATTCTACTTTTGCCGGTGTGTAGGGCTTGATAACTTAGGCGAATCAGCCTCGCCACAAATATGCTGCGGATTTCCAGCGTATTTGCGGTTGACGGCTTGATAACTAGGAGCCACTGTCTCCTGTAGAAAATTGAAAGGACAATGAGCTGTGATCGTCTTTTGAGGACTCCTTGTTAGCTTTTCTTAAATTGCAGTCCAAACTGATAGAACATAAGGTAGGCAGTGAGCCACAGTTAGCATCTGATGCTAGATTGAAGGCTTTTCTTGATCTGTGTCCCGCACTGTCAGAGCATAGTGTAGAGCTGGTCTCCCTATTAAGCTTACCATCCGGGAAAACATCTGAGTAGGAGCCAGAGATCGTGGGAGTTATATCAGATTTTGGGTTAGCATTCGGGTTTAGCTCACAATTAGTTTGGACTTGGTGTCCCTAAGTGATTGGCCACATCTCCGTAGGGTCAGAGATCAGCTTCTCAGAGTCCATCGAACAACCCCGACCAGCTCCAGGCACTGATATACCTCGTGTGCGCCTCTCAGTCAGGTTCCGTGAAGCAGCACTAACTCGCTGCTCATCTGAAAGAGCTAGTTACTCCAAATCTCCTGCTGGAAGCTATTCTCCCTCAGAGACATCTCGCAATCTATAGGAGGTTTGTACATGTAGGCATTCAGTTTCTCCTGCGGAAGTAGTACTCCGCTCGTCTCTGAGGATTTTTGTGAGAGTATTAAACTGACTCTCCATCTTGTTGGCCAGAAGTCTCCATCATGGGGTAGAATTAAATACGCTATTTGCGAAATAGATGCTTCCCTCACTTGTAACTGAGCTCCACGCGGTCCTTAAGATGGCTGCTCCCTAGACAGGCAGCGTGTAAACAGCAGGTAGAAAAAGAATGCTCCGGGCATTAATTTTAAGTCCTCTCCTCTCCACTGGACCCTATGGCACTGGTCTCCAGATCGCTAGTCACAATGTAGTAATAGTTTGGGCAATACTGAGCGGTCTAATTATTAATTATAAATAGCATAAGAGCAGAGCTCTTTCAGTGTGCGACCGCTCAGACGCCCGGCTTGCTCCGCCCCCCTAGCTGCTTATTTTTATTCCTTTTGCAGGTCGCTTACTTCATTCTCCTGGGTCCCGGGTTTGAGGGACAATGTGGTGTGCTGTGCAGTCTCAGCGATGCTGCAGGGAACTGTAGAGCTGCACGCCTTGTGAGCCTAGCGGTTATGGAGAAGGCATGTCTCTACCGCGTGGTAGGCTGTGTGGTCCGTTGCGAACAGGCGCTTCTAACCTGCTATCACCTCTTACATGAAACCGGAGAGTCTTATGTGACAAATGCTGGTGGTTTTGCCCAATTTTTCACATTCCGGTTGCCTCTAGGGGGAATATTTAACCGACCGCACTTCAGAGCTCTACTCGCTCACGTCCATCTTGGGTGCTGGCTAGCTCCACCCTCCGCTATCTTTATTTTTTAATAAAATATATGACACTTGATTTTGGGAGTATTTTGAGGACATTTATAAAATTAAACAGAGATCTGATCTCTGGTTAATTTTATAAGCGCTAATTGCTACCACAAACTTGCGGTAGCAATAACCAGCCACTCGCGTGACTGCAAACGAGAAAATTTGGGTGCACAATAAATTAGCGCTCCACTTGTAATCTAGCCCTAAATCTGTTAAATTTAGTTTTGGGAAATTTGTTTTGTAATCACTTGTATCATGCCCCCTTAACTTTAAATAATTTAGTATTCACAAAATGTTATGATAAGGTAAGCTGTACATTATTTTTAAAATGTATAACAGGTTAATTATGAGAAAGCCAAGGATCTGTTGGTGAAACGTACTTCACATATGTTAGGGGTAACGTCCCAAAGGGGGTGAGGACTATCCTGAAACAGATACCAGCTGACTGAAAGACGCTGAACTTTGTGACGGTCTATGTATGCGGTAAGTGATTGCTGTGAGTTACCGTTTAATTGGACCCTAGTATTGTACACATTCCCAAATAACCAGTCGAGGTCCTGCTTCATTTTAATGTTTGGAGGATTTATAAGGGCTAACAAACTTAGAGCTTAGTTTAAGTTGTTAAACAAAAAAAAAAGCTGGAATACATCTGGCTAAATGGCCGTTGGATATTTGTTTTTAAGGACTGAAAGACTTATTCACTGAAAGCAATACAGCGCAAGATTACAGCGTAGTAACCACCTTAATAGCCTGCGTTCTGTTGAAAGAGCCAACTCATCAAAAACTCCAATTGTCTCTAGTGCGCATGCACATGCACACACCTAACAGCATTACACAAACCCCGTCAGGTTTTCCAACCGCCGTAAAGGCTTCTGTGAGTTGTAGTATTTTTTCCTTAACTTTACAGTTTAAATATTTGTAGGGTACACAGCTACAATGTATTTGGATGTCACTGATTATCAAAGTCATTGTTGTCTTATATAAATTTACTAGTAACGTACCTGTACCACACAGTGACACATGAAATGTCACTTTTGCTAGTGTATATGACAAAAAATCGCGTACAGCAGGTTAAGTTATTTTGTTGTCTCTATAATATATACACATTTCATGTGTGGAGTTATTTATGAGTCAGCACTGATTGGGTAAAATGCAAATCCATCAAAAGAACTGAAATAAGGGTCAGTCTGCAGAGGATTTGATACACAATCACAGAGTTAAAAAGTATATTAATTTAACTGTGTGAATGGGTAATAAAGGGATTATCTATCTTTTTAAACAATAAACATTTTCAAGTATACGGTCCCCTTAAATTATGCAGAAAAAATTGTATTTAATCCGTAGAGTGGAAAGGCCCTTAGAGGGTAGGAAAAAATGATAATATAACATCCTAATGAAAGGGGTCACCCTTTTTAATATGGATCATGGAGACCCCAACACTGCAGCCAGAGAGCAACATTTGTGGGAATTGTGCTACGTCTACAAAAAAGTATAGGACCTGTTGACTTTATTTGGATATTTTTTGTTATAAGCTTTGCATTGCTGAGGATCTAATAACTTTACCAACAGAATTATTGGCAATTAGTGAAACACTAAAATCATTGGATTGTATATCTCTGGTCATGCAACACAAGAGTGAGTTTTTCTCTGCAGAGGGTAAATATTATTCATTTAAAAAATGTATTATATCATTTCTAGATTTTACTTGAGAAAGCTGTAGAAAAATGTTACATTTTTAACTGCAATATAGTTTATCAATTAACTCTTTCAATTTTTGTTGAAAGACTGAAACCATCTTTTGCTTTTTTCCAAACAAAAAAAACCCCCACAATGGGGTGAAAGAATTATTTGCACTCATATTAGTAATATAACCTACGCAAATGTGTGCTGGTATATTACAAGTGAGGTACAATGTAAATGCAACCTTGCGTTCGCATTGCACGGGACGGGTGCATTGCGCTCATGAAAGCGCACTTCCATAGGCTCCAATGGGAGCCTAATTATCATGTCATGAGACAAGGCATGAGAACTAGCACAGCAAAGAGGGTAAGTAGCACAGCGATGGGCAGCAAATATATGTGTATGAATATGTGTTAATATGTGTATATGCACATATTAACACATAAATATATATTTATGTAAGTATATACATATACATTTATAGGGAACACACAGTTAACCAGTTAGCTTTTCAATAACGTTTTATTTCTAACAACCCACACCTGACAACTTTGGCCCCCCAAAACTGCTTAGTGCAGGGGGTTTTAAAAAAAAAAAAGCAAAAAAGTTTGTTTTTTTTTAAAAGGCTATCATGTTATTTTGGGGGCAATTGGAATTGGGGAACATTTAATAGCTGGTTATTTATCATGCCTATAAATGGGTGAATTTGCCCGTTTGCGGGCGCCCAATGAATTAGCGCTCCACTTGTAATCTAGCCCAAAATATTTGGAAATCTTGACTTTATAGGCAATGCATTCAATCTGCATTTGCCATACTATAAACTGCAGACTCCCCTAATTTCTAAAGACTGAACCATCACGTTTTTAGGAAATGTTTTTATTTATACTTCACAGGAAGACGCTTGCTTGGGAAATGTATGTCTTTTACTCATCAATCTTATTTTTTATTATTGCTTTAACTTTGGTCATTATTTCATTTTTGCTCATTCAGATGTGAATTTGTATTTCTTAAGTTAATTTTATTAAAAAAAATTAAACAAATAAAATATTTAATTATGTATATGAAAAAACACAAAATAATAGGAAAATACAAAAAACATGTACTTCAAAATGTACCATTTTATATTATTTCACCCAAAAGATATTCCTTTTTTGTCATAGGAAAACCTTTTAATTCAGTATGAAGATATATGCAAATAGCTTGTACAAATTTCTATGTAATTTCAGTGAGTAATTTCCAGGAGCACGAAAATAAAATTTCACGGTCCATTATGCATTCATCTTCTCAATTTTGATAGATTTTCACATTAAATCTATTTTTCCAGTATACAATAAGCTTGAAGCATTGTGTTGTGTAATGGGCAACATATGCTTGTGATCTTTTATTCCAGCACTAATTAGAGAGGCGTAAATACTTGTATATTTGTGTTGATCTCTTTATGCAGTATATTGTGTCTGCCATACTGCTGCTGTTGGTGGGAGAAGCTGGAGCACAGTCTGGTTAGAGCAATAGTAAGATCCTGTAGTAATGGGCAGTAACATTGACTCTTATCTCAGTGCATTTTGACAGTTTCTGACGGACACTGCTAGTTCATGTGTGTCAAATAGATAACACTGTGCTCAGTCCTGTTAAATTATTTAAGAGTCAGTGCTGATTGGCTAAAATGCATGTCTAGCAAAATAACTGAGATAAGGGGGCAGTCTGCAGGGGCTTAGAAAAAAGATAATCACAGAGGTAAAAAGTGTATTAATATAACAATGTTGGTTATGCAAAACTGGGAAATGGGTAATAAAGGCATTAGTTTTAATTTGCTTTCGTTAATCAAAGTGTATATAACCACCTAAGGAACAACTACCAGGGTGCAGGCACTTGGTCTGATGAAGAGGTGATTGATCCCTGAAATGTTACCTGTTTGACGTGCCATTAAAACAATTATTTTGCACAAATCCAGAGAGTGCATGCCTTTTATATATATATATATATATATATATATATAAAGCAAAAAAAATGCACTCTCAGGACTTTTCCACAAAAAACCAATTTAATGGAACGTTTTCGGGGTTCACAACCCCTTCATCAGCATGCAAAACAAACAAAATTCAACTCATTTATAGTGTTACATATCAATTACAACATATAAACCTAAGTGTCTCTCCAAAGGAAAAGTGCGCCAATTTTTCGAGTTTGGAACACATATTGCGTTCCACAGTGCTATCCGAAACCGGAAGTTGTATTACCTCACTTCCGGTTTACGGATTCAACAGACAAAACGTGAAATAAAAGATAAAGTAGTGTACTCTACAATTTCAAACGTATTAATGTGACATACTAATTTGGGGGACTTATTATAACAACAGTGTGCCACCTTCTAATAAGTGCCAAAAAAATTGTGATGGATATACATTGTCGAACGTTGCTACATCCGGTCGGCATAGAAACAGTAACCATGGTAATCATAAACAATTCTGATTGCCAAAAGGTGCCATAATTTACAATGGTATGCCAGCTGAATGAAACAACAATTTTCATAGTGCCATAAGTAACGTGTACTGAATTATATACAATCATATTGTATATATAAAAAAAAGAGAATACTAATTTAAAAATTGAATAGTTAAAAAATAAAAATTAAAACATAAATGTTGGACCATATGACAGTACAATTGATTGGAATGGCAAGTTACAAACGTAATGTTGCAAATGTGAGTGCTGTGACTCATAATGTATCGCCAGTATATTACAGCAAAGTGGTGTTAAACATATATAATGCTACACTAAATTCGCAAGCAAATGAAGATCAGATTAGAGCAGTAGATATATATAACAGTATTATGGGGCTGTGCTATTTGGGCTGCTTTTTCGTTAGGGCACAATTTTCAATTAGATTAAATTTTGACCATTAGGGGGTAATGGCTTACGACGGCCAAAATGTGCCAACAATCAAGTGAGGGGGGTAACCTTATTTCGGAATTCTAGCCTCCAGTATAATTGCAAGGCAGGGATATATGAGAAGAGGTAATACAGATAAGGATCATGGACATATAAAGCTCATATAGATACTATCCACCTCTGCAATTTATCCAAGTGGATGTGACTTTTTAGTGTCCGTTTTTAAGACTGGTGGTGCATGTTAAAGCAATGGGTAATGGCTCACGGCGGACCAGGCTTCCACAGAGAAGGTGGAGACAGATGTCCCACCTAAACTGTGCCGTTAGGCGCACAACACTTCCCCCTACAACTAGGGGAAACTGAAATGTGTGCCAAGACGGAGCCACCATGTCCACCTGGCATACCCCAAGTGTGTAGCACCCCAGTTGTGGATCACATAATGCTCTTAAAGTCCGGCATGGTGTTCAGGCCACCTGGTTGTATTGTGCCTAATCTGAACATCCACTGGGCCTCTCGTCTCAGAAGTTGCTTATTCTGGTCGCCACCCCGATCAAATGGGGGTATGTGGTCGATTAGAATATAGCGGATGGAAGATACTGAGTGTCCCTTGTTAGCGCAGTGTCGCGCTACTGGCTGTTCGGAATCGCCGTTTTTAAGTGCTGTCCTTATGGCGTGGCGATGATTAGCCATACGCTCACGAAGTGTGCCAGAGGTCTTCCCTATGTAGAAACAAGAACATGGACAAAACAATAAATATATAACGTGAGTGGTGGTACACGTTATGGAGTGCCGGATGGAGAATGTTCGATTGGTGTGTGGGTGATGGAAAACTTTGGTACCCACTAGGCCATTACACGTTGTGCAGCCCAAACAACGATAGGAGCCCCTTATATTCCTTTTCATCCAAGTTGAGTAACACTGTTTGGGGTCCGTTTTCACCAGAAGGTCTTTGAGATTAGTTCCACGCTTAAACCCAACCATAGGTCGTAGGTTATGGGTAAATGTGAGTTTTGGGTCTGAAGACATAATTGGCCAGTGTTGTCGAAGAATTTGGCCAATATTTTTTGTCACTGGAGTAAAAGTGGTGGACATAATGAGCTTGTCACTAGCGTCCCTTTTTGGTTTGGGTATAATTAATTCTGTCTGTGTTAGCCTTGAAACAGATTCCATAGCATCATAGATTATCGGGATCTTGTAGCCCCTGTTCTGGAACTTCTCACCCACTCCTTTCAATTGGGAGACCCCCGTTACAGGATTCGAATTGTTACGCATTGTTCTTATGCATTGTGATTTTACAATGCCCTTTAATAGGGCTGGGGGATGGCAACTATCTGCCCTTAATATAGAGTTGCGGTCGGTGGGTTTATAATACAATGTGGTTCCTAATTTGTTAGAATCCTTGAAAACTGTCAAGTCCAAAAAATGAATGGATGCAGTGTCAGCTGTCATCTTAAACTTGACATTGTCAGTTGTGTTATTAAACACATCAAACCATTTGTGGAGTTCCTCCAGGCCCCCTCGCCACACCAAGAAAATGTCATCTATGTATCTGTAATAACAGATGATAGATACGTTCGGCGTATTCCATAGGTATATGTTATCAAATTGTGACATATAAATATTGGCGTACGAGGGAGCCATGGAGGAACCCATGGCTGTGCCGGCAGTTTGCAAATAAAAGCTGTTTTCGAACCGAAAATAGTTTTTAAACAGACAGAATTCAATGAGGGACAGTAAGAATCCTACTGGGGGACCCTCATAAAGGGGGTTACCCGTGAGGTGCTCTTGTATAGCCTTAAGTCCGTCAAGATGTGGTATAATGGTATACAGACTGTTGACATCCAGAGTGACGAGTAAATCATCTGGCTGGATGTCAACAGTCCGTATTTTACGAATGAAATCATTCGTATCCATAACGTAAGACCGTGTTTCTTTCACCACTGGCTGTAGGAGTACGTCCACATATTGTGCTATAGGTTGGGTAAGTGATTCCCTAGCTGACACAATAGGACGGCCCGGTGGGTGGTCTAATGTTTTATGAATTTTGGGGATTGAATATAAGATGGGTACCTTAGGGTATGTGGTAATGCAAAAGTCACGAATGTGCTCGGTTATGTACCCTTGTTCAAATCCCAATTCAATCAATTTGTCAAGTTGTATTTTGAATAGTGTAGTAGGGTCAGAAGTTAACAATTTGTATGTCTGGGTGTCTGATAATTGCTTCAGGATGTCCTCTCTATAATCACTGTAATCTAAAAGAACAATGGCCCCGCCCTTATCGGCGGGCCTTATGACTATAGAGGAGTCATTCTGGAGAGTTTTAATAGCCTTCAATTCATCTCTTGAGAGATTATGTTTCCATAATGTATCTTTTCTTTCTGTGTCCAAGTCCTGTGTTATCAACCTCAAAAATGTTTTGGTACTTGGACTGCTATTGCTGGGTTCAAAAGAGCTAGGTACACTACATTTAAGTTCAATATGGGACTTCTGTACAGACGAATCTTTGTTTTGAAAGAATTCTTTAATCTTAAGAGATCTATTTAATTTGTAAAGGTCTAGTTTAAGATCAAATTCAGAGATTAAAGTGCTCGGCACAAAAGATAGGCCTTTATTAAGAACTTTACGTTCATTATCAGTTAAGGCATGTGCGCTCAAATTGACAATTATGTCCTCTGTCGTGGTCGTCTGGGGGGTCGGTGTCTGATACCCCGCCCGCCTGATATGGGGTCTGTTATGCCTCCCCCTCCCCGAGACCGTGTTGTTACCCCTAAAAAATGACTAGGGGTTGAGTGTGATCTGGGTTCATGTGAGGAGAATTGATCCTGATGCCTATGTTGACCAGGTGGAGTGAACGCAGTGCCAGAGGGGTTCCTATCGGTATCAGTGGAATCTTCACCACTCGTATCTACCGTGTCAAAGTGAACCCGTCTGTTTCTGTGTCTCCTCCTGGTCTGATTCCCCTGTGTGTTGGTCAGCCATTTGTACACTTTTCCCTGCGTGTAATCACTATTGACAGTCTCCAGTTTTTTATTTTTAAATGTGATTAAATCACTCTGGTATTTGTCAATTTGCAATTTAATTTTTGATAACCAGTTCTCTTGGGTGTCATTAGTGAGTGTGATACTATGTAAAGATTCAAATGTTTGTATTTCAGTCCTAACTTTACTAAGGATTGCAGTGACCTCTTCAATAACCAATAATATTAGGTCTAAAGAGCACTTATTTAAAATATAACACCACTTTTTTCTGAAATCTGGGTTATCACGCCCAATAGTGGGCACATTGTGGACTCTAAACCCACGGGGAATGTGTCCTGTTCTATAATAATCGGACAGATAGCTGCCATGTAACGCCAAATCAACCTCTCTTTTTTTTAATTTAAGTAAAGAGTAATATAAATTAACTGGGGTCTCACCAATTGTTTTGGAGATGGGTGCAAACAGAATCCGGTCGGCATCATCAGGGGTGTAAGATGCAGTGCCTGTCTGTGCTGCCACGGCCTGGCAGGTCAGGTCTTCCACCTGAGTGTTGGAATCAGAGATGTTGTTATCCTCTGTTCTGAGTTGTGATGTCATGCTGGAGGGGAGCATGTAGCAGTGTGCCGGTGAAAGGATATGAAAAGGAGTTAATTTACTGCAGCCAAAAAAATCCAAGTATACTCTGTACTGTCAGCACAGAAGGAATTGTGCAGTCCAATAATGAGAGCGCTGGAGATGTAAATAAATGAGGTTAAACAGGGGGGTTCACTGGTCAGAAGATAAGTAGTAAGCAATTTCCAGTTCAGCCCACCAGTAGCCAACTCGCCTGGGTGCAATGATATACCATGAAATAGAAAGCAAAAAAAATGCACTCTCAGGACTTTTCCACAAAAAACCAATTTAATGGAACGTTTTCGGGGTTCACAACCCCTTCATCAGCATGCAAAACAAACAAAATTCAACTCATTTATAGTGTTACATATCAATTACAACATATCAACCTAAGTGTCTCTCCAAAGGAAAAGTGCGCCAATTTTTCGAGTTTGGAACACATATTGCGTTCCACAGTGCTATCCGAAACCGGAAGTTGTATTACCTCACTTCCGGTTTACGGATTCAACAGACAAAACGTGAAATAAAAGATAAAGTAGTGTACTCTACAATTTCAAACGTATTAATGTGACATACTAATTTGGGGGACTTATTATAACAACAGTTAAATTATGGCACCTTTTGGCAATCAGAATTGTTTATGATTACCATGGTTACTGTTTCTATGCCGACCGGATGTAGCAACGTTCGACAATGTATATCCATCACAATTTTTTTGGCACTTATTAGAAGGTGGCACACTGTTGTTATAATAAGTCCCCCAAATTAGTATGTCACATTAATACGTTTGAAATTGTAGAGTACACTACTTTATCTTTTATTTCACGTTTTGTCTGTTGAATCCGTAAACCGGAAGTGAGGTAATACAACTTCCGGTTTCGGATAGCACTGTGGAACGCAATATGTGTTCCAAACTCGAAAAATTGGCGCACTTTTCCTTTGGAGAGACACTTAGGTTGATATGTTGTAATTGATATGTAACACTATAAATGAGTTGAATTTTGTTTGTTTTGCATGCTGATGAAGGGGTTGTGAACCCCGAAAACGTTCCATTAAATTGTTTTTTTGTGGAAAAGTCCTGAGAGTGCATTTTTTTGCTTTCTATTTCATGGTATATCATTGCACCCAGGCGAGTTGGCTACTGGTGGGCTGAACTGGAAATTGCTTACTACTTATCTTCTGACCAGTGAACCCCCCTGTTTAACCTCATTTATTTACATCTCCAGCGCTCTCATTATTGGACTGCACAATTCCTTCTGTGCTGACAGTACAGAGTATACTTGGATTTTTTTGGCTGCAGTAAATTAACTCCTTTTCATATCCTTTCACCGGCACACTGCTACATGCTCCCCTCCAGCATGACATCACAACTCAGAACAGAGGATAACAACATCTCTGATTCCAACACTCAGGTGGAAGACCTGACCTGCCAGGCCGTGGCAGCACAGACAGGCACTGCATCTTACACCCCTGATGATGCCGACCGGATTCTGTTTGCACCCATCTCCAAAACAATTGGTGAGACCCCAGTTAATTTATATTACTCTTTACTTAAATTAAAAAAAAGAGAGGTTGATTTGGCGTTACATGGCAGCTATCTGTCCGATTATTATAGAACAGGACACATTCCCCGTGGGTTTAGAGTCCACAATGTGCCCACTATTGGGCGTGATAACCCAGATTTCAGAAAAAAGTGGTGTTATATTTTAAATAAGTGCTCTGTAGACCTAATATTATTGGTTATTGAAGAGGTCACTGCAATCCTTAGTAAAGTTAGGACTGAAATACAAACATTTGAATCTTTACATAGTATCACACTCACTAATGACACCCAAGAGAACTGGTTATCAAAAATTAAATTGCAAATTGACAAATACCAGAGTGATTTAATCACATTTAAAAATAAAAAACTGGAGACTGTCAATAGTGATTACACGCAGGGAAAAGTGTACAAATGGCTGACCAACACACAGGGGAATCAGACCAGGAGGAGACACAGAAACAGACGGGTTCACTTTGACACGGTAGATACGAGTGGTGAAGATTCCACTGATACCGATAGGAACCCCTCTGGCACTGCGTTCACTCCACCTGGTCAACATAGGCATCAGGATCAATTCTCCTCACATGAACCCAGATCACACTCAACTCCTAGTCATTTTTTAGGGGTAACAACACGGTCTCGGGGAGGGGGAGGCATAACAGACCCCATATCAGGCGGGCGGGGTATCAGACACCGACCCCCCAGACGACCACGACAGAGGACATAATTGTCAATTTGAGCGCACATGCCTTAACTGATAATGAACGTAAAGTTCTTAATAAAGGCCTATCTTTTGTGCCAAGCACTTTAATCTCTGAATTTGATCTTAAACTAGACCTTTACAAATTAAATAGATCTCTTAAGATTAAAGAATTCTTTCAAAACAAAGATTCGTCTGTACAGAAGTCCCATATTGAACTTAAATGTAGTGTACCTAGCTCTTTTGAACCCAGCAATAGCAGTCCAAGTACCAAAACATTTTTGAGGTTGATAACACAGGACTTGGACAAAGAAAGAAAAGATACATTATGGAAACATAATCTCTCAAGAGATGAATTGAAGGCTATTAAAACTCTCCAGAATGACTCCTCTATAGTCATAAGGCCCGCCGATAAGGGCGGGGCCATTGTTCTTTTAGATTACAGTGATTATAGAGAGGACATCCTGAAGCAATTATCAGACACCCAGACATACAAATTGTTAACTTCTGACCCTACTACACTATTCAAAATACAACTTGACAAATTGATTGAATTGGGATTTGAACAAGGGTACATAACTGAGCACATTCGTGACTTTTGCATTACCACATACCCTAAGGTACCCATCTTATATTCAATCCCCAAAATTCATAAAACATTAGACCACCCACCGGGCCGTCCTATTGTGTCAGCTAGGGAATCACTTACCCAACCTATAGCACAATATGTGGACGTACTCCTACAGCCAGTGGTGAAAGAAACACGGTCTTACGTTATGGATACGAATGATTTCATTCGTAAAATACGGACTGTTGACATCCAGCCAGATGATTTACTCGCCACTCTGGATGTCAACAGTCTGTATACCATTATACCACATCTTGACGGACTTAAGGCTATACAAGAGCACCTCACGGGTAACCCCCTTTATGAGGGTCCCCCAGTAGGATTCTTACTGTCCCTCATTGAATTCTGTCTGTTTAAAAACTATTTTCGGTTCGAAAACAGCTTTTATTTGCAAACTGCCGGCACAGCCATGGGTTCCTCCATGGCCCCCTCGTACGCCAATATTTATATGTCACAATTTGAAAACATGTACCTATGGAATACGCCGAACCTATCTATCATCTGTTATTACAGATACATAGATGACATTTTCTTGGTGTGGCGAGGGGGCCTGGAGGAACTCCACAAATGGTTTGATGTGTTTAATAACACAACTGACAATGTCAAGTTTAAGATGACAGCTGACACTGCATCCATTCATTTTTTGGACTTGACAGTTTTCAAGGATTCTAACAAATTAGGAACCACATTGTATTATAAACCCACCGACCGCAACTCTATATTAAGGGCAGATAGTTGCCATCCCCCAGCCCTATTAAAGGGCATTGTAAAATCACAATGCATAAGAACAATGCGTAACAATTCGAATCCTGTAACGGGGGTCTCCCAATTGAAAGGAGTGGGTGAGAAGTTCCAGAACAGGGGCTACAAGATCCCGATAATCTATGATGCTATGGAATCTGTTTCAAGGCTAACACAGACAGAATTAATTATACCCAAACCAAAAAGGGACGCTAGTGACAAGCTCATTATGTCCACCACTTTTACTCCAGTGACAAAAAATATTGGCCAAATTCTTCGACAACACTGGCCAATTATGTCTTCAGACCCAAAACTCACATTTACCCATAACCTACGACCTATGGTTGGGTTTAAGCGGGGAACTAATCTCAAAGACCTTCTGGTGAAAACGGACCCCAAACAGTGTTACTCAACTGGGATGAAAAGGAATATAAGGGGCTCCTATCGTTGTTTGGGCTGCACAACGTGTAATGGCCTAGTGGGTACCAAAGTTTTCCATCACCCACACACCAATCGAACATTCTCCATCCGGCACTCCATAACGTGTACCACCACTCACGTTATATATTTATTGTTTTGTCCATGTTCTTGTTTCTACATAGGGAAGACCTCTGGCACACTTCGTGAGCGTATGGCTAATCATCGCCACGCCATAAGGACAGCACTTAAAAACGGCGATTCCGAACAGCCAGTAGCGCGACACTGCGCTAACAAGGGACACTCAGTATCTTCCATCCGCTATATTCTAATCGACCACATACCCACATTAGATCGGGGTGGCGACCGGAATAAGCAACTTCTGAGACGAGAGGCCCAGTGGATGTTCAGATTAGGCACAATACAACCAGGTGGCCTGAACACCATGCCGGACTTTAAGAGCATTATGTGATCCACAACTGGGGTGCTACACACTTGGGGTATGCCAGGTGGACATGGTGGCTCCGTCTTGGCACACATTTCAGTTTCCCCTAGGTGTAGGGGGAAGTGTTGTGAGCCTAACAGCACAGTTTAGGTGGGACATCTGTCTCCACCTTCTCTGTGGAAGCCTGGTCCGCCGTGAGCCATTACCCATTGCTTTAACATGCACCACCAGTCTTAAAAACGGACACTAAAAAGTCACATCCACTTGGATAAATTGCAGAGGTGGATAGTATCTATATGAGCTTTATATGTCCATGATCCTTATCTGTATTACCTCTTCTCATATATCCCTGCCTTGCAATTATACTGGAGGCTAGAATTCTGAAAATTGTTGTTTCATTCAGCTGGCATACCATTGTAAATTATGGCACCTTTTGGCAATCAGAATTGTTTATGATTACCATGGTTACTGTTTCTATGCCGACCGGATGTAGCAACGTTCGACAATGTATATCCATCACAATTTTTTTGGCACTTATTAGAAGGTGGCACACTGTTGTTATAATAAGTCCCCCAAATTAGTATGTCACATTAATACGTTTGAAATTGTAGAGTACACTACTTTATCTTTTATTTCACGTTTTGTCTGTTGAATCCGTAAACCGGAAGTGAGGTAATACAACTTCCGGTTTTGGATAGCACTGTGGAACGCAATATGTGTTCCAAACTCGAAAAATTGATGCACTTTTCCTTTGGAGAGACACTTAGGTTGATATGTTGTAATTGATATGTAACACTATAAATGAGTTGAATTTTGTTTGTTTTGCATGCTGATGAAGGGGTTGTGAACCCCGAAAACGTTCCATTAAATTGTTTTTTTGTGGAAAAGTCCTGAGAGTGCATTTTTTTTGCTTTCTATTTCATGGTATATCATTGCACCCAGGCGAGTTGGCTACTGGTGGGCTGAACTGGAAATTGCTTACTATATATATATATATATATATATATATATATATATATATATATATATATATATATATATATATATATATATATATATATATATATATATATATATATATAGGTAGAAAACCCTTTATCCAAACTACTTGGGACCGGAAAAATATTTTTCAACACAAAACCCAAACCAAAGACACAGACAGAGAAGATTGTGACTTACATGCGGGTGGGGGGGGCATTCCAGATTTTTGGATTTGTACCTGTGTGTGTGTATGTGTATATACAGTATATATATATATGTGTGCACAGTATATATATATATATATGGGTGTGAAGAGGAATAAATTAAATCAGCGCTGTGTATAAAACCTGACAGGATGAAATACTATATGTAACTCAGAAGTGCTGAATAAAACCTGAACACAGGGAACCTGGAGTCACCACGCCAGAAAGCCTGTTATTTAACAACAGAGACTATAAAAGGTGTGTGGAAAGGGTGGTAGAAGGCGCAAAACTAAGTTCAATGAACAAAAACTATTTTCACTAATAAAATGCACAATCAAATAATATGACAGATATATACAAATGTCAGTAGTAATCAATGAAATCACAAAGCAAATCGCTGTTTAGTATTATATGAATTAAAATTGAAACTTTGTTAAAAAATTGCAGTTAAAACTTTGTTAAAAAGTATCTCCAGTTGATTACGTATCCAAGTGAATAAATATATCCCACTTACTAGATGCAACCTCAATCAATGAGGTAAATGCTGCACTCTTGTTAGAAAACAGAGATCCTGTGTCCGTCAGTCAGTCTAAAAACATTTTTATTAGAATCTAAGGTAAAACCTGTTTACATTAATTAACCTCAATTTGTTATGAGGTATCAGACAAGCATAGTGTAATCAAACATTTAAAGTGCACATCGATTCCTCTGTTGGAGTATCTTCCAGCAGTCCCGTATATATCTGAGGCAATAGAAACAGTATTTCAAATTGTACAGGCCGACCAAAGTCTTTTGCAAAAACTTCCTTTTTTGCAACTATTTCCTACCGCGTTTCAAAGGTGTCAAAAGTATCGTACCTTCTTCATCAGAGGATTGGTTCAGTGTATATATATGTAATTTTCGCTTGCAAAAGAGAGTATTCAGCATACTAAATTTGTGCTCATTAGTTAGCGCATAGAAGAAAATGTTCTATGTATTTTTACACTGATATCGCTGCTCTGTTGGGAGTTCATCTGAGAGTAATGCATGCTGCATTACAATAGTTAAATATTGTCTTGAAGAAGGCCCATAAAGGGGTCGAAACGTTGACATCTACAATTAATGTGAAATTAACTTGGAAATAATATTATACTGTTCTTTGTTTCAACTCAAGTCCTGTGAGTGCCCTCCCACATTTAGACATATATATATACTGTATATATATATATATATATATATATATATATATATATATATATATATATATATATATATATATATATATTACAAAAATAAATTAGACATATATAGAAATATATATTTAAAAATAAAAAGGACATTTACTTTTATGTGAAGAACATAGGAATGTAAAATATTCATAAAAACCTTTGGATTGGCGCTGTAGGTTTAACTCCTGTCGGGTTATCGCTTAGCGCTCTCCATTGAAGTCTATGGGTAGAAGCAGTTAGGGCAGTCGGTCATAATATCCGAAGACCTGAAGTTAGCATGCATCAGATTTGGCTTGTGTGCTATAATTTTACTTTTAACTTGTAATATGCGCACTAACCCGCATGTGTTAAAAGTTTATTTGCGTGCAAGCGAAAATCCTAAATATTGTGTCACTTGTAATTTGGCCCATACTCTTTGCCATAAAGAACAATGTGGGTGCAAGAAAATATCATACAACAGCCCAAAAAGGAAGAAATAAATAACTCTTTGTACTCAGATGAAATTCAACAGGAACTGCTCCACTCCAAGCTTCAAAGCCAAGTACATAATCTGTGTTGCAGGCGCCTGCAACATACCGGTTGTTGAAGTCACTGGTAATCAAATGTATTCCAACCGGTCAATTTCTGAGACTGCATAGAAATTGTTCATCAAGAGAAAAATATGATAGGCATGCAAATGAAGCCATATACCAGTAGGTAATTTTCTCTGTGGTAGATGTGTAACGTGAATTTTTGAATAAAATTATTATAAATACATTATTGAAATAAATGTATAAACAGGGTTTAAAAGGGATACAATATATGACAAGGTGTTTGACTGGGAAGGGCTCAGGAGAGTGTGTGTGTATCTGTATATATATATATATATATATATATATATATATATATATATATATATATATATATATATATCAGTGACGTGCAGTGACGTCAGAGGCTGGTGAGGCAGTGGCTAGGATACGCCTTCATTCTTTAGATATCCTTTGTTGAAGAAATAGCAATGCACATGGGTGAGCCAATCACATGTGGTATCTATGTGCAGCCACCAATCAGCAGCTACTGAGCATATTTAGATATGATTTTCAACAAAGGATATCAAAAGAATGAAAAAAAAAATAGATATTAGATGTAAATTGGAAAGTTATTTAAATTTGCATATGGGATTGATATGGGTTTCATGTCCCTTTAAATGGTGTCTTGGAAAACTGGTCAACTTAGTAAACATCTGATTTTAGTCTAAAAGGATTGTAACAGAAACTCTTGCCAGATAACACAAGGCTTGCTCTGATTATGAGATCTAGAAATCCATGCCCATTAAAATATGTTTAAAACATACTTTTTACTTTAATGCTGCAAATTATGCTTATAGATTCTTTCATTATGCAGTAAATATAAAAATGTCTTGATCCAGTGGCGGCTGGTGAAATCTAAAGATGGTGGGGCGCTTGGCCTCACCCCTTTAAATAAAGCCACACCATCAGGTGGCACTATCAATTCATTAATTAAATAAAAGGTAGACAGAAACACAGAGAAGCATTCGGGGGGAGAGGGAGAGACAGACGGGGGAGAGAGACACAGAGGGTTAGAGAGAAAGAGAGACACAATCACACACAGAGGGGTTAGAGAGAGAGAGAAAGAGAGAGAGACACAATCACACACAGAGGGGTTAGAGAGAGAGAGAGAGACACAATCACACACAGAGGGTTAGAGAGAGAGAAAGAGAGAGACACAATCACACACAGAGGGTTAGAGAGAGAAAGAGAGAGAGACACACAATCACACACAGAGGGTTAGAGAGAGAGAAATAAAGAGAGAGAGAGACAATCACACACAGAGGGTTAGAGAGAGAGAAAGAGAGAGAGACACAATGATTCAATCACATACAGAGGGATAGAGAGAGACACAATCACACACAGAGGGTTAGAGAGAGAGAGAGAAATAAAGAGACACAATCACACTCAGAGGGTTAGAGAGAGAGAAAGAGAGACACAATCACACACAGAGGGTTAGAGAGAGAAAGAGAGAGACACAATCGCACACAGAGGGTTAGAGAGAGCGCGAGAGACACAATCACACACAGAGGGTTAGAGAGAGAGCTAGAGACACAATCACACACAGAGGGTTAGAGAGAGAGCGAGAGACACAATCGCACACAGAGGGTTAGAGAGAGCGCGAGAGACACAATCACACACAGAGGGTTAGAGAGAGACACAATCACACACAGAGGGTTAGAGAGAGAGACACAATCACACACAGAGGGTTAGAGAGAGAGAGAGAGAAAGAAAGAGAGAGAGAGAGACACAATCACACACAGAGGGTTAGAGAGAAAGAGAGAGAGACACAATCACACACAGAGGGTTAGAGAGAGACACAATCACACACAGAGGGTTAGAGAGAGCGCAAGAGACACAATCACACACAGAGGGTTAGAGAGAGAGCGAGAGACACAATCACACACAGAGGGTTAGAGAGAGAGAGAGAAAGAGAGAGACACAATCACACACAGAGGGTTAGAGAGAGACACAATCACACACAGAGGGTTAGAGAGAGAGAAAGAGAGAGAGAGACACAATCACACACAGAGGGTTAGAGAGAGAAAGAAAGAGAGAGAGAGAGACACACAATCACACACAGAGGGTTAGAGAGAAAGAAAGAGAGAGAGAGAGACACAATCACACACAGAGGGTTAGAGAGAGACACAATCACACACAGAGGGTTAGAGATAGAGAGAGAGAGACACAATCACACACAGAGGGTTAGAGAGAGACACAATCACACACAGAGGGTTAGAGAGAGAGAGAGACACAATCACACACAGAGGGTTAGAGAGAGAAAGAAAGAGAGAGAGAGAGACACAATCACACACAGAGGGTTAGAGAGAAAGAGAGAGAGAGAGAGAGAGACAATCACACACAGAGGGTTAGAGAGAGACACAATCACACACAGAGGGTTAGAGATAGAGAAAGAGAGAAAGAGACACAATCACACACAGAGGGTTAGAGAGAGACACAATCACAGACAGAGGGTTAGAGATAGAGAGAGAGAAAGAGAGAGAGAGAGAGAGAGACACACAATCACACACAGAGGGTTAGAGATAGAGAGAGAGAGAGAGAGAGAGAGAGAGAGAGAGAGAGAGAGAGAAAGAGAGAGAGAGACAATCACACACAGAGGGTTAGAGAGAGACACAATCACACACAGAGGGTTAGAGAGAAAGAGAGAGAGAGACACAATCACACACAGAGGGTTAGAGAGAGACACAATCACACACAGAGGGTTAGAGAGAGAGAGAGAGACAATCACACACAGAGGGTTAGAGAGAGACACAATCACACACAGAGGGTTAGAGAGACACATAAGGGATGAGAGAGTCTGAGGGGGAGGAAGAGAGACAGAGAGAGAAAGAGACCATGGGGGAGAACAACACATAAGGAGAGAGATGGATAGAGAGAGAGACACACACACACACACACATACAAGGGGGGGGGAGAGGGACCACTGCATTTTTAAGTAATAAAACAGCAAAGCTACAGAGACTAAGTGAGACTATAGCTAAATGAGACCATACATTAGTGTGCAGTACAGAGGCAAGCTGCTAAGTTAGTGGGTGTAAAGTTTGAGTAAACAAAATACAAAAACGATCCTTTGCTGTAAAAGAGTAAAAAAAAAACACTAAACCACATTCATTGAATTATCATTTTCACTAACAGAATCCTTTTCAGTAAAATCTTACTTTAATAAGATGGGGCTGAAACAGTGCTCTCTGTGCCTCTCTCTCTTCCTGCTCTGTAAGGATTCAGGAAGTGACAGTGGCACATTCCACTGCACTTAGAGGGGAAGAACAGAACTCTCTTTTTCACTTTAGCAAAGCTAGCAGGTTCACAGGACAGCAACAAAATAAATGAAAGTTGTTTTTTTCCGTTTTTGTTTTATTTTATATGATTTAACATCCAGCCCCAACCTTAAGTTCCATTTACTAATGCCTCTCACTGGATTGGTTCAGCCCAAATAGGACTGCCTCAAATAAGCAGTTAATGGGCCATGCAATGATCTTAACCACTTTCATCCAGTAGATGGCGCAGCATGTTGTGTAATGGTGGGCAGACCTGCTTGTGCCTTTTCATTGCACAACATATAGCTGTGAAAAAAAAAATGCTGGGGAAAAAAAATACAATTTTTTTTTTTTTTTTTAAAGTCAATAAAAAAAATATATATTTTTGCCCATATGAGAGGTGAAGCACTGCCTCATCTGCCTCTAGTGACTGCACATCACTGATATATATATATATATATATATATATATATATATATACTGTATATACACTCACTGGCCACTTTATTAGGTACACCTGTTTAATTGCTTGCTAACACATATTACTAACCAGCCAATCACATGGCAGAAACTCAATGCATTTAGGCATCTAGACGTGGTGAAGATGACTTGCTGAAGTTCAAACAGAGCATCAAAATGGGGAAGAAATGTGATTTAAGTGACTTTGAATGTAGCATGGTTGTTGGTGCCAGACGGGCTGGTTTGAGTATTTCAAAAAGTGCTGATCTACTGGAATTTTCACACACAACCATCTCTGGGGTTTACAGAGAATGGTCTGAAAAAGAAAAAAATATCCAGTGAGCGACAGTGGGTGAAAAGGCCTTGTTGATGTCAGTGGTCAGAGGAGAATGGGCAGACTGGTTTGAGATGATAAAAAGGCAACAGTAACTCAAATAACCACTTGTTACAACCAAGGTATGCAGAATACCAACTCTGAATGCACAACACGTCGAACCTTGAAGCTGATGGGCTACAGCAGCAGAAGACCACACCGGGTGCCACTCCTGTCAGCTAAGAATTGGAAACTGAGGCTACAATTCGCACAGGCTCACGAAAATTGGACAATAGAAGATTGGAAAATCTTTGTCTGGTCTGATGAGTCTTGATTTCAGCTGCGACATTCAGATGGTAGGGTCAGAATTTGGCATAAACAACATGAAAGCTTGGAGCCATCCTGCCTTGTATCAACGGTACAGGCTGGTGGTGTAATGGTGTGGGGATATTTTTTCTTGGTACAATTTGGGCCCCTTAGTACCAATTGAGCATCATATAAATGCCACGGCCTACCTGAGTTTTGTTGTTGACCATGTCCATCCCTTTATGACTACAGTGTACAAATCTTCTGATGGCTACTTCCAGCAGAATAGTGCACCATGTCACAAAGCTCAAATCATCTCAAACTTGTTTCTTGAACATGACAATGAGTTCACTGTACTTCAATGGCCTCCACAGTCACCAGATCTCAATCCAATAGAGCACCTTGGGGATGTGGTGGAACGGGAGATTCACATCATGGATGTGCAGCTGACAAATCTGCAGCAACTGAGTGATGCTATACTGTCAATATAGACCAAAATGTCTGAGGAATGTTTCTAACCCCTTGTTGAATCTATGCCATGAAGAATTAAGGCAGTGCTAAAGGCAAAAGGGGGTCCAACCCGGTACTAGCAAGGTGTGCCTAATAAAAGTGGCCGGTGAGTATATATATATATATATATATATATATATATATATATATATGAGAAATCCAAGAGAAATCCAAGAGAGAGCACTCGACTTCTCTTGGATTTCTTATTTGTATATAATGTGGGATGCACCCCAACTTTATAGAGAGTGCTGGACTTTTGTACTCATATATATATATATATATACAATATATATATATATATATATATATATATATATATATATATATATATATATATATATATATATATATATATATATATATATATATATACAAAATACGGGAGTAGACTGCAATCTTAAACTGGATCGGGTACACATCCCTTGAACCTGCAACATGCACAGCCATGTGTGCTCAATAGCACTCACAGGTATCTGCAGGTGCAAAGCCCATAGGGAACATTACAAAACAAATTAACACAACACACAGAGGGAGTCTTGTTCTCCCTTGCAAGCAAACAGCTAAGAGTAAAAGCAAAAATGGAAGAGTTAGTTACCGCATCTGGCTCAACTTGACCCTGTTAGGGCTACAAAAACGTTTATCAAAATGTACGTATAATGTGTTGAAATAAAGTATTACACTCACATCTATCTATCTATCTATTAATTTATTATTTAAATAAATGTATAAAAAGGGTTTAAAAGGGATACAATATATGACAAGGTGTTTGACTGGGAAGTGCTTAAGAGAGAGTGTGTGTATGTATGTATATATATATATATATATATATATATATATATATATATATATATAAATACTTTGAGACCTTCCCATCCAATCACGTTGAATATGTTTTTTGTTAATTGAAATACTTTAAATACCTATGTTCTTCATGTAGAAGAAGATGTTCTTTTTATTTTCAATATATCTATACATATATCTTTTTCATCAATATATTTTAAATATATACATATATATATTTAAAATTAAAAATTACATTTTCTTTTAAGCAAAGAACTAAGGTATTTAAAGTGAAATTATTTCTATGGGTGACACATTTAGCAGCTCACATTCAGGGAATGTATACAAAATAGATCATTATGCCAATTGTGCAACAACCTTTGTAGTCTACTTACTGGAGTGTAATCTTTGTAAAATCCAATACGTAGGCCAAACTACACATTCACTAAGGACAAGGGTTGGTGAGCACAAAAGGGATGTTAAATACTATTCTAAAGAATCCCCAATAGCCAGACATTTTAATAGTTACCATTTTACTCATTTATCCAACTTTTATGTCAAAGTAATAGATGTAGTAACCAGACCAACCAGAGGGGGCAATACGAATAAAATTCTCATGAAGAAAGAATTATTTTGGATCTTAACACTTAGTACTAGGGAGCCCCATGGTCTACTTTGATCATGCAATATAAGCATGATCTTAAACTTTGACTTTTAAAATTTAAACCTAAGTGGACCAGTATTTGAAGTTTCAAACGAAAGCATATATTAATATATGGTTTTGATATAGTGTCTTCAGAAGAAGAATGAATAACGAACACCATGAGTCGTTAATATGTCATTGTAAATTCATGACTATAACACAGCTTTTCAAATACCAATACCCTCTCAGCTGACATTATGAATTTGACACGGCATTTTAAATTAAGCCATTTGTGATACATTCATTTATGTCCCAGGATAACTGTTTTCTATATATTATGTGTCTCTTTATAGGGATAATATAAAGACAATTCTGGTCCCTTTTTATGTTTGTAACCAACTCATTGTAGCTTGGAAGCTCATTGTTGCAGGCAGAGAGTATAGTGCATTCCTTTTCAATTCTGCGATTGTTATAATTTTTTGTTATATTTACATCCTTTGCTTCTTTTTCTATTTACATTTTTTACATTTTTATATTTTTTCTTTTGTATTTGTTATTTTTAAACATCTTCCATTGAAGAGTTTGCCTTCTTTGTTATCCTTCAGAATTATTTGAAATTTATTTGAAAAAACTTTTTATGATGTTATTTACAGATAGCCCTTTTGTTGTTATATATCATTTTATTATGCATCTTGTGAATTGTAAAAGTAATTTTTTCTATAATTTTCTCTGTATCCCCTTTTCTCACCAGTCTCTTTAACTTTCCTCTTAATTTCATTGGTGGGCAGGGGTATAAACTTACCTGTTCTCTACTTACCTCTCATCCTATGACTAAGTGCCGCACGGCACAAAACGCGTAAGGACACATCCCCTTCTTCCGTTACCAGTTTGGTGTTTTGTGTGCAGCGACTGTGAAATTGGAATAAACATTTTATTGTTTTCACAAGCCTGGAGTGCAGCCTTTTCCTTTCTTCTGCCTTATCGGATTGACTTCCCTTGTATGGTGAGCACCTCTTCTATCTCAGCTGTCCATGAAGTTTGAAATCCTCATTGGGGTACGTTGTTGGTCCCTGGAGAAAGCTTTGGGAGCTGCGCTACTCACTTCCTGTCTATTTAAAGTTTTTCTTAACGCATCTTCGGCTTTAGCGCAGTTGTCCTAGCGCACCTTTGGGTTAGTAAATTTATGGGGAAAGGGAGTCTTTTGATCTCATGCTAACATTTTACTTTCAATACGAGCGTAAGAAAAAGAGCGCTATTAAACGTAAGCTCAGTTAGTGCTCAATAGAGCTAATATATTTGGGCTCCACTTGTAACCTAGCCCATAGATAATTCATTTTATTTGAATTTATAATAATTATTATTATTAATAATAATTATTCATCAGTGTATAGTGTATCTGTATTGCATTACTATGTATAATAACCATAAATAAAGGTACTCCTTTACCTATGTACATAATGCTACGGAATATGTCAGCGTTTTACAAACAAACATTATTAACAACATTTTTTAATCAGATCTAAGCCTGCCATAAACACCAAACCACTGTACTCCTATATGAAATAATATTGCAGACTGTATTCTCCACTAGAGGTCTCTGTTTAGCTTTAAATGCACACAACCATTTGAAAAAGCTTTTCAAAGTTATCTCTAATGTACGAAAGAAAAAGATTTGCTGATCAGTTTTGTTCTATGGGGACAGAAACACTGTATGCAATTAATGTTCTTGAGTACACTAATGTTCTTAATTGTGCTTGGAAGTGCAGATGATTAGCTTTTTAACAACTTGTTAAAGTAGTAGACTTGTTTGACTAAGTGTTATCCCCAAAGTCAATGTTGTTATTATTTGTCTTGTGAAAATGTAATAAAGTTTTTTTTTTTTAACTTTTGTTTGAACTATGGAATCTTAGATTTATTTATTTAATATGACTAACAATAACATCTATTCCTATCTGTAAATATCAAACCTGACAGTTCTCCCATGAAAAGAACTCATAAAGGATAAATAAAAAATGCATTATTTAATATAATTATGCATAAGCTTTAAAACAGCCTATATTGCATATATTTTCAATATTATGATTACAGACAGCTTTATCCAACCTAATAAACAATAAATTATTGCAGGCAAGTTTTCTATGGGCACGGGAGATCAGACTGGATAAATAGTTTTAAAAAAAAGATAGTTTTTTCTTGCTATAACAATGCATTAGGTTTTCAAAATCTGTGTTTACTGTAAAAGTGACAATAAACAATGTGTTCAAGCAAGCAGCTAATAAAATTCTGTAAAATATGCTACAGGAACACCTTTTCAAATGGTCTGGGTTGCTCTCTATCTCACCCTGTTTGGAGGTTTATTTCTAATGTTGCCTCTTGTTTGCATTGCTATTCTTTAGCCAATATTTCATTTTTTTTGTATAAGTGATGGTTTTAAGTGAAAAAAGTTAAAGGATTTTTAATACACACCATTAGGTAAAATAAGTAATTGTGAAAACATTAAACACTGTCAGAATAAAAGGTATGGTTGGGGTCTTTTTGTGAACTCGTAGGGTACAACTGCTGTGTGTGTACCCTCAATGGGTCAAAGTTACACCTTAACTAATATTTACCATTTAGCGGTAAATAAGGTACAAATATTTTTCCAACAGTCTATTGGGCCAATTTATAATGCTGCAAATGCAGAAGTTTCCACACAAGCCTTCAGGCTCCACGGAAACAGGAGTTAAGAAGCAGCGGTCTTAAGACCGCTGCTCCTTAACTCGTTGGCCACCTCTGAGGCGGCGGACAGCAATCC